>NC_057801.1:534351778-534651778 GCF_018294505.1 Triticum aestivum | reverse complement strand
TCGCATAGAAGCCATGTCGGCTTGTGGGCAGGCCATGCCTCTCGAGGCATTGAGCCGTGCATCAACAATCTTGAAGTGCCAGCCAGACGAAGATCTTGATGTATAGAGGTGCCCAGGATCGTCTATTGAGCCAATGATCATCCGAGAAACGACAAGCCTTGCCATCACCCAGAGTCCAAAGCCGTGGACGCTTGAAACACCGCCCGCACCTCGGGATCACCAAGCAGATGCAGGTGGTGCCATGACCTGGATGGATCCTTCCGTTGGAAACTACATCCAACGCATACGCAGAGCCACTCCGGTGCGCAGGTCCGGGATCCCTAGCCCTCCGAGCGACAGAGGATGGCACACCTTTTGCCAATTAACCAGGCAGTGACCACCATTCGCATCGCGTCGTCCGTGCCAAAGAAAATCGCGCAGGATGCGGGCCACCTGCTTGAGGATCGCAGGGCATAGCGCCATGTCCATGAGAAGGTGCAGGGGCATCGCGGCTAGCACGTGTCTGTCAAGCGCCAATCATTCCCCACAAGAGAGCAGCGATGCTCACTAGGTGGGAAGTCTGCTCTCCATACCCTCTACCTGCGGTATCAGAGAGGAGGCCGAGCCCTTGCACACATAGAGTGGATGCCTAGATAGATGATCGGGAAAGTTCAGACGGATAGAGGGGAACTTTGTGGAGATACCGTCGATCTCAAATTACAATCAGACTTTTGAAAGCCACAGCCCGGACAAACACTCAATAAACACAAACGAAGGAAAGTAAGTCAATACGATGTTTGATTGAAAGTAACAATATACTTATCTGTATAAAAATATAAAATGTTTTTTTTGACATTAACATCTTATATTTTGATACATAGGGAGACAAATAGCAACAGGCGCTACTCCCCACCGAGCCGCACACTGTGTGCCCCCTTATCCACAACATCCCCATTCCTTCGCTGGCCAGTCCACTGCCGCTCGGCCGGCTCGTCGGCTAGGCCGCCGGTGAGCAGAGCACACACAGTTGCGCCTCGGCCTCTCCTCGTTCCGGTGCTCTCCATCTCCTGCCTGACCTCAGCTCCCTCCGTTTTTTTACTCTGTGCAGCGCCACCATCGGAGCTTCATGGCCGCCGGCACCTTCAACCGTTGCCACACACCGCCTGGGCTTGCCCACCTCCCGAACCAGCCGGCAAACGGACGGATCCGTCTTCCCCGTGTCCGTCCTAGGCCTCTCTGCCTTGCCGGAGTCGTCAAGGCGCCGGCCCTCGTCCACCAAGTCAACTGCATCGCACCCCTGCTTCGTCTCGGGAGGAGCAGCGAGCCAGCGCCCACCTCTGCATCGAGCACTGCTCAATCCGGCCGCGACGCCCAAGGCCCAGTCCGCCGCCGCCTTGCTCCGCCTCCGGCCTCGCCGGCCCTCGTCCACCAAGTCAAATGCATCGCAACCCTGCATCATCTCGGGAGGAGCAGCGAGCCAACGCCCACCTCTGCATCGAGCACTGCTCAATCCGGACTGGGACTGCGGGTGAAATTTCCGATAAACTGAAGGGCTTTTTTGCAAAAAAAAAAACACAACGACGGACGACAGAAACGCTAGCCGCTTTATTATTAGGTAGAGATAGTGAGTATTTTGCAACGACGGTACAATGTGCAAATCAATTATCTTTGTCCCTGCAACTGCGCCGGCGCACCGGTCCAACAGTTGGGCCGGTCGAGGCCCAGCCGTCCGATGCGGTTTGCATGGACCGTTAGATCTGCGCGCATACACAGACTGAAGCAACCGTTGCAGCAAAAAAGAACAGTTTTGTTGCGACCGTGTACGAACAGGCACAAGAAGAAAAACAGGGAGTTGGATCCCCCGCGACTGACCGTCCCCGATCTGCGGCGGCGGTGGCTAGATCCGCCTGTTATTCGTTCCCTGCGGCCGAATCACGTCGACGAGGAGCTCCCCCACCTATCAAGCCGCCTTGGGATTGCTTCAATCATGTCTTACATACGTCATGACCTCCTTGCCGCCATGGATTTGGGCTCGAGCTCCGTTACGGCCGGTCGAGGTTGCAGCTCGCCGCGAGCCCGTAGCAGCTCGCCGGCGACCGGTTGCAGCATGCACCCCTGCCCCCCGTGCTGGATCTCGCCGCCAGAATTCACGGAAACCCGTGCTGGGTCGCAGCTCAGCCATGATGGATGTAGCAAAACATTATGCCGGTTGTAGCAAAAAACGATGCTAGTTGTAGCAAAACCGCGACGCCGGCTGTGTGTTGTAGCAAAACGTGACGCTAGTTGTAGCAAAATGCTATGCCAGTTGTAGCAAAAATCTATGCCGGTTGAAGCATGTAGCAAAACTGCAGCATTTTATCATCTTCTTCCACCTTCAGCCGTCGCTGGTTGAAGCTTTCTTATTTTCATAGTGTCTAGTTGTAGCTTTCTCTCTCAATGGTGGGAGCTTTTTCCAACAACCGTTGAAGCTTTTTTACCAAAAGTTGTAGCTATTTTCTTTTTAGCAGCACTTGGTCAAGGTTTTTTGTGTCGTTTCGGTTGAAGCTTTTTTAATCGAAGGATGTAGCATTTCATGTCAACGGTTGTAGCTTTCCGGCGATGGCGCTGACCGCTTGTAGCTTTCTCTACATCCGGTTGAAGCTTTTCATCTAGGGGATGAAGCTTTTTTTTAAACGGTTGCAACATGAGGGGGTGCGACGATTCTGCAGAAGCCTCCGGTGTCGACCATCGCCGTCCGGCTCGTCGGCGGCGAGGCAGAAGCACGAGACGTGTGGGAGTTGCAACCGCCGGGGATGGGGATTGGTCAACGGGCTGCATCCAATGGCGAAACGGGCTGTAAAGCATGGCGGGGTGAGATCGACATCCATGGACCCGCGGGGGATTCGACCTTCCATGGCCGACGGCGAGATGTGGGCGCCGGCGCTGCAGGAGATGAGGATGGGGACGAGATCCGCGGAGCTGCGAGACAGGAATGAGGCGAGATTCGCGAGATCCGCAGCGCCACGTGGTTGCTCGCGACTGGGTTGCGGCGTGCGCGCGTGGACTGGACCGGCCGAAGCTTCGGCCGGTGCCCCGGCCCCAAACGTTTTCCATTTTTTTATCTTTG
Organism: Triticum aestivum; assembly: GCF_018294505.1. Taxonomy (NCBI): domain Eukaryota; kingdom Viridiplantae; phylum Streptophyta; class Magnoliopsida; order Poales; family Poaceae; genus Triticum; species Triticum aestivum. The sequence goes on along the minus strand of NC_057801.1, from coordinate 534,648,693 downwards.
TCTCAAAAATACAATTAAACGAACCAACCGACAAAATGTCCCAAGTCTCGTCGTTGTTGTTTAGACTTCAGTTCAGGCCGAAAGACGAATTGGACCAGCTTTCAGTTTACTGTAGAAGTCGCCGGTGGACTCTCAGTCTTTCACGAGTACAGTCACAACTCACAAATACTCCTACCACCGAGGGTGAAGCCGCGAAGGGCAGGCGAACCCAGCGGCATCGATGCGAAAGGCGGCGGCGTTAGCTGCTGTGGCGGTGGTCGCGGCCGCAGCTGCCATCGCCGTGCGCCAGAGGCTGCGGGAGGCGAAGCGGTGGGCGCGCGTGGCCGCCGTGCTGTCGGACCTGCAGGAGCGGTGCGTGGCGCCGGCGGCGCGGCTGCTGCAGGTGTCGGACGCGATGGACGTTGAGATGCGCGCGGGGCTCGCCTCCGAGGACGGGAGCAAGCTCAAGATGCTCGTCACCTACGTTGACTCCCTCCCCTCCGGGTAAAACCCCTCACCTCTTCGGTTAAGATTGAGAACGGTTAGCCGATTATTACGAATTAATAAGAAATGTGTGGTTCCCTGTTCGTTCTTATAGGAGGGTAAAGCCAAAAGGGGGTTTTCTTGTGCTTGTAATTATACAAAATGGTGAAACAGAACTATATCAAGAAATTTAATTGTAGAATTGCAGCAGAGGCATTCACCAATATTGCGTAGCATATATACTTGTGTGACTGTCCTATATTGCAACTGTTGAATTGGGCTGCATCTTCAGTACATCATCTGATCTCACTTAAGCAACCATTTTAGGGATGAGAAAGGGCTATTTTATGCACTTGACCTCGGAGGAACAAACTTCCGTGTTTTACGAGTTCAATTAGGGGGCAAGGAACAGCGAGTTATCAAGCAAGAATCTGTAGGGGTATCCATTCCGCAGCATTTAATGTCCAGAAGCTCGCATGTAATGATCATGTCCATTTGCCATAATGTTCATCTTTCTTTTTTTGCAAACCTTGCATACTTGGTGTAAATTTTCAGGAACTATTTGATTTTATCGCCGCTGCTTTAGCAAAGTTTGTTGCCTCTGAGGGTGAAGATTATCATCTTCCGGAGGGCACTCAGAGAGAACTCGGTTTTACATTCTCCTTTCCAGTGAAGCAAACTTCAATTTCATCCGGCACACTTATCAAGTGGACAAAGGGTTTTGCAATTGAGGAAATGGTCAGTTTATTGAACCCAGCCTATGGAAACCAAATCAAAGATGCTAACACAAGAACGTGATTTTTTTTTTCCAAGTTATACAAAACAATGTCCAGTATCATCCCGTATCAAAAAGTTTAAATGGGGAAAATCCTGTAGTTTCTTTGGACTTCCAGTTTGGTGTTATGCTTATATGAGCCACTGTATAAATAGCTATGAATGATGTACCTGCATTTTTGCTTTGAAGTCAGGTTGGCAAGGATATCGTGGCTGAATTAAACGAGGCTATAAAACGTCAAGGACTTGTTATGAAAGTCTCAACATTGGTTAGTTTCTTCTTATATGTACATTATGCTTACTGTGGTAATACTGTTGGAAAACAGTCTTGGGGTTAAATGTCAGGTCTATCTGTCAATATAGACTGAAATATAGGACTATTTTGTAGGTGAATGATACCGTTGGGACTCTGGCTGCTGGGAGGTATGTAGATAATGATACTATGGTTGCTGTAATACTGGGAACTGGTACTAATGCAGCATACATAGAGCATGGAGATGCCATTCCTAAATGGCATGCTCCCCTGCCCAAGTCCGGAGATATGGTGAGCGTCTCTAGTCTTTACTTCTGCACCGATGAATGCAACTTTGGAAGGCTGAAAAAATCGTGCAAACTATTGTGCTTATATTACTTGCAGCATCACAAAAACAAGAAATGGTGATAACAAGTGAAGAAAGACTTATACCCCATTGATATGAGATTTTAATTAGTTTGGTTTGTAACAGGTAATAAACATGGAGTGGGGAAATTTCAAGTCCGCTCATCTTCCACTCACTGAATTTGATCAAGCTTTGGATGCAGAGAGTTTGAACCCCGGAGAACAGGTATATGGTGTTGCCCTCGATATACAGTAATGGCACTTCCCTGTTTTGTGGTTGATGAGTGTGGATAAGAATATTTCCTTCCAGATTTATGAGAAGTTGACCTCTGGTATGTATATGGGGGAAATTGTCCGAAGAATCTTGTTACAGATGGCTCAAGAAGCTGCTCTCTTTGGTGACAATATACCTCCAAAACTAGAGACCCCATACATTCTAAAGTATGTTGTTCCAGTTATCCATTACTTTATCATGCAAAAAAAAAAATACTTCTCCTGAATTGCTTACAGCTGTGCTTAGTTGAGTTTATTGATTAACTGTAGTTATTAATCATAAATAAAACTGTAAACAAGCTCCCAACTGAACTGCCGAGCTGAATGGCAGCAAGAAGAAAAATGAAGAGCACCTTAAAGAAGAAAATTGTGTCCTTATATTTATTGTGTTATGGATATGCTACTAGTGAAACTACAGTCAGTGTGTTTTTGTCCGTGAAATGGCTAGACTAGAAGCCCTCTGGCCAAAAATATCTTGCTAGCCAATCCCTCTCAGAGTATATCCTCAGTTTTTGATCCAGCATGCAGTGCAAACTTTGCAGCGTATGTCGTGGTTCTAAGTCTGACAGTAGAATGGGGGTAGGTATGGAGAGGCAAGATCCTAGCTATGGAGTAGTTGTACACACGAGTGTTTAGCGAGTTCAGGCCCTTCTCGGAGGAAGTAACAGCCCTACGTCTCGGAGCCCGGAGGCGGTCGACTGATTTCTGTGTATATGAGTTACAGGGGTGCGAACCCTTCTACCAGTGGAGGGGGGTGGCTTATATAGAGGACGCCAGGACCCCAGCCATCCCACGTAGCAGAGGATTAAAGTACATTAAGGCGGGCGTTACTGGTAACGCCCTACTTAAAGTGTCATCATGACCATTAAGACTACTTAATTACAGACCGTTTGGATGTAGAGTAGATCCTGAACTCCTGATGGTCGAGTGGGTCTTGATGGTCGAGTGTCTTCAGGTTTGTCGAGTGTCTTCTAGCCGGTCGAGTGGAGTCTCTCTTGGTCGACTGGAAGGTAGCTTCGTCTAAGGATGTCCTTGGGCATGGTATCCTAGATAGGTCTATGACCCTACCCTAGGTACATATCCTCATCATTAGCCCCCGAATGGATCGAGGTTCGAGTGAGGAAGGAGTTGATGATTTTCTCCGACTCATTTCTTGCGCTTTGATTGTGTTGTATCTTGGATTGGCGATTTTTCTTTCGGTGTTGGCGTCAACTTTTACTTCAGTCGCCTTGATCCATTCTTATCTTCTGTCGAGTGAACTTTTGAACTTTGGAGAACTCCCGAGCGACGGATCGCGGGAAAGATATTGTCTGACAGATTATTCTGCTGCTAGCGGATTTTGCGGGATCCGAAATTTGGGAAGCGCGCGAAGCGGGGCGGTCCGCGGCAATCGGACGGGATAAGGCGTGGATGCCTCGATTTCCGCGCCGCCTTTTTCGCCACGTATCGTGCGTGCGCGACTGTTTCGGGATGTGACAGGATCGCTCGGACCCACTCGTCAGCCACTCGGAAACGCCCTTATATAAAGCGCCGGGGGAGGGTTTTTTGAACAGTGCCTTCCCATTCTTCTCTCTTCCCTCTCTGCCTCCGCCCACTGCGCCTGCTCCCGGCTCCGCCTATCCACCTCTCGCGCGCTTCGCCGGCGACAATGGTGAAGGAGAAGACGGCGGCCCTAGAGCGCGCGAAGAAGGCGACGGCGACGGGGCAAGCGAAGGGGAGACCGTCCAGTCGGGGCGGATCTTCGTCGAGGTCCCGCCTGCCGAAGGGTTGGGTCCAAGGGGATTGGATCCGCTCGACCATCACTGAGAAAGATCTCAATGACCTGGCCAATGAGGGACTGATCCCCCACGGGTCAGCGAGGCTCCCGGGGTCCGAGTGTCAACCGCAGCCGCAGGAGGGTGAGTGCGTTCTCTTAGCCACTCACGTAGATCGTGGTTTTTCTCTGCCGCCGAGTGTGTTCTTCCGTGGGTTTCTGAATTTCTTTGGGGCGCAACTCCACCATTTCAATCCCAATTCCATCGCCTATCTTGCTGCCTTTGTGTCCATGTGCGAGAACTTCCTGGGTTGTCGACCGCACTGGGGTCTCTTCAAGCACATATTCACCTGTCGCTCACAGACAGTAAAAAAGGCGAGTCCGGATGATGAGAGGACCAAGGTTATTCAGATGTGCGGGGGTCTTGGAATTCAGTTGAGGAATAAGAGCACTTTCCCGGCCATGACCCTTCCTGAGTCGGTCAGAGGGTGGCAGTCGACTTGGTTCTACTGCCAAGACGAGTCGACGCCGGGGCAGTCGACTGGTCTCCCTCCGTTCTCCATGGACCGAGTGGACAAACCGTCTTCTCTGAAGGTGCTTCCTGAGGAGAAAGCCGAGGTAAAAATGTTGATGGAGCGCGTGGTCCAACTCGTTCGGGACGGAGTGACGGGCATGGATCTTCTGGAAGTCTTCCTTAGGCGGCGCATCCAACCGCTCCAGTACCGAGGCCACCCGATGTGGCTGTATTGCGGTACCGAAGACACCACTCGGGTCCATCTAGAAGCAGTCGACGACGCCACGCTGGAGAGGTGGGTGGCCGCCATCACAGGGAACAAGGACAACCCTCGAGGGTCTAGGAGGATCCCGCCACTCGACTGTACTTATACGCCGGACGCGGTATGGCCACTTATTCCCGATTGTGATCTTGCTTTATCCATTCTGCTTTGCCGCGAATTGGTCGATTGATCTTTGTTTTGCTTTGTTGTCTGACAGGCCACCACTGAATTGTACTCGATGCCCAATGGGGCGCAGATGCCGACTGAGGAGGAGGAAGGAAGCAGGGGCGAAAGCCCGGAGGAGTGGGATTCGGATGCTGACGACGACGGCGAGGGTGATGACTCTGGTGAGAAGGAAGAAGAGGAGGAGGAGGAGGAAGTTGCACCTCCCCGCTCGGAAAAACGCTCGAAGCTTGCCCATGATCCCGCGGCTGAGCGGGGTAAGGGGGTCGCAACTGCTTCCCGGTCGACCAAGCGCCCTCGGACTACTTCTCCGGCACCGACTGAGAAGGCTCCGAAGCAATCTCGAGTGGCACCGTCGAAGCCTGCAAAGGTCTTGCCGAAGATGAAGATGGTGATCCCCACTATCTCAGGGTAATGGTAGTTTTGAGCTTTCCCTGTTTCATGAACTTGTTCTTGGTCGACTCATGGGCCAATCGACTGACTTTTGGAACTGCAGCGCTGCTACTTCCGACACTTCGGCGAGGGCCGAAGACCACGAGATGGAGGATGCTGCAACCTCGAAACCTGGTATGACTCTTGTGCTGTCGTTTTCAGTCGATTGACTTATTGTCTCTAATTTTGATTCTTTCTGCAGTTTCATCTAACATTCTAATTGACCTTCCTGACGACGATGACGAAGAACCACCACGGCCGAGGAGAAGCAAGAAAACGTCTGCTGGCAAGGCGACTCAGGATGTGCCGGCACCCGAGACGTTGGTCGTGGAGGGAGACAATGTCACTCGACCCACCGTAACCTTCGCGGTGCCGTTGCGAGTGCTCGCCCTTCGTCGTCGAGTGCTGCTCAACCCTCGCTTTTCTCCACCTACCCCGTTCCAGAAGACCAAGCCAGTGCTGCTAGAGAAGCGATACGCCAAGCGGGGGTCATGATGGAGCAAGTGAAGGCGATACGAGAAGCTAGCCAGGCAGCCTATGACGCCAGTTCAGCTCTTTAGAGTAATGTTCAGGTCAGTCGGTCACTGCCTGTTCTGTTAGGATATGATATCTGTAAACTCTTCTTTCTGCAATTCTTAGAGTTTGTCCTGCACCCACTGGGTGTGTCGATTGAAATTCTGGACTAGTGGGGGCACGCTGAGTGCACCCACTGGATGTAGTCCCCAAGGCTATGGTCGACTGCTGGCAGTCGACTATAGTCTTTATGTCTTAAGTTTTTTCCTTACTCGACTAGGTCGAATAGATTCATAGACCGGTGGGGGCACGCTGAGTGCACCCACTGGGTGTAGTCCCCGAGACTGTGGTCGACTGCTTGCAGTCGATTATAGTCTGAAGAACACCTCCGGGTTTTTTGTGTGTGTGTGTGTTGTTGGTCGACTGGTCGACTCTAACTGATGAAACTAGTGGGGGCACGTTGAGTGCACTCACTGGGTGTAGTCCCCGAGACTATGGTCGAATGTTTGCATTCGACCGTAGTCTTAGAAACGCTATGATTTTTCCTTACTCACTCGGAAGTGAATTGTCTTTGACATCTGTCGATTGGTTCTTCGTAGAAATCCTGTGACCTTGCGGCTCGTTATACTGAGTTGGAGAACAAACACATTCAGCTCGAGCTCGATCTGAAACTGGCCCAAGAGAACTTGACGAAGGCGAAGGAGGAAGCTAAAGGTATGCTTGGTGAGGCCTTTGACGACTGCCTTTGCCTCTCACTTGTTTCCGAATCTAATCTCACTGTAACTTTGCAGGCAAAGTGAGGGATGCCCTGAAGAAACAAGAGCTTGACTTGGCTGAGATGCAAAAAACTGCTTTAGAGAAGACCAGGCTTGCGGATGAGAAGCTGGCTTCAGTGACTAAGCTTGAAGAAGAAAACACCAATCTGAAAGCTGCTCTTGATGCTGCCAACCAGGAGGTCAGTCGACTGAAAAGCGATAAGACCACCCTGAATGACAAGGCCAGTGAGTTGAAGAGAAAGAAGAATGATCTAGAGGCTTATCTGGGTGGACTCGCCAAGAAGTTGTTCCTCATGCTTGAAGGTAATCCTTTGTATCAAACAAATATTTTAATTGTAACCTCCGACTGTTTGTCTTGACTCGGTGGTTGTGCTTGCAGAATTTTGTCAGAACTTTGAAGAGGAGACTGGTCAACTGGAAGTAAACCTGGACCCCATCAACTCTCCTATGAAAGATGAAGTCGCCATGAACGTGCTCCGACTTGAATCTCGTGTTGCTGTCATCATCGATTATCTCGCAAGGCTGAAGGTCGCAACTTCCCGCATCGACACAACACTCTGGCCAAGAGAGACACTCCAGAACGACCTCGAGTCTCTGATGACTCGACTGAACAAGGTCCCAAGTCGAGTGCAGGAGTGGAAGAAGTCTTCGGCCAGGTGCGGCGCGGATGTTGCTCTGTCTCTGGTCCGCGTTCACTGCAAGGGTGCACAAGAGGACAAGCTGGTGGCTCTTAGGGTGGCCAACACCAAGAAGCACGATTTCAGATCTTTCATGGAGACCTTCATTGCCGCTGCCACTCGGATTGCAGATGGAATTGATCTGGACGAGTTTGTGGCACCTTCCAGCCCTCCACAGGAGGGGTAAAAAACTTTTGAGCTTGATACTTTAAATTTGCCTCGGTATGCCGAGTGAGTTTTGTAACCGACAAACCTTAACAGGCCTAGCGCCTGAGCACTTTCGGTTCTGTTAGGTGTTATCCAAACTTGGGTTCGTCGCTGAATATGTTTGCATTTGGTTTGAGGCATCTTTTGCAGGTTAAAGCGAAGCGCTTATTGCCATTGACTTGTCCCCCAATTCACTTAGGCGAGCACTGGGCTGCAGCTAAGTCCCCGAGTGAGAGGTTTGCCCTCCACTCGGTAGGATTTTTAGATACTTAGGCGAGCACTGGGCTGCAGCTAAGCCCCCGAGTGGGAGGTCTGCTCTCCACTCGGTAGGATTTCAGACACTTAGGCGAGCACTGGGCTGCAGCTAAGCCCCCGAGTGGGAGGTCTGCTCTCCACTCAGTAGGATTTCAGATACTTAGGCGAGCACTGGGCTGCAGCTAAGCCCCCGAGTGGGAGGTCTGCTCTCCACTCGGTAGGATTTCAGACACTTAGGCGAGCGCTGGGCTGCAGCTAAGCCCCCGAGTGGGAGGTCTGCTCTCCACTCGGTAGGATTTCAGACACTTAGGCGAGCACTGGGCTGCAGTGGGAGGTCTGCTCTCCACTCGGTAGGATTTCAGACACTTAGGCGAGCACTGGGCTGCAGCTAAGCCCCCGAGTGGGAGGTCTGCTCTCCACTCGGTAGGATTTCAGATACTTAGGCGAGCACTGGGCTGCAGCTAAGCCCCCGAGTGGGAGGTCTGCTCTCCACTCGGTAGGATTTCAGACACTTAGGCGAGCACTGGGCTGCAGCTAAGCCCCCGAGTGGGAGGTCTGCTCTCCACTCGGTAGGATTTCAGACACTTAGGCGAGCACTGGGCTGCAGCTAAGCCCCCGAGTGGGAGGTCTGCTCTCCACTCGGTAGGATTTCAGATACTTAGGCGAGCACTGGGCTGCAGCTAAGCCCCCGAGTGGGAGGTCTGCTCTCCACTCGGTAGGATTTTTGAATTGGTGGCGCAACTCGGAGGGAGAGGGTAGCAGTCGACCTGCACCTCGTCCTCCTTGCAGAACGCATGTTGTACTTGTACTTAGGCGAGTTCTTGGACTGCAGCTAAGCCTCTGAGTGGAAGGCTGGCTTACCACTCGGTAGGATTTTATTTATCTTAGGCGAGTACTTGGACTGCAGCTAAGCCTCCGAGTGGAAGGCTGGCTTACCACTCAGTAGGATTTTATTTATCTTAGCCGAGTATTTGGACTGCAGCTAAGCCTCCGAGTGGAAGACTGGCTTACCACTCGGTAGGATTTTATTTATCTTAGGCGAAACGGATTTCGCAGCTAAGCCTTCGTGTGGGAGACTGGCTCACCACTCGGTTAGGATTTTTTTTACAGACTTGGGCGAATCGGATTCGCAGCCAAGCCACCCACTGGGGGATTGTTTTGAGAGGACAAAAAAAATAACGATTACAGGGAAGATTATAAAGCTATCGTCTTTAATAAACAAACTACAGAAGTACTTTTATTACAACTCGTCCGAGTGAATACTTAGGTGTAAAAGGGGCGGAGAAGTTCAGCGTTCCAAGCTCGGGGCTCGTCGATCTGATGCTCGACATTGTAAAGACGGTATGCTCCATTGTGGAGAACCTTGGTGACTATGAAGGGACCTTCCCACGAAGGAGCAAGCTTGTGTGGTTTCTGCTGATCCACTCGGAGAACTAAATCTCCTTCCTGGAAGGCTCGACTCTTCACGTTTTTGGCGTGGAAGCGACGCAAGTCCTGTTGGTAAATGGTCGATCTGATCAGAGCCATCTCCCTCTCTTTCTCTAAAAGGTCGACTGCATCCTGCCGTGCTTGTTCTACTTCTACTTCAGTGTAGAGCTCGACTCGGGGAGCATTATGGAGAAGGTCACTCGGCAAGACTGCTTCAGCCCCGTAGACCAAGAAGAATGGAGTTCTCCCAGTCGACCGGTTGGGCGTGGTCCTTAACCCCCAAAGCACTGAGGGAAGTTCTTCGACCCATGCACCAGCCGCATGCTTAAGATCACGCATCAAACGGGGTTTCAACCCTTTGAGGATCAAACCGGTGGCTCGTTCTGCTTGTCCATTCGACTGTGGGTGAGCGACTGAAGCGTAGTCGACTCGCGTGCCTTGAGATGTGCAGAAAGCTCTGAACTCTTCGAAGTCGAAGTTTGACCCGTTGTCAGTGATGATGCTGTGCGGGACCCCGTATCTGAATATCAATTCTCTGATGAAGCTGACAGCAGTACCGGCATCGAGGTTCTTGATGGGTTTAGCTTCGATCCACTTAGTGAACTTGTCGACTGCTACCAGCACATGGGTAAAACCGCTTCTGCCTGTTCTCAAAGGACCGACCATATCCAAACCCCACACTGCAAAGGGCCAGACGAGTGGTATAGTCTCCAAAGCTGACGCGGGCTTGTGTGACATATTGGAGTAAAATTGGCATCCCTCACACTTGTCGACTATCTCCTTCGCCAATTCATTCGCTCTTGGCCAATAAAATCCGGCTCGGTATGCTTTGGCCACGATGGTCCGAGAGGACGCATGATGACCAAAGGTTCCCGAGTGAATGTCATCAAGGATTATTCGACCTTCCTCTGGCGTTATGCATTTCTGACCAACTCCAGTCGCGCTTTCTCTGTACAACTGTCCCTTTATCACGGTAAAGACTCTAGATCGGCGGATGATCTGTCGAGCCTCTTCTTCGTCCTCCGGGAGCTCTTTCCTCAAGATATACGCAATATATGGTACTGTCCAATCTGGAGTGATCACTAGAACTTCCATGATCAGGTCGACCACCGCTGGGACTTCAACCTTAGTCGGGTCCATGACACTCTTAGGTTGCAGGGCTTCATCGGTAAAAGGATCTTCTATGACTGACGGAGTGTGGATGTGTTCCAAAAACACATCACTGGGGATAGCTTCTCTCTTGGATCCTATCTTCGCCAGATCGTCAGCTGCTTGATTTTTTAGTCAGGGTATGTGGTGGAGCTCTAACCCCTCGAATTTCTTTTCGAGCTTCCTCACCGCATTGCAGTATCCAGTCATGGCTAGGCTTCTAACGTCCCATTCCTTCATCACTTGATTGACCACCAAATCTGAATCGCCATAGACCATAAGGCGACGGACGCCGAGTGAAATGGCCATGCGTAATCCATACAAGAGTGCTTCATATTCTGCTTCATTGTTGGAGGAATCAAAGTGGATCTGGAGCACATATCTGAGCTTGTCTCCTCGGGGGGAAACCAAAACGACCCCAGCACCAGAACCATTTAACATCTTAGAGCCATCAAAGAACATGGTCCAATGCTCCGAGTGGACTTGAGTCGGCTGTTGTTGCTCAATCCACTCGGCAAGGAAATCTGCTATAGCCTGGGACTTAATGGCTTTCTTTGCCTCGAATTTGATATCAAGGGGAAGGAGTTCAATCGCCCATTTAGCCACTCGACCAGTTGCATCTCTGTTGTGCAGAATTTCTGACAGTGGTGTGTCGCTGACGACTATAATGTCATGATCAGAGAAATAATGAGCAACCTTCTTCATGGTCATGTAGATCCCATATACGAGCTTCTGATAATGAGGATATCTTTGCTTCGATGGGGTCAAAACTTCAGAGAGATAATACACTGGCGCTGAACTTTGAAGGCTTTCCCTTCTTCTTCCCGCTCGACCGTAAGTACTGTACTGACGACTTGTCCTGTGGCTGCAATATAAAGCAACAGAGGCTCTTTGCTGATTGGAGCAGCAAGCACCGGCTGGGTGGAGAGCAGAGTTTTTAACTCGGCAAACGCTGCATCAGCTTCTGGAGTCCACTCAAACTTGTCTGCCTTCTTCATCAGTCGGTAAAGAGGCAACGCCTTTTCACCGAGGCGAGAGATGAATCGACTTAACGCGGCCAAGCATCCAGTAAGCTTCTGGACGTCGTGCACACGCACAGGACGCTTCATTCGGAGTATGGTACCAACTTTTTCTGGGTTAGCATCGATTCCTCGTTCGGAAACGAGAAAACCGAGTAACTTTCCGCCAGGTACTCCGAATGTGCACTTTGATGGATTGAGCTTGATATCATACCTCCTGAGATTGGCAAATGTTTCAGCTAAGTCAGTCAACAGGTCGGAACCCTTTCGCGACTTGACCACGATATCATCCATGTATGCTTCCACATTCCGACTGATTTGAGTGAGTAAACACTTTTGAATCATTCTCATGAACGTGGCTCCAACATTCTTGAGGCCGAATGGCATGGTGATATAGCAGAAGCACCCAAATGGAGTGATGAAAGCTGTTTTGATTTCGTCGGGCCCATACAGACGGATCTGATGATACCCGAAATAAGCGTCTAGAAAAGACAATCTCTCGCACCCTGCGGTCGAGTCGACAATTTGGTCGATGCGAGGGAGAGGAAAATGATCTTTCGGGCAGGACCAATTGATATGTTTGAAATCAATGCACATACGAAGGGAATTGTCCTTTTTGGGAACCATGACGACATTGGCGAGCCACTCGGAGTGGTATATCTCTCGGATGAACTCTGCTGCAAGGAGTCGAGCCACCTCCTCGCCAATGGCTTTTTTCTTCTGAACGGCGGACCGTCGAAGATGTTCCTTAACAGGTTTTGCTTTTGAATCGACTCTAAGGCAATGCTCAGCCAGTCCCCTGGGAACACCCGGCATGTCAGCTGGCTTCCATGCGAAGATGTCCCAGTTTTCATGGAGGAACTGGATGAGCGCTTCTTCCTATTTAGAGTCGAGTGTTGTGGAAATATGGGTCGGAGCTGCATTGGGGTCAGTCGGGTGGATATGAACTGGCTTCGTCTCACCGGACGACTGAAATGCTGACTCTGTGGCGGGCTTCTTGGCCCGCAGTAAATCACTCGGATCTGCATTCTTCTTGTATCCCTCTAGCTCTACCACTGTTATCTGGTCATCCGCAATCTTTGAGCCTTTCTGAAAACACTCTTCCGCTTTCTTCCAGTTGCCAGTGATGGTGATCACGCCTTTGGGGCCAGGCATCTTTAACTTGAGGTACACATAGCATGGTCGAGCCATGAAGTGGGCGTAGGTTGGTCTTCCCAAAATGGCGTGGTAGGCGCTCTGGAAATCCACGACTTCAAATGTCAGCTTCTCTTTGCGGAAATATTTCAAGTCGCCGAACACCACATCCAGAGCTATTTGGCCGAGTGACTCGGCCTTCTTTCCTGGGATGACTCCGTGAAAACTCATGTTGCTGGAACTGAGTCTGGACATCGGAATGCCCATTCCCTTGAGCGTCTCCGCATACAGTATATTCAACCCGCTGCTGCCATCCATCAATACCTTCGTCAGTCGAGTGCCTTCGACGACCGGGTCGACCACCAGCGCTTGCCTCCCAGGGGTGGGAATGTGAGTAGGATGGTCAGACTGGTCGAAAGTAATGGGAGTTTGCGACCATCTCAGATAATTTGGTGTCGCCGGGGCGACCATATTGATCTCACGGTTGATCACTTTCAGTCGACTTTTGCTCTCTAAATCAGCAAAAATCATCAGAGTGGAGTTGACATGAGGGTACTCTCCATCACTGTCCTCCTTGTCCTCAGCCTTGCCCGACTCCTTCTCTTTATCTTTCGGCTGTTTGCCTTGAAACTGCTGGATTAAGAGCCGGCACTGGCGAGTGGTATGCTTTGGGTAGATGAAGTTACCCTCTTCGTCTTTCTTCGTGTGGATATGACACGATAGATCCATCACATCATTACCTTCCTTATCTTTTACCTTTTTAGGGTTCCAAGATCCTTTGGGCTTCCCTTTGAATTTGCCCTGAGTCACGGCCAGAGCCTCTCCAGGAGCTGCTGGCTCGGCCTTCCGCTTTTGCTTCCGATTGGAGTTTCCTTTATCCGACTGACTCGGCTTGTACTTGCCGCTCCGGAGTCGGTCCTCTTCTTCGCCGTTGGCGTACTTGGTGGCTATTTCCATCATCCCACTCAGGGTCATATCTCCAGTTCGACCAAACTTCAGGCTCAACTCTCTGTTCTTGACGCCATCCTTGAAGGCGCAAACCGCTTGATGGTCTGACACATTCTCTACAGTATGATGCAAAGTGATCCACCTCTGGATGTAATCCCTTAGTGTTTCACTCGACTTTTGTACACAAACTTGCAGCTCAGTCAATCCGGCAGGTCGCTTGCAAGTTCCCTCAAACGTCCTGACGAACACTCGAGAAAGATCTTCCCAGGTGTAAATGCTGCTAGGAGCTAACTGATTCAACCACGCCCTGGCCGAACCCTCTAGCATAAGTGACAAATGTTTCATGGCCACCTCATCATTACCGCCACCAATCTGAACAGCCACTCGGTAGTCTTCGAGCCAAGTTTCAGGCTTAGACTCTCCGGTGAACTTACTCACCCCAGTCGCCAACCTGAAGTTGGGGGGTATCACTGCGGCTCTGATCGCTCTGCTAAAACATTCTGGACCTGAAACGTGGACTCGGCTGCTTGTGGGCACATCTCTGTCATGACCACCTCTATGAGCTCTGTTTCGGTCGACCAAACCTTGCACGATGATGGATCTCGCGTCAAAGCCTGGCTCTCTGGGGTCGACTGGAGCTCTCCGCCCAACACTGAGCTGGCGTTTGTCATCTTGCTGCCGATGGGCGTTAGACCCACTTCTCGGAGGAGGAGTGGGCACTCGACGCCTGTCATCACGATCAAATCGATCATCATAGTGGTCCCGCCGGCCTTCACGTCCCATGCGCCTCGGAGGCGACCTTGGACTGTGAGCCGACTGAACAGTATTTGCAGCGACGGATCGACTGTGAATCCTGTTGCGCGATTGTGACACGGCTGAATTCTGATCTCCTGCCGCCCGGAGCAAATCTCTGATCTGCATCAAGCCTCTTTCAGCCTCTGACTGAGAGGGCTGAATTGACTCCGCTATGCGGGCTGCAGCTGCCAAATTCTGAATTGGGGTTCGATATACCTGAGTTGGTTGCGGAAAGAGCTGACGTCGGTTGGAGTTGGTCACTCGTTGACGCGCACGCTCGCTGGAGGTTCTCCAGTCGAGTGCGTTCAGCCAGGTTGGCTAAACGCGCCTCTTCCAGGGCACGAGCCTCAGGAGTTTATGCAGGGCATCCATGTTCCGGCGGCGAAGTTCTTCCCTCTGCTGGGAAGTGAGCGGCTCGGGTTGGTACTCTTCATGGGCTTGAGCGGGGTCGTCCTCGTCGTCCATCCCGTCGCCGCGGGGGAAACCGGAAGGACTACAGGGCCCGTTGACCATCAGGACCTCCGCCGCTGGATCACTGCTATCGCACTCGGATGCAGTCTCTACGGAGCCAGTCGACAGGTCGAACAGGCCGTAGAGAGATTCGTCGGGCTCAATCGCCGCGACTTGGGTGGTGGCCGATTGGCGAGCCACTGCGTGTCTCACCCATCGCTGGAGCCTCGACCGACCGGAGCGCTTGCGCTGGCGGGAGACAGGGAGGGAGGACGGCGCAGGAGTCGACCAGTATGGGGTCGACGGCTGCCGCAGCAAGACGCCGCGGACACACGCCCGAAAGTGCGTCGCCCCGCGGACGGGGAGCGCGTCGATGTCGAGTGGTGCCTCCTGGAGCCAAGCGGAGTCGTCGGCAATGAAAGTGAGCGCACCGAGACGGATCTCGTGGCCTCGACCAGAGCTCCGCCGGAAACCATAATGAAGGCGATCGAACAAATTGCAACTTCTCCAAAAAAATCGCTCAGCCAGAATTCAAGGACGATTTGCTGATGCCAACATTGTTTCCGAAGTTCGTACCAGAGTCATCGACAGAGTGTTACAACCATGGAGAAAAAGTTCCATGATAAGGTAGATAAGATGAGGAATCGACGGAGCGCACTCTGACAGCTTGCATCTGTTCTTCATTCACGTCGGTGAAAATTGCGACCCTCATTCCGTTTTGTTGCTCGCCCTCGCCTGTCGACTCCTCGCCTTTGGTGGGAGTGCAACTGTTGATGTGATAGCTATCTTCATACTTTTATTGTTCCCTTTTCTTGCCAGATATTATTGTGTACATATATGTGTGTGGCCTGTGTAGACAAGGAATGTGTGTCCAAGGTGTCCCCGAATGTATTAGCCCTGAAGAATGGAATAAAGGCGCGGGGCGGGCGGCCGCAAAGGAGTGAGAAAGTTACAGAAAGATTTATTCCGTGTGCGTCCTGTTCGTTCTTTCTCCTGGCCGACATGATATATATGCATCCCAAAGCCAATGCGTCCCGGGCAGCCAGCTTTGCTACCAAGGCCATAATTTGTAGCAGCTAGATAGAAGTTCATGGGCTGCTGCGGTGGGGGCGCCATGTCGTCGTCGTCGTCGTCGTCGAGGCCGAGGGGCGGCATCCGGGAGGAGACGCTGCTCCGCGTCCCGGGCGCGTCGGTGCACCTCGTGGCCGGCTCCGAGGGGCCCCTCGAGCTCGGCCGCGGCGAACTCTCCGTCGTGAGGATCTTCAAGGACGACGTGGCCGTGACCACCGTGGTGCGCGTCGGCCGCGAACTCGGCTGGCCGCTGGCGAGGGACGAGCCCGTGGTCAAGCTCGACCGCCTGCACTACCTCTTCACGCTACCGGACAAGGACGGCGGGCTCCTCAACTATGGCGTCTCCTTCGCCGACGCCACGCTGCTGCCGTCCTTTGACGCGCTCCTCAAGTCCAACTCCTGCTTCTCCACGCCTTCCGCGCCGTCGAGGGGCTCGAGGCCGCCGCCGCCGGCGTCGGCGTCGCCCGACGCGTACTGGAACGACTTCTCGCCGAAGGTTGGGAGCTACAACAACGTGCTCGCCAAGGCCATCGGCGCGGGCACCGGCCACCTCGTCAAAGGCATCTTCATGTGCAGCGAGGCCTACGCCAGCCAGGTAGGTACTCCGCTCTGTTTCGTCCCTTGTGTTTTTTCACGACAAGGCCACCGCTCTGAATGCACTGCCGTGCAGGTTCAAAAGGGAGCCAACCTGATTAGCCCTCAAGCAGCCGGCGGCGCGAGCAAACGCTTCGGCGGCGCCGGTGGAGCTGACGGGAGCAGCCAGGCAGGTCCGGCGAAGCGTGGAGGAGTCAACAAGAGCCTCAAGAGGTAGTAAAACTCAACTAGTAGTATCTTTTTCCTGCTTGTGTGAAGTTTCTGCTTGTTCATCATCCACTCATGACTACTGATCTTGGCTGCTCAGGGTTAGGAAGATGTCGGAGATGACGGAGAAGATGAGCAAGACGATGCTGGACACGGTCATCTCGGTGACGGGGTCCATGGCCGCGCCGCTGCTCCGTTCCAACCAAGGGAAAGCCCTCCTCTCCACCGTCCCCGGAGAGGTCGTTATCGCCTCTCTCGACGCCATCAGTGAGTAGTGCATGCCCTGGAAACACCGACGGGACCTTGCCGTAACGACCAAATGTTTTAAGAGATTACATCGGTTGCCTTCTTCCTGTGTGACAGATAAAGTGATGGATGCGGTCGAGGCTGCCGAGAGGAGGTCGCTTGCTGCGACCTCCAACGTTGTTTCTGGTGCAGTGTCCAAGAGGTAAGAACATGAGCACCTCAAGCCATACGAACCCCATTCTCTGTTGGAAAATCAGACCAGCATTTGGAACGAACCATTTGACTGACTAGCTTCTGCTGTAGGTATGGAGAGAGCGCAGGGGAGGCGACCGGAGACGCATTCGCCACGGTCGGCCACACCGTCGGGACGGCGTGGAACATCTTCAAGATACGCAAGGCCGTCACACCCTCGTCCTCCCTTCCGGGGAACATGGTCAAGAGCGCCGTCAGGAACAGAAACTGAGGCCGACTCCACACGGCAGCACCGCCACCGTACCAACAGGTAGTAGCGCTGGCTGTGCTGCCCGGGGAGGACCATCAGCATACCTAATGAAGACATGTAATGCTACTCCACAAGTTATACAGTGTAATAATGCTTCTGCTTTAGCAATTTCGGATGCCTACAACAACCAATGCGAGAAATCATAAATCGGTTGCTCACTAGGAATCGGGGATGCTGCGACAGGAAAAATAATTATATGAGACCAGGTCTCACGGTTAGCAGGTGAGACCCGCCCTGATGGATGACACATGACATTCACAAATCATAAAGTATCTAATCTCTTCCCCCTAATTTCAGGTGTGTCATCCATCATGATGGGTCTCACCTGCTAACCCGTGAGACCTGGTCTATGCCCTCCACGACTTAAATTAAGCATGCAGGGAGAAAGTGCATAATCAAAATGAACAAGTGTAGAAAATGGAGTGGACAGACAACGAAAGAAACTGCATATCACACACTAATTTGGACGAGAAAGCTGACTCGTTAAAGTTTCCATGAACACTTTAGCTCTAACCTCTAAGCATGGATGTAAATGTCACAAAGGCGTTATTCCAAACCAGCTAGGTTCACATCCAGGAACGAGAAAAACCTCACTTCAGCTCGTATGAGAAAAAAAAACTAATAAGGACATAATGATGTCGCCGCCACTAAACCGCCGAGAGTGTAACCCAAATGTGAATGAATGTTTACTTCTTCTTCTTCCCGGCATCAGCCTTGGTCTGCACAAGCCAAAAATATATCAACATAAACGATCACACTGAGCACTAGAATGTGGCCAACAGATCATGCATAAGTAGCTCACCTTCTTGACACCGCGGATTTTCTTAGATCTGTTCTTACGCTCCTTAATTTGCTTGCGAGACTTTTCAACCTTAGTAGCAAGACCATTCTGGGAAAGGGAACAGAGGAAATTATTTAGTTACAGGAATAACATACATGAGCGACAAGGCAGAATATAAAAATAAATACCACCATACATTGAAAATTCAGAACCAAACACACCAACAGCTGTTTATTTCCTCTTCATAACAATTACACATCCAGCCACATGAATAAAAAACGGGAATGATAAATCCCGAACGTTCGGATTTTAAGCATGGCAACCCGAACGTTTTTATGGCAACTTTAGTTCACGTGAGGTTGGCAAACATTGCAATTTTCTGACAAAAAACAAACTGGGACAAAGTTGCCATGTCTTAACAACTAAAGTTGCCACCTCGCATCAACTAAAGTTGTCATGTAAAAACGTTCAGGATGAAATGCTTAAAATCCGAACGTTCGGATTTTATCGAGTCCATAAAAAACTGCGTAACTAAATATTTACATGCCTTTTTTGTAGTCATGTATTACTCTTTAACATCTTCGCGATACATATTATTATCTACCGAGGTTGATTGTTGTTGCAGCATATATACTAGTCCTAGGAGATTGAAACTTACCTAATTGATGACTACTCTTTTTTGTGTTGCAAATTTGCGTAAATGGAATATCCGTACTCTACATCTGTATGGGCTTTAACTAAAATATAGAGACCAGCAGAACACACAACGGTTCAATGCAAGAAAACATAATACAAAATCATGCACATGTATTCCCCCATCCATAAATTTGTTTCTGAACATCACAGACACCATATCATAATATAAATCTATGATGCATTGGCAGCCACTATGCCGTTGCAAACAGGAGGCACAGACTACAACCAGTCAGGAACGCAATGTCCGTGGATGCACAAAAACCACACTCTTTACAAGAAGTCGGCAGTCCCCAAAGAAATCTAGTGCCGCAGTCATAATTTGTCATCTAGATACGCACATGAAAACAGTATGACCAACCTGAAACATCTAGGCAGTGAAAGCCAAATAACCACTACTCCCTCCGTTCAGGCGTTCACTATTATAAAATGTTTTAAATATTTTAATATGGGCTACACACAGATTGAAATAAGCGAAAAAAATATACTGAAACGTGTCTACATACATCCGATTAAAAAAAAAGAGAACATCTTATACAGTACTCCCTCCGTAAACTAATATAAAAGTGTTTAGAATACTAAAATAATGATCTAAACACTCTTATATTAGTTTACAGAGGGAGTAATAGTGAACGGAGGGAGTACTATTCTTTTATAGCAGATTAACGGAGGGAGTAATAGTGATACTAAAGACCATTAGGGCTGGACTACACGTGGCAAAGAGCGATCGAGCCCGATAAAAAAGGCATCTTATTCCATAACTAAATCAGCGCAATGGCAACATACCCTGATCAGGCGGTACTTGGGCTCCAACTTCTTGGCTGCTTCGAGGTTGTCGTAGATGAGACCGAATCCGGTGGACTTGCCGCCTCCGAAATGTGTGCGGAACTTGAACACGAAGATGCAGTTGGCGTCCTTCACGTCGTACATCTTGGCCAGCTTATCCTTAAGCTCCGCCTGCACAGAGAAACCCAGACGATGAGATCCCTAGATCGTCACCTGAACAGCCTCCATGTGTGTATTCGATGTCTCACTTTGGGGACGTTGGCCTTGCCGGGGTGGATCACCTCAAGCACCTGAAAGTGAAAGGTGGAGCGCCGGAAAGAGTTAGTGATTTGAGAGATGTGATGGATCCTGAGAGCCCCGATGATTAGGGCGGGGTGCGTACGAATTGCTTCCGGGAGAGGAGGCGGTTGGTCATGAACTTGCGGGTGCGGAGGGTGACCGCCGCGCTGGCCTTCGAGTCCGCCATGGTTGGAGTTGGCCGCCGGCGAAGAGGTGGGACTGGGAGACGAGAAGGTGTGATCCACAGGATGCGCTCAGGTTTGTTCCGCCGCAGGAAAACCCTATGGGGGCACTTAGCTGATATAGCGTGGCAGTGTGGGCTTCGCTCGCATAATAGATGGGCTTGAGGAGTACAGTTCTTAGAATCCCCTAAAAAAAGAATAAGCACTTACAAAAAATTAAAAGCTTTGCGAGATTGCCAAAAAAACTTTAAAAAATAAAATAAAATTAGGAAAATGTAAATAAAAAAGAAAATAAAAAATAGAAATAGAAAAATTAAAAAGATAAACAAAATAATCTATGTCGAAACTCCTAAGTTGTGACAAGTGTCGCACATGCAACTTAGGAGTTTCGACATAGATTTGTTTTATAAAAAGAAATATCTCTTGAACATGTATCCAAGTCACTAACCATTGTCATTGTTGGTTTTTTTTTTCTCGCACTGAAATATCCAAAACTAGATGTCATATTAATATGTTTAGGCAAACTTTGTTTTCACAACAAAAATAAATAAATAAATAATAATAATAATAATAATAATAATAATAATAATAATAATAATAATAATAATAATAATAATAATAATAATTTTGATTGTTTGAATTTACAATGACCTTATGTTTGAATGTACACTACCCTGTTCGAAGATTTACAATCCTATAACTTATGTAATTTATAGTAGTAGCAACTCTAGCAGACCCTGCATCCCGCCCCGACCCGTAAAATAACCGTCAAAATGCGGGTCGGGGCGAAAAAACCAGCCCGATCAGACCTCGCATCCCGGCCCGGCACGCAAAAAAATTTAGGGGGCGCGGCAAAATCCCGATCCCAACCCGGAAAAACGCGGGTTTCCCCTTCACGGTTGCAGTGCCCTGCATATTAGCGAAAGCGATTGGTGGTGGGACATTTCATCCCGTGCCTTCTCCCACCAACCACCTCTCCTCTCCCCCCTCGCGCCGCAGCCGGCCGTCGCCCAAGATTTGGCCGAAGCAGCCGATAGGAGCACGCCGGAAGGTCGCCACGCGCACGAGGCCTCCCCTCCCTCCCCCCCTGCATCGGCGGGCCGCCAGATTTGCAGATCTGCGGCACTTCATCGCGGGCCGCCGGATTTGGCCTTTTCCGGCCGCCGGTTGCTGCCCTAGGCGATGGAGTGGTCGGGGAGCCTCTCCCGCAGCCCAGGCAAGGACGCATCACCGCATGCTGGTACAGATTCGTTTGCCCGCCGACGTCGAAGGTTTGCGGGCATGGACTCGTCCGGCCGTCCACCGGGCTCGGTGCTCGTGCAACGTCTTTGTGGCTTGCCGATGCCGCTCATAGATTGCGACGACTGCAGCGGAAAGTGCTATGGCTCACTTCGAGCACGCAGAAGCACCTCAGATGGGTGTTCTTCAAATGCAAAAACAATGGGGTGCACACTTGCGGTAGCTTGTTTCATAGCTCATTCTTTAGTTCAATTGCGGTAGCTCACTTCGAGCTTGCTCATTCTTTTGTGTAGGATGATGGATGCTCATTTTGGTTTTGGGAAGGCCAATACATTGATTTGTTGATAAAAAAACTTAATAGATGTTAGTGCACTCCTTAGTACAATCGAATGCAATGATGCAGCTGCATGTGCAACTAGAGAGGAAGCAACGTCTACTCCTTTCGAACCAAAGATGAAGAAAGAAGAATGCAAAATCAAGAATCCACAGTCAACAATGAATGCATGGAGAAGATATTAATCCAATTTGTGGGAGCAGTTATGGAAGTTGGAAATCTTCTGAAATGCACACTTGTGGTTCTTGTTTTCTATGGTTTTGCTATTCTAGCCAAGATTTGGTGATATCTTTTGTATCTAATGTTGTTGCAAAAGCAAAAAAATGCATTATGCTAGATCAACTTAAGTTGCAAATCTAAGTTTTTGCGGATCAGGAGGAGTTGCGTCAGATCATACACCGCATAATGGACCCGGAAAAAAATATATTCCGGGAATATCCTTTTTTACGGGTCCATTATGCGGGGTCTGCAACTGTGGCCGTCCACGCTGGCCCGCAAAAGCGTTTTTGCGCAAACTACAAACATGTTTTGCGGGCCGGGAGGATGCAGGGTCTGCTAGAGTTGCTCTACAGGTTGTGATTTATAATGTCGAGGTGGCTTCTTAACGACCAAAACTCAGTCGAGAAACAATAATCACATTTATTAGAACCAAATATAAGAAATGGTGCGTAATGACAAAGAACTTCTTGAGGACTTCGCGGAGTCCAAGGTTTGCTGGGTGCGACTTTCGGTGAACAAAAAGTTGCCCATGTTTTAACTAAGGAAGGATGTGCGAATAAGCTTTGTAAAACATAGTTTCATGTCTCGCTCGCGTGTGTTATCATGCTGGTAGGCTTGAAATAGGTGGAGACTGGCTAATAAATCACAGTGATTCCAACTAAAAAAAATGTACCTAATGACACACGGAGTAGGTTTTGCAAGATTCCATGCATGTTGCAACGCACGGGCATTTGTAGTAGTACCAAATTTTTACCTAATAATAAAGCGAATTGGATTTTTGGTCATCCGTCATACATTTTGCAAAAAAACCTCCGTTTTCCGTAAATAAACCCGCGGTACACGTTAAAGTCACTCCCGAACCGTTTTTTTATTTTCACAGAAAACACCTTGATGTTTTAGGTAATCAACCCACCGTCCATATTTAAGTCAACCGAATAATTTTTTTCATTTTAACATAAAACCCCCTGACTTTTCGGTTAATCAATCCGCAGTTTATCTAAAACAAAATTATCAATACTTTTAAACTGTAGCTCTGATTTTAACATGTTATATATGAAACTTGATTAGAAAAATGTATAGAATCTAAATATGATGCTATTTTTAGCTGTTAAATATTTCGGAAATATTATTTTGATGTGAACTCAATCTATAATGTATGGTCCTTTTTCTTTCTTACTGATAGAGAGGAAAGAAAACATCGATAACCACACATGCACACCTGTGAAAAACCTAGCGGGAAAAAAACATATTTCTCATTTTATTTCGAGCGAGTGTGCGCGAGAGAGAGACACCTTAGAACTGACTGCATTCAAACACGCTTTCATTGTGTGAGCACTGAGACCACCATCAATAACACAAATGTGATGCCATGTGAAAACAAAAGGACGTGAACACATTAGGATCTTGAGTCATGGCTATTGAGTTAAGAACGTGTTTTATTTACTCTCCCATTGCAACGCACGGGCTCTTTTGCTAGTAATAATAAAGGGCTATTGCTTTGTGGCGGGACATCACCGAAATTGCCCCCAAAGTTACAAAATATTACTCACCAATGCCATCTATGAGTGATAAGAAATATTTCACACAGGGGAATCCCTGTCTAGGCCGGCCCATATAGTAGAAGCCTTCTATACCGCGCTCTGCGCGCTGGAAGAAGGCATAGCGCGCCTATTTGAGCCGGCCCATGTTCGAATGACCTATTTTTTAAAATTTTGTTTTCCTTTTCCATCTGGGTTTTTTTGTCTACTTGAAATAATTTGATACTTGAAAAAAGTTCCAAAAATTTTATAAATGAGAATTTTGAAATAAAATGTTTCATGATTAATAAATGTTTGTGTGTTCAGAAAATGTTCGTAATTTTTTTTAAAAATTCACATATTCAAAAAATATTCGCAATTTTGAAAACAAATGTTCGGGAATAAAAAATGTTCAAGATTTTTTGGAAAAGTTCGTGTATTAAAAATGTTAATGAAATTGAACAAAAATTCACCAATAGAAAAATGGTAATGAATTGAAAATTTTCCTAAAAATTCCAAAAAATCTTCGTGACTTAAAAATAGTTTATTGATTCATAAAATGTTCATTAAATCAAACAAAATTCATGAATTTCAAAAAAAATCGAACAAACAATTTCCAAAAAAATGTTGTCGATTCTAGAAATGTTCGCCTATTCAAGAAAACTATTTTTAAAATTTTCACAATTAATATTAATTTTTTGCAAATAGTATAAAATGTTCAGGAATTCGAAAGATATTCAAAAATCTGTAAAAAAAACCATGAATTTGAAAAATGTTCACGAGTTAAAAAAATGCTCATTATTTTCCAAAATTGTTTAAGATTTCACGAAAATGAGAGTGACAGTGTATCTTGGTGATGCAGCAAAATGTAGTCATGACCATTGGGGATTATGATTTTTCTTTTCTTTCGTTGCAACGCACGAGCCGGTTTGCTAGTCTCTACCTAATAATAAAGCACACAACATTGTTTTGCAAAAAACCCTCTATAGTTACTAGTAATTAAGCTGCGGTACCATTTTAAGTGATTAACAGACAAAACTTCTCATTTTGCAGAAACCCCCATGTAGTTTCCAATATTTAACCCCAAGTATTATTTCAATTGACCCAGAGAAAACGTTTCGTGTTTTGCAAAGAGCCTCCTGTTGTTTCCTAAGTTCAACCCGCAGTCCGTATCATATGTTTTTAAGAAATGATACATCTCCAACTTATCTATAATTTTTGATTGTTTCATGCTATTATATTATCCATCCTGGATGTTTTATATGCTATTTTGTATGATTTTTGGAACTAACCTTTTAACCTAGAGCGCAATGCTAGTTTCGGTTTTTCCTTGTTTTTGAGTTCTACAGAAAGGAATACCAAACGGAGTCCAAATGACCTAAAAATTTACGGTGATTTTTTATGGACCAAAAGAAGCCCCCGGAGCAAAAGAGTTGGGCCAAAAGAGCCATGAGGCCTCCACAAAGGTGCAGGGTGCCCCCTAGGGCGCGCCCCCCTGTCTTGTCGTCGCCTCATGGACCCTCCTGACTTGTTCTCGACGCTTTTGGATTCTTCTATCATGTCATCTTTTAACTTTTTCTTTGAATAACTTTGCATTTTCATAAGCTTGGGTTCTCTATTCATCTAATGAGCTAATATCAAATAACCTCTTTGCACCAGCAAGTTTGAAATCACAGTTGAGTTCTTTAATTGCCCAATATGTTTTATGTTCTAACTCAAGAGGCAAATGACAAGGTTTTCCATAAACCATTTTATAAGGAGACATACCCATAGGATTTTTATATGTTGTTCTATAAGCCCAAAGTGCATCATCTAACTTCTTAGACCAATTCTTCCGGGACCTACGGACAGTTTTTTGTAAAATTAATTTTATTTCTCTATTGCTAAGTTCAACCTGACCACTAGACTGAGGATGATAGGGTGATGCAATTCTATGGTTAACATCATACTTGGCAAGCATTTTACGAAAAAAACCATGAATAAAGTGTGAACCACAATCAGTCATTAAATATCTAGGGACTCCAAACATTGGGAAAGTAACTTCCTTAAGCATTTTAATAGAGGTGTTGTGATCAGCACTACTAGTTGGAATAGCTTCTACCCACTTAGTAACATAATCAATATCAACCAAAATATGAGTATACACATTAGAGGAAGGGAAAGGTCCCATGAAGTCAAATCCCCAAACATCAAATGGTTCTATAACAAGTGAATAATTCATAGGCATTTCTTGACGCTTGCCGATATTACCTATTCTTTGACATTCATCACAAGATAAAATGAACTTACGAGCATCCTTGAAGAGAGTAGGCCAATAGAAACCAGATTGCAATACCTTATGAGCGGTTCTGTCTCCCGCATGATGTCCTCTATAAGCTTCAGAGTGGAATTTCCATAGGATTTGTTCCTGTTCATGCTCAGGTACACAACGTCTAATAATACCATCGACTCGTTCTTTATAAAGATGTGGATCATCCCAAAAGTAATGTCTTAAATCACAGAAGAATTTTTTTCTTTTGTTGGTATGTAAAGCTAGGGGGATGTATTTAGCAACAATATAATTAGCATACTCAGCATACCAAGGTGTACTGTTAGAAACATTTATTGCAGCTAACTATTCATCAGGAAAACTATCATTAATAGGTTGTGGGTCATCAAGAATATTTTCAAGCCTAGACAAGTTATCAGCCACAGGGTTCTCCGCTCCTTTTCTATCAGTGATATGCAAATCAGATTCTTGTAGCAAGAGAACCCACTGAATGAGTCTAGGTTTAGCATCTTTCTTTTCCATAAGATATTTTATAGCAACATGATCGGATTGAACAATTACTTTTGAATCTACAATGTAGGGTCTAAATTTATCACAAGCAAACACAACTGCTAAAAATTCCTTTTCGGTAGTAGCATAATTTCATTGGGCACTGTCTAGAGTTTTGCTACCATAGTGAATAACATTCGGTTTCTTATCAATCTTTGTCCTAGAACAGCACCAACATCATAATCACTAGCATCACACATAATTTCAAAAGGCAAGTTCCAATCAGGTGGTTGAACAATAGGTGCACAAATTAAGGCTTTATTTAGTGTTTCGAAGGCTTCCAAACAATCATCATAAAAAAGGGATATCCTTTTGCAAAAGATTTGTAAGAGGCCTAGAAATTTTAGAAAAGTCTTTGATAAATCTCCTATAGAAACCAACATGACCAAGGAAACTACCAATACCTTCGATATCTTTAGGACATGGCATTTTCTCAATTGCATCAACCTTGGCTTTGTCCACCTCAATACCTCTTTCAAAAAATTTATGGCCCAAAACAATACTTTGTTAACCATAAAGTGACACTTCTCCCAATTCAAGACAAGATTTTTTTTGCTCACATCTCTGCAAAACTCGATCAAGATTGCTTAAAAAATCATCAAAAGACTTCCCATAAACTGAAAAGTCGTCCATGAAAACTTCAACAATCTTTTCACAAAAATAAGATAATATAGCAGTCATACATCTTTGAAAGGTAGCAGGTGCATTGCATAAACCAAAAGGCATACGTCTATAAGCATAAGTTCCAAAAGGACAAGTAAAAGTGGTATTTTCTTGATCATGTTGAGAAATATGTATTTGTGAAAAACCAGAATATCCATCAAGGAAGCAAAAGTGTGTGTGCTTAGATAATCTTTCTAGCATTTGATCAATAAAAGGTAGAGGGTAATGATCTTTTCTAGTTGCTTTGTTTAATTTTCTAAAATCAATTACCATTCTATAGCCTATGACAATTCTTTGTGGAACAAGTTCATTCTTATCATTAGGAAACATAGTAATACCTCCCTTCTTAGGGACACAATGAACATGACTTACCCATCTACTATCAGCTATAGGATAGATTATACCCGTTTCCAGAAGTTTCAATATTTCCGTCCTTACCACTTCTTTCATCTTCGTATTTAACCGACGTTGGTGATCAATAATGGGTTTAGCATCAGGTTCCATATTAATCTTGTGCTGGCATATAGTGGGACTAATGCCCTTAAGATCATCAAGAGTATTCCAAAGAATCTCGGTGCTTCCTTAGAACTTTCAATAATCTTTCTTCTTGATGTTCTGAAAGGTTAGCACTAATAATAACATGATATATCCTTTTCTCATCAAGATAAGCATATTTCAAAGTGTTTGGCAATTGTTTTAATTCAAACACAGGATCACCTTTAGATGGAGGAGGACCTCCTAGAGTTTCAATAGGTAAATTGTGTTTAAGCAGAGGTTGTTGTTCAAACAAGATTCTATCTATTTCATTTCTTTCATGCATTTGCAAATCATTTTCATGGTCTAGCAAATATTGTTCTAAAGGATCAGTAGGAGGTACAACAATAGAAGCAAGACCAATAATTTCATCCTTATTAGTCAAATCTTTCTTATGAGGTTTTATACTCGACTTAGAAAAATTAAACTCATGAGATTCATCATGAAATCTAGCACCAACAGTTTGTTTCTCACAATCTATTTTAGCATTAATGGTGTTCAAGAAAGGTCTACAAAAGATAATGGGACAAAAGTCATCTTGTGGGTAACCAAGAACAAGAAAATCAGTAGGGTATTTTATTTTCCCACACAAGACTTGAACATCTCTAACAATCCCAATTGGTGATATAGTATCTCTATTGGCAAGCTTAATAGTAACATCTATGTCTTCTAGTTCAGCGGGTGCTATGTAATTCATAATTTCTTGATATAAGGTAAAAGGAATAGCACTCACTCTAGCACCCATGTCACATAAACCATGGTAACAGTGATCTCCTATCTTAACTGAGACAACAGGCATGCCAACAGCAGGTCTATG
The DNA here is from genome assembly GCF_018294505.1 of Triticum aestivum. Taxonomy (NCBI): domain Eukaryota; kingdom Viridiplantae; phylum Streptophyta; class Magnoliopsida; order Poales; family Poaceae; genus Triticum; species Triticum aestivum. The sequence goes on along the minus strand of NC_057801.1, from coordinate 534,620,609 downwards.
TTTATCTTTTTCATCGGGTTTGGCAATTGTAGCAGTTTCATCACAGAAGTAAATAACACGCCCATTAATATTATCGACCAAGAGATATTTAAACATAGCAACACTAGGTTCTACTTTGATTTGTTTAGCTGGTTTAGGTGTTCTAATATAACTTTTGTTGACCACGGTTGAAACTTTAGCATATTCCTTCATCCTAACAGGGAAAGGTGGTTTTTCAATATAAGCAGTGGGAACAACTGGATCAACATTGTAAATGATAGTTTCATATTTAGCTTTTACCAGTTCTTTAATTTCTTCTTTAATTGGTGGGTGATATTTGAACCACTTCTCTTTAGGAATATCAACATGAGTAGCAAAAGATTCACAAAACGAAGCTACTATCTCAGAGTCAAGTCCATATTTAGTGCTAAACTTTTGAAAAGCATCGATATTCATAAAAGATTTAACACAATCAAACTTATGCTCAATACCTGGTTCTTTACCTTTGTCGAGTTCCCAATCTTCAGAGTTGCGTTTATTTATTTCTAAAAGATCCCACCGGAATTCAATATTTTTCTTCATAAAATAACCAATACAAGAAGTATTGAGCATGGGTTGATCATTACGAGAAAGCTGAGCATAAAAATTCTGAATAATAATTTCTCTTGAGAGCTCATGATTGGGGCATGAATATAACATTGACTTAAGCCTCCCCCAAGCTAGAGCGATACTTTCTCCTTCACGAGGCCAAAAATTATATATATAATTCTGATCACGATGTACTAGATGCATAGGATAATTTTTTTGATGGAATTCCAATTTCAACCGATTCCAGTTCCAAGATCCAATATCATCACATAGCTTATACTATGTAAATGTCTTTCCCTTCAAATATAAAGGGAAAACCTTCTTATTAGCTTCATCTCCGGGTAAACCGGCAAGCTTAAACAATCCACAAATTTCATCCACATATATCAAGTGCTTATCAGGATGTTCGGTTCCATCTCCTGCATAAGGATTAGCTAGCAGTTGTTCTACCATACCCGAAGGAATTTAACATTTAATATTTTCAGTAGGTGAAGTAGGTTAAGGGGTAACTAATTTTGGTTCCGGTCGAGGTGAAGATACCCCGAACAAACCCCTCAAAGGATTGTTTTCCATCATAACAAGTGACAATAAATTTTAGCACGTAGTAATAATTTTCCTTACAAATTTCCACTTACCAAGAGCGCTTCACTCCCCGGAGACGGCGCCAGAAAAGGTCCTTGATGACCCACAAGTATATGGGATCAATTGTAGCCTTTTCTATATGTAAGAGTGTTTAACCAAACAAGGAGCGGAAGGAAATGACAAGTGGTTTTCAGCAAGGTAATGTCTGCAAGTGCTGAAATTGTAAGTAACAGAGCAGTTTGATAGCAAGATAATTTGTAACGAGCAAGTAACAGTAGTAGTAGTAACAAAAGTGCAGCAAGGTAGCCCAATCCCTTTGAGGCAAAGGACAGGCCAAAACGGTCTCTTATGATAAGAAAAGTGTTCTTGACTGTACATGGGAATTTCATCTAGTCACTTTCATCATGTTGGTTCGATTCATGTTCTCTACTTTGATAATTTGGTATGTGGGTGTACCGGTGCTTAGGTGCTATTCTTACTTGAACAAACCTCCTACTTATGATTAACCCCCTCGCGAGCATCCGCAACTATGAGAAAAGTATTAATAATAAATTCTAATCATAGCAATAAACTTTTGGATGCAATCAGTCCCTTACAGAATAGCGCATAAACTAGGGTTTAAGCTTCTGTTACTCTCACAACCCATCATCTAATAACTACTCCACAATGCATTCCCTTAGGCCCAAATATGGTGAAGTGCCATGTAGTCGACATTCACATGACACCACTAAGGGAATCACAACATACATATCATTAAAATATCAAACACATATCAAGTTCACATGATTACTTGCAACACGATTTCTCCCGTGACCTCAAGAACAAAAGTAACTACTCACATGATAATCATGTTCAAGATCAGAGGGGTATTAAATAGCATAACGGATCTAAAATTATAATCTTCCACCAAATAAACCATATAGTAATCAACTACAAGATGTGAGCAACACTACTAGTCACCCACAAGCACCAATCTATAGTTCCAGTACAAAGATTAAACACAAGAGATGAACTAGGGTTTGAGAGGATATGGTGCTATTGAAGATGTTGATGTAGATTGTCCTCCCAAAGACGGGAGAGTTGTTGGAGATGATGATGATGATGATTTCCCCCTTCGAGAGGGAAGTTCCCCCGGCGGAATCGCTCCGTCGGAGGGCAAAAGTGCTCCTGCCCAAGTTCTGCCTCGAGACGGCGGAGCTTCGTCCCGAAAGTCCTCCCCTTTTTTTCTAGGTCAAAATGACTTATGTCCCAGAAGAGGGGCACCGTAGGTGGGCCGAGGGGAGCATAACCCACCAGGGCGCGTCTAGGCTCCCTGGCGCGCCCAGGTGGGTTGTGCCCACCTAGTGGGCCCCCTATGGTACTTATTTGCTCCAATAATTCTCATTTATTCTATAAAACTTTCTCGTGAAGTTTCAGCTCATTTGGAGTTGTGCAGAATAGGTAGCCTGACATAGCTTTTTCAGGTCCAGATTTCCAACTGCCGGAATTCTCCCTCTTTGTGTGAACCTTGCATATTATGAGAGAAAAGGCATTAGAATTACTCCAAAAAGCATTATTATGCAATAAAACAACATAAATAACAGTAGGTAAACCTGATGCAAAATGGACGTATCAGTGGGCAAGTGGAGGAGGGGAGCCCGAGGCACCGGGGGAGGTGGCGCCCTTATCCCCTCCCCGGCATTGCCAGCGAGAAGGTCTGGTGGCGAGGCGCGGGCGCACGCCCTTGGTTGGCTCCCTATAGGTTGAAGCCAAGCGGGGGGAAGGTGGGCTAGGCCGGTCAGGTGGACTAAGGCCCAGGGGGAACATGAGGTTCTTTTTCCTTTTCTTTTTATTTTATTTCTTTTGTTTGTATTTATTTATTTATGTTTTATTTTTATAGCAAAATAGTTTTATAACATATGAAACTTGCGCCTTAATTAGTACTGCAAATTAGGCCACTTCTACAAAAAGTTTGTGTCGGCATTCTAGGAACGGGGGTACCCAGACTTGCCTGCCTACGGCCCACGGTGTGGCTCCATCAATGGCCTGGCATGGCCCAGCTTCGACACCGACAACTCAAGACCCTCACGAGGGGCCAAGCCTCGCGAGGCGGACGACACCAAGACCTCCAAGGGGAGCATCTGTTGGAAATATGCCCTAGAGGCAATAATAAAATGATTATTATTATATTTCCTTGTTCATGATAATTGTCTATTATTCATGCTATGATTGTGTTATCCGGAAATCGTAATACATGTGTGAATAAATAGACCACAACATGTCCCTAGTAAGCCTCTAGTTGACTAGCTCGTTATTCAACAGATAGTCATGGTTTCCTGACTATGGACATTGGATGTTGTTGATAACGGGATCACATCATTAGGAGAATGATGTGATGGACAAGACCCAATCCTAAGCATAGCACAAGATCGTGTAGTTCGTTTGCTAGAGCTTTTCCAATGTCAAGTATCATTTCCTTAGACCATGAGATCGTGTAACTCCCGGATACCATAGGAGTGCTTTGGGTGTACCAAACATCACAACGTAACTGGGTGACTATAAAGGTATACTACAGGTATCCCCGAAAGTATCTGTTGGGTTGACACGGATTGAGACTGGGATTTGTCACTCCGTATGACGGAGAGGTATCTCTGGGCCCACTCGGTAATGCATCATCATAATGAGCTCAATGTGACCAAGTGTTTGGTCACGGGATCATGCATTACGGTACGAGTAAAGTGACTTGCCGGTAACGAGATTGAACGAGGTATTGGGATACCGACGGTCGAATCTCGGGCAAGTAACGTACCGATTGACAAAGGGAATTGTATACGGGATTACTTGAATCCTCGACATCGTGGTTTATCCGATGAGATCATCGAGGAGCATGTGGGAGCCAACATGGGTATCCAGATCCCGCTGTTGGTTATTGACCGGAGAGTCGTCTCGGTCATGTCTGCATGTCTCCCGAACCCGTATGGTCTACACACTTAAGGTTCGGTGACACTAGGGTTGTAGAGATATTAGTATGCGGTAACCCGAAAGTTGTTCGGAGTCCCAGACGAGATCTCAGACGTCACGAGGAGTTCCGGAATGGTCCGGAGGTAAAGAATTGTATATAGGAAGTCCAGTTTCGGCCATCCGGAAAGTTTCGGGGGTCACCTGTATTGTACCGGGACCACCGGAAGGGTCCCGAGGGTCCATCGGGTGGGCCACCTATCCCGGAGGGCCCCATTGGCTGAAGTGGGGAAGGGAACCAGCCCCTAGTGGGCTAGTGCGCCCCCCTTGGGCCTCCCCCTGCACCTAGGGTTGGAAACCCTAGGGGTGGGGGGCGCCCCTCTTGGCTTGGGGGGCAAGCCACCCCCTTGGCCGCCGCCCCCCTTGAGATCCAATCTCTAGGGGGCCGGCGCCCCCCCAGGGCCCCTATATAAAGAGGGGGAGGGAGGGCTGTGCACCCCTGCTCCTGGCGCCTCCCTCTCCCTCCGCGCCACCTCTCCCTCTCGCTGAGCTTGGCGAAGCCCTGCCGAGATCACCGCTACTTCCACCACCACGCTGTTGTGCTGCTGGATCTCCATCAACCCCCCTCCCCCTTGCTGGATCAAGAAGGAGGAGACGTCTTCCCAACCGTACGTGTGTTGAATGCGGAGGTGCCGTCCGTTCGGCGCTAGGATCTCCGGTGATTTGGATCACGACGAGTATGACTCCCTCAACCCCGTTCTCTTGAACGCTTCCGCTCGCGATCTACAAGGGTATGTAGATGCACTCCTCTCTCTTGTTGCTAGATGACTCCATAGATTGATCTTGGTGAAGCGTAGAATTTTTTTTATTTTCTGCAACGTTCCCCAACAGCATCCTCCTCAGGCTGGCTCCCAAGGAGCGGAGATTTCTATGCAAGGCTCACCTCGTGAGGTTCAGGTGACATGAGTCATGACGACCATGGTCAGGCGGGCGCCAGCAGGCGCAGTGTACCAGTTTCCTCTTTGGTGCAAAGGAGGCAAGTGTAGGCGCGGAGTCCCAACGAAGCAGCCAAAAGTTCCCATTCTCGTGCAACAAGACCAAGACCGCCAGGACGACAGGACGGAGGTCATCGCCGAGCCCACCACGGCGTCATGACCAGAGGCTTTTGGAGGCGAAGACCACTTTCGTTAGGATAAGATGTACTAGTTGTCTCCCTTCAAATTTGGCCGTTGTGGGATCCCTTTTCCCGCCTTCATTTGGGTAGAGGACTAAGGCCACTATAAATAGGACCTAGCCACCACCGTAGCAAGGGGATGAAGGGAGAGGACGGATCAAGTCAACCGAATCCATTCCACCCTCACCAGCTCACTTGATCTCAAGAACACACCTCTTGAGGTTGTTCTCCACTGTACTAATTCATCCTCAGCCCCTAGAGGCAAATCCACCACAAAGCAGGAATAGGGTTTTACATTGCAAGGTGGACCGAACCTGGGTAAACTGTTGTGTCCCCTTTCCTTCGAGTTCGCCGTGCTAGGATGTGAGATTTGCGAGCAGGCATACTGGGAAGGTTGAGATCTCCGCACGCACCCCAGAGTTCGAACCTCTCAAGGGTTTGCGGAACCCGAAATCTGACATTTGGCGCGCCAGGTAGGGGTGCATCAAAGATCCATCACTCTGTCCGCTATGCTCTACTGTCGGCTCTCATGGCGGGCGCTCCTCCATCGACCGGATCATCGCGCACCTTTGGAAGAGCCGTGGGCCTTCGGGCCTTCACCCCCGCCCTACGGCGGGTGCAATGGCCACACAAGTTTAGGCCGGAGTTGCCGCCCCGCTACTACGGTGCGGCAGATCCGGCAGGCTTCCTCCAAGCATATGAGGAGGCAGTTTGGGCGGCCAGTGGCGACGATAAGGTCATGGACAACTGGTTCCTCATGGCCCTCGTGGGCGCACCTTCAGGATGCTAGTGCCCCACATCATCGCAGCCCTCCTCGATGGCTCGCAGGCGCCGCCCTCAGACCGCCACGTCAAGCAGTTCTTCCGCCAAGTGGGTGCCACCCATGTGCAGCAGGGGGCTCCCCCAGGCTGGGCGGCCCCCATGGCCGACCTCACCTTTGACTCAAGGGATCATCCCGATACCACCGTGGGTGCAGGCGCACTCCTGATGCCCTGCACCCCCACCATCTGCAACATGGCGGTCACCAAGACCCTCATCGACGGTAGAGCCGGCCTCATTGTGCTTTCCGTGGAGGCATTCGGCTTACTTCATGTGCCCCATGGCCGTATCCACCCCACCAAGCCTTTATCCGGGGTCATCGACGGCTCCACCAGCCCCCCTTGGGCCTCCCACTGCGTCTAGGGTTGGAAACCCTAGGGGTGGGGGCGCCCCACTTGGCTTGGGGGGCAAGCCACCCCCTTGGCCGCCCCCTTGAGATCCAATCTCTAGGGGGCCGGCGCCCCCCAGGGCCCCTATATAAAGAGGAGGGAGGGAGGGCTGCGCACCCCTGCTCCTGGCGCCTCCCTCTCCCTCCGCACCACCTCTCCCTCTCGCTGAGCTTGGCGAAGCCCTGCCGAGATCACCGCTACTTCCACCACCACGCTGTTGTGCTGCTGGATCTCCATCAACCTCTCCCTCCCCCTTGCTGGATCAAGAAGGAGGAGATGTCTTCCCAATCGTACGTGTGTTGAACACGGAGGTGCCGTCCGTTCGGTGCTAGGATCTCCGGTGATTTGGATCACAATGAGTATGACTCCCTCAACCCTGTTCTCTTGAACGCTTCCGCTCGCGATCTACAAGGGTATGTAGATGCACTCCTCTCTCTCGTTGCTAGATGACTCCATAGATTGATCTTGGTGAAGCGTAGAATTTTTTTATTTTCTGCAACGTTCCCCAACAGTGGCATCATGAGCTAGGTCTATGCGTAGTTTCTTTGCACGAGTAGAACACATATTTGTTGTGGGCGTAGATGTTGTCAATTTTCTTGCCACTACTAGTCTTATCTTGTTTCGGTGGCATCGTGGGATGAAGCGGCCCAGACCGACCTTACACGTACGCTTACGTGAGACAGGTTCCACCGACTGACATGCACTAGTTGCATAAGGTGGCTAGCGGGTGTCTGTCTCTCCCACTTTAGTCGGATCAGATTCGATGAAAAGAGTCCTTATGAAGGGTAAATAGAAATCGGCATATCACGTTGTGGCTTTCACGTAGGTAAAAAACGTTCTTGCTAGAACCCTATTGCAGCCACGTAAAAACATGCAACAACAATTAGAGGACGTCTAACTTGTTTTTGCAGCATATGCCTTGTGATGTGATATGGCCAAAAGTTGTGATGAATGATATATATGTGATGTATGAGATCATGTTCTTGTAATAGGAATCACGACTTGCATGTCGATGAGTATGACAACCGGCAGGAGCCATAGGAGTTGTCTTAATTATTGTATGACCTGCGTGTCAATGATTAAATGCCATATAATTACTTTACTTTATTGCTAAACCGTTAGCCATAGTAGTAGAAGTAATAGTTGGCGAGCAACTTCATGGAGACACGATGATGGAGATCATGATGATGGAGATCATGGTGTCATGCCGGTGACGAAGATGATCATGGCGTCCCGAAGATGGAGATTAAAGGAGCCATATGATATTGGCCATATCATGTCACTATTTGATTGCATGTGATGTTTATCATGTTTTTGCATCTTATTTGCTTAGAACAACGGTAGTAAATAAGATGATCCCTCATAATAATTTCAAGAAAGTGTTCCCCCTAACTGTGCGCCGTTGCGAAAGTTCGTTGTTTCGAAGCACCACGTGATGATCGGGTGTGATAGATTCTAACGTTCACATACAACGGGTGTAAGACAGATTTACACATGCATAAACACTTAGGTTAACTTGATGAGCCTAGCATGTACAGACATGGCCTCGGAACACAAGAGACCGAAAGGTCGAACATGAGTCGTATGGAAGATACGATCAACATGGAGATGTTCACCAATGATAACTAGTTTGTCTCACGTGATGATCAGACACGGCCTAGTTGACTCATATCATGTATCACTTAGATGACTAGAGGGATGTCTAATCTGAGTGGGAGTTCATTAAATAATTTGATTAGATGAACTTAATTATCATGAACTTAGTCTAAAAACCTTTGCAAAAATGTCTTGTAGATCAAATGGCCAACGCTCATGTCAACCTCAACTTCAACGTGTTCCTAGAGAAAACCAAGCTGAAAGATGATGGCAGCAATTATACGGACTGGGTCCGGAACCTGAGGATCATCCTCATAGTTGCCAAGAAAGCATATGTCCTAGAAGGACCGCTAGGTGAAGCACCCATCCCAGAGAACCAAGACGTTATGAACGCTTGGCAGTCACGTGCTGATGATTACTCCCTTGTTCAGTGCGGCATGCTTTACAACTTAGATTCGGGGCTCCAAAAGCGTTTTGAGCAACACAGAGCATATGAGATGTTTGAAGAGCTGAAAATGGTTTTCCAAGCTCATGACCGGGTCGAGAGATATGAAGTCTCCGACAAGTTCTACAGTTGTAAGATGGAGGAAAATAGTTCTGTCACTGAGCACATACTCAAAATGTCTGGGTTGCACAACCACTTGTCCCAGCTGGACATTAACCTCCCGGACGAGGCGATCATTGACAGAATCCTTCAGTCGCTCCCACCTAGCTAAAAGAGCTTTGTGATGAACTACAATATGCAGGGGATGGTGAAAACTATTCCTAAAGTATTTTCAATGCTGAAATCAGCGGAGGTGGAAATCAAAAAGGAACATCAAGTGTTGTTGGTCAATAAAACCACTAGTTTCAAGAAAGACAAGGGTAAGAAGAACTTCAAGAAGGATGGCAAGGGAGTTGCCGCGCTCGGTAAGCCAGTTACCGGGAAGAAGCCAAAGAATGGACCCAAGCCTGAGACTGAGTGCTTTTATTGCAAAGGGAAGGGTCACTGGAAGCGGAACTGCCCCAAATACTTAGCGGACAAGAAGGCGGCAACACTAAAGGTATATGTGATATACATGTAATCGATGTGTACCTTACCAGTACTCGTAGTAGCTCCTGGGTATTTGATACCGGTGCGGTTGCTCATATTTGTAACTCAAAGCAGGAGTTGCGGAATAAGCGGAGACTGGCGAAGGACGAGGTGACGATGCGCGTCGGGAATGGTTCCAAGGTCGATGTGATCGCCGTCGGCATGCTACCTCTACATTTACCTACGGGATTAGTTTTAAACCTCAATAATTGTTATTTAGTGCCAGCTTTGAGCATGAACATTGTATCTGGATCTCGTTTAATACGAGATGGCTACTCATTTAAATCCAAGAATAATGGTTGTTCTATTTATATGAGAGATATGTTTTATGGTCATGCCCCGCTGGTCAATGGTTTATTCTTGATGAATCTCGAACGTGATGTTACACATATTCATAGTGTGAATACCAAAAGATGTAAGGTTGATAATGATAGTCCCACATACTTGTGGCACTACTGCCTTGGTCACATTGGTGTCAAGCACATGAAGAAGCTCCATGTTGATGGACTTTTAGAGTCTCTCGATTATGAGTCATTTGACACATGCGAACCATGCCTCATGGGCAAAATGACCAAGACTCCGTTCTTCGGAACAATGGAGCGAGCAACCAACTTATTGGAAATCATACATACTGATGTGTGCGGTCCAATGAGCGTTGAGGCTCGCGGAGGCTATCGTTATGTTCTCACTCTCACTGATGACTTAAGTAGATATGGGTATGTCTACTTGATGAAACACAAGTCTGAGACCTTTGAAAAGTTCAAGGAATTTCAGAATGAGGTAGAGAATCAACGTGACCGAAAAATAAAGTTCTTACGATCAGACCGTGGAGGAGAATATTTAAGTCATGAATTCGGTACGCACTTATGGAAATGTGGAGTCGTTTCACAACTCACGCCGCCTGGAACACCTCAGCGTAACAGTGTGTCTGAACGTCGTAATCGCACTCTACTGGATATGGTGCGATCTATGATGTCACTCACCGATTTACCGCTATCATTTTGGGATACGCTCTAGAGACAGCTAAATTCACTTTAAATAGGGCACCGTCTAAATCCGTTGAGACGACACCGTATGAATTATGATTTGGGAAGAAACCTAAGCTGTCATTTCTAAAAGTTTGGGGATGCGATGCTTATGTCAAGAAACTTCAACTTGAAAAGCTCGAACCCAAGTCGGAAAAATACATCTTCATAGGATACCCTAGGGAAACCATTGGGTATACCTTCTACCTTAGATCCGAAGGCAAGATCTTTGTTGCCAAGAACGGGTCCTTTCTGGAGAAAGAGTTTCTCTCGAAAGAAGTAAGTGGGAGGAAAGTAGAACTCGATGAAGTACTACCTCTTGAATCGGAAAGTAGTGCAGCTCAGGAAAATGTTCTTGTGGTGCCTACACCAACTGGAGAGGAAATTAATGATGATGATCAAGGTACTTTAGATCAAGTTGCTACTGAACTTCGTAGGTCCACAAAGACACGTTCCACACCAGAGTGGTATGGCAACCCTGTCCTGGAAATCATGTTGTTAGACAACGGTGAACCTTCGAACTATGAAGAAGCGATGGCGGGCCCAGATTCCAACAAATGGCTTGAAGCCATGCAATCCGAGATAGGATCCATGTATGAAAACAAAGTATGGACTTTGACAGACTTGCCCGATGATCGGCGAGCGATAGAAAATAAATGGATATTTAAGAAGAAGACGGACGCGTATGGTAATGTTACCATCTATAAAGCTCGACTTGTCGCTAAGGGTTATCGGCAAATTCAAGGTGTTGACTATGATGAGACTTTCTCTCCCGTAGTGAAGCTGAAGTCCGTCCGAATCATGTTAGCAATTGCCGCATACTATGATTATGAGATATGGTAAATGGACATCAAAACGGCATTCCTTAACGGCTATCTTAAGGAAGAACTGCATATGATGCAGCCGGAAGGTTTTGTCGATCCTGAGAATGCTAACAAGGTATGCAAGCTCCAGCGATCCATTTATGGGCTGGTGCAAGCATCTCGGAGTTGGAACATTCGCTTTGATGAGATGATCAAAGCATTTGGGTTTATGCAGACTTATGGAGAAGTATGCGTTTACAAGAAAGTGAGTGGGAGCTCTGTAGCATTTCTCATATTATATGTGGATGCCATACTTTTGATGGGAAATGATATAGAACTTTTGGACAGCATTAAGGCCTACTTGAGTAAGTGTTTTTCAATGAAGGACCTTGGAGAAGCTGCTTACATATTAGGCATCAAGATCTATAGAGATAGGATACGCCTCATAGGTCTTTCACAAAGCACATACCTTGATAAGATATTGAAGAAGTTCAATATGGATCAGTCCAAGAAGGGGTTCTTGCCTGTGTTGCAAGGTGTGAAATTGAGCTCGGCTCAATGTTCGACCACGGCAGAAGATAGAGAAAAGATGAGTGTCGTCCCCTATGCCTCAGCCATAGGGTCTATCATGTATGCCATCCTGTGTACCAGACCTGATGTAAACCTTTCCGTAAGTTTGGTAGGAAGGTACCAAAGTAATCCCGGCATGGAACACTGGACAGCGGTCAAGAATATCCTGAAGTGCCCGAAAAGGACAAAGGATATGTTTCTCGTTTATGGAGGTGACGAAGGGCTCGTCGTAAAGGGTTACGTCGATGCTAGCTTCGACACAGATCTGGATGACTCTAAGTCACAAACCGGATACGTGTATATTTTGAATGGAGGGGCAGTAAACTGGTGCAGTTGCAAGCAAAGCGTCGTGGCGAGATCTACATGTGAAGCGGAGTACATGGCAGCCTCGGAGGCAGCGCATGAAGCAATCTGGATGAAGGAGTTCATCACCGACCTAGGAGTCATACCCAATGCGTCAGGGCCAATCACCCTCTTCTGTGACAACACTGGAGCTATTGCCCTTGCCAAGGAGCCCAGGTTTCACAAGAAGACCAGGCACATTAAGCGTCGCTTCAACTCCATTCGTGAAAATGTTCAAGATGGAGACATAGATATTTGCAAAGTGCATACGGATCTGAATGTCGCAGATCCGTTGACTAAACCTCTTCCGCGAGCAAAACATGATCACCACCAGAACTCTATGGGTGTTCGATTCATCACAATGTAACTAGATTATTGACTCTAGTGCAAGTGGGAGACTGTTGGAAATATGCGCTAGAGGCAATAATAAAATGATTATTATTATATTTCCTTGTTCATGATAATTGTCTATTATTCATGCTATAATTGTGTTATCCCGAAATCGTAATAGATGTGTGAATAAATAGACCACAACATGTCCCTAGTAAGCCTCTAGTTGACTAGCTCGTTAATCAACAGATAGTCATGGTTTCCTGACTATGGACATTGGATGTCGTTGATAACGGGATCACATCATTAGGAGAATGATGTGATGGACAAGACCCAACCCTAAGCATAGCACAAGATCGTGTAGTTCGTTTGCTAGAGATTTTCTAATGTCAAGTATGATTTCCTTAGACCATGAGATCGTGTAACTCCCGGATACCGTAGGAGTGTTTTGGGTGTACCAAACGTCACAAGTAACTAGGTGACTATAAAGGTATACTACAGGTATCCCCGAAAGTATCTGTTGGGTTGACACAGATCGAGATTGGGATTTGTCACTCCGTATGACGGAGAGGTATATCTGGGCCCACTCAGTAATGCATCATCATAATGAGCTCAATGTGACCAAGTGTTTGGTCACAGGATCATGTATTATGGTACGAGTAAAGTGACTTGCCAGTAACGAGATTGAACGAGGTATTGGGATACCGACGATCGAATCTCGGGCAAGTAACGTACCGATTGACAAAGGGAATTGTATACAGGATTACTTGAATCCTCGACATCGTGGTTCATCCGATGAGATCATCGAGGAGCATGTGGGAGCCAACATGGGTATCCAGATCCCGCTGTTGGTTATTGACCGGAGAGTTGTCTCGGTCATGTCTGCATGTCTCCCGAACCCGTAGGGTCTACACACTTAAGGTTCGGTGACGCTAGGGTTGTAGAGATATTAGTATGCGGTAACCCGAAAGTTGTTCGGAGTCCTGGATGAGATCCCGGACGTCATGAGGAGTTCCGAAATGGTCCGGAGGTAAAGAATTTTATATAGGAAGTCCAGTTTCGGCCATCGGGAAAGTTTCGGGGGTCACCGGTATTGTATCGGGACCACCGGAAGGGTCCCGGGGGTCCATCGGGTGGGGCCACCTATCCCGGAGGGCCCCATGGGCTGAAGTGGGGAAGGGAACCAGCCCCTGGTGGGCTGGTGTGCCCCCCTTGGGCCTCCTCCTGCGGCTAGGGTTGGAAACCCTAGGGGTGGGGGGCGCCCCTCTTGGCTTGGGGGGCAAGCCACCCCCTTGGCCGCCGCCCCCCCCTTGAGATCCAATATCTAGGGGGACGGCGCCACCCCCAGGGCCCCTATATAAAGAGGGGGGAGGGAGGGCTGCGCACCCCTGCTCCTGGCGCCTCCCTCTCCCTCCGCACCACCTCTCCCTCTGGCTGAGCTTGGCGAAGCCCTGCCGAGATCACTGCTACTTCCACCACCACGCCGTTGTGCTACTAGATCTCCATCAACCTCTCCCTCCCCCTTGCTGGATCAAGAAGGAGGAGACGTCTTGCCAACCGTACGCGTGTTGAATGCGGAGGTGCCGTCCGTTTGGCGCTAGGATCTCCGGTGATTTGGATCACGACGACTACGACTCCCTCAACCCTGTTCTCTTGAACGCTTCCGCTCGCGATCTACAAGGGTATGTAGATGCACTCCTCTCTCTTGTTGCTAGATGACTCCATAGATTGTTCTTGGTGAAGCGTAGATTTTTTTTATTTTTTGCAACGTTCCCCAACAGCATCCTCCTCAGGCTGGCTCCCGAGGAGCGGAGATTTCTATGCAAGGCTCACCTCGTGAGGTTCAGGTGACGCGAGTCATGACGACCATGGTCAGGCGGGCGCCAGCGGGCGTAGTGTACCAGTTTCCTCTTTGGTGCAAAGGAGGCAAGTGCGGGCGCGGAGTCCCAACGAAGCAGCCAAAAGTTCCCATTCCCGTGGAACAAGACCAAGACCGCCAGGATGACAGGACGGAGGTCATCACCGAGCCCACCACGGCGTCATGACCAGAGGCTTTTGGAGGTGAAGACCACTTTCGTTAGGATAAGATGTACTAGTTGTCTCCCTTCAAATTTGGCCGCTGTGGGATCCATTTTCCCGCCTTCATTTGGGAAGAGGACTAAGGCCACTATAAATAGGACCTAGCCACCACCGTAGCAAGGGGATGAAGGGAGAGGACGGATCAAGTCAACTGAATCCATTCCACCCTCACCAGCTCACTTGAGCTCAAGAACACACCTCCTGAGGTTGTTCTCCACTATACTAATTCATCCTCAGCCCCTAGAGGCAAATCCACCACAAAGCATGAGTAGGATTTTACATTGCAAGGTGGACCGAACCTGGGTAAACTGTTGTGTCCCCTTTCCTTTGAGTTCGTCATGCTAGGATGTGAGATTTGCGAGCAGGAAGACTGGGGAGGTTGAGATCTCCACACGCACCCCAGAGTTCGAACCTCTCAAGGGTTTGTGGAACCCGAAATCCGACATTTGGCGTGCCAGGTAGGGGTGCGTCGAAGATCCATCACTCCGTCCGCTGTGCTCTACTGTCGGCTCTCATGGCGGGCGCTCCTCCATCGACCGGATCATCGCGCACCTTTGGAAGAGCCGTGGGCCTCCGGGCCTTCACCCCCGCCCTGCGGCGGGTGCATCGGCCACACAAGTTTAGGCTGGAGTTGCCGCCCCGCTACTACGGTGCGGCAGTTTGGGCGGCCAGCGGCGACGATAAGGTCATGGCCAACTAGTTCCTCATGGCCCTCGTGGGCGCATCTTCGGGATGCCGGCGCCCCACATCGTCACAGCCCTCCTCGATGGCTCGCATGCGCCGCCCTCAGACCGCCACGTCAAGGAGTTCTTCCGCCAAGTGGGTGCCACCCATGTGCAGTAGGGGGCTCCCCCAGGCTGGGCGGCCCCCAAGGCCGACCTCACCTTCGACTCAAGGGATCATCCCGATACCACCGCGGGTGCAGGCGCACTCCTGATGCTCTGCACCCCCACCATCTGCAACGTGGCGGTCACCAAGACCCTCATCGACGGTAGAGCCGGCCTCATTGTGCTCTCTGTGGAGGCATTCAGCTTACTTCACGTGCCCCATGGCCGTCTCTGCCCCACCAAGCCTTTATCTGGGGTCATCGACGACTCCACCAGCCCCCTGGAGCAGATCCACCTCCCCGTCACCTTCGGCACCTGTGAAAACTACCGCACCGAGCTCATCGACTTCGACGTCGCCTGAATCGGCCTCCCGTACAATGCCATCCTCGGGTACCCAGCCCTGGCCAAGTTCATGGCAGCAACTCATCCAGCCTACAACCTCATGAAGATGCCGGGAAGCAGCGGCATTCTCACGGTGGGAGGGACACCAAGGACGTGTTGCTGACCCTCAAGCTCACCTTCAGGTCTGCAGCAGCTGCATAGTCGAGTGAGAAAGGAACCCGAGAGGCTCCGGGGGCTGCACCAGCAAAGAAGAAACAATTGTTTCCCAAGATCGCGCCGAGATGAAGCAAGTACCAATTGATGAAGACAGAGCATCAGGCGCCACCTTCACCATAGGTGTTGGCCTCCCGCCGGACCAAGCAAGGGCGTTGGTGAGTTTCTTGCGCGCCAACAAGGAAGTGTTCGCATGGGAGCCAAAGGACCTGGTTATAATTCTGAGGGGAATAATCAAGCATCACCTGAGGTTGTGCCCTAACGTGCGCCCAGTGAAGCAAAAGGCACGACGGCAGTCCACGGAGAAGCAGGTGTTCATCATCCAAGAGACCTGTCATGGAATTATCACGTCAGATGTCCTAGTGTAAGGACTTAGTCATGGAGCCATCGCGGCTAGGTTAGCTTAGAGCGGTTAAACCGAACAAAGGACACGGGGAGTTTATACTGGTTCGGCCCCTTGCGGTGAAGGTAAAAGCCTACGATCCAGTTGTGGTGGAATTGATGGGGTCTCAATAACCAGGGAGCGAATCCGCTTTGCCTAGTTCTCGAGTTGTTGTTTCTTGTCCCTGAACCGCCGCCGGGTCGTCCCTTTATATACACAGGTTGACGCCCGACGGTTTACAAAATCCCGAGGCCAGCTCATACATGTGTCCGGCTTGGTTTCTCCCATTTCCTATCTTACAATACAAATTACATATCTCATGGCGGTTTATGTCTATCGACCGTAATCCGCCCTTGGGCTCTGGGCCTTTAAGTCTCTGTAGTAAAGCGCCATACTCCTTGTCTTGATGGGCTTCAATACGGATGATTCCTTGTGAGTATACTCCGGCCCCTCCTGGGCGGTTTATACTCAGTAGTTATATCCCCAACATTAGGCCCCCAGATTGATTTGAACTTGTTCATGTCAATCTTCAACTTAGAAAAATTCCATCTTGAACATCTTCGCGTTAACCTTGTAAACCGCCATGACACCATCTTCACGTGAATTTTTAAACCACCGCGACGTCATCTTATGATATCATAATAAATTGCCATGACGTCATCTGCTTATTAAAACATGTAAATACTTCCCTTTTATTAATGAACCTCCGAAGACCAAGGCGACAGCTGTATCACTTCCATTTTTTGGGTTCCTCGATTTCTGCGCCTGTCACTTACCCCTTGGGCTTATAAATAGGACCAGGGGTCATTTTTCCTTTTCCCATTTCGTGCCTCTTCTCCTTATCGTCTTCCTCGCGTCGCCTCCATACTCGAGCGCAACCGCCGCCGTTGACTTTCGCCTCTGCTCCAATAACGACCGCTGCATCGACCTGATTTGATCAGAAAAAACGCGGCGCCTCTCCGCTACTCCTTCAACCTCTGTAAGTCTTCTTTCCCTCTTCCCCAGATCTACTGATAGGGTTTCAGTGTTCTTCGGTGTTCGTCGGCGTTCGTCAGTGTTCTTCACTTGTACCTTGCTACCACATTAGAACTTGATAAAACTTGACATTCTCCCTGCACGGCCATAGCTAAAGTCCATTTTTCCTCATCATAGCATCCCTTATTTGGTAGAAAGATCCCATCTGGTTTTTAGCTATTTCGCTGTCACCTTTTAGGGCTTTGAAATTTTCTCCTTTTTAGCACTTCAGTAGATCTGAAATTATAATGTCAACTTGCAGAACCTGTTTGTGCAATACTTAGCAATTTCTCAGATCTGTAACTTCCACACCATTATAGGAGGTTTAACTTTTAGAAATCGATAATCCGCCAGGTACCATTAGCCCTGTCTTAAACCGCCAACTCAACCTTAACATCAGTATTCGGTTTATCATGTATATATGCTTTGATATCTCCTTCCCCCGGCCTGATGCCGGTTTATGCATATCAGTCATGGACCGTAAACCGGCTTTGATCCTTTTTTCCAGCTTGTCATCAAAATGGCCAAACAGTTCTATGCTTGCAATTGGGTCCCTTCCCGGGTTACTGAAGAGCAACTGACCGGGTATGTTTTAACTAGCGCTTTACCAAGCAAAGGAAACATTCACTGGAGGGTCCCTGGTCCCGAAAATCCTCCTGAGCCCCAAGATGTAGAAGTGATTGTATTTACTGATCATTTGAATCGAGGGTTTAGCCCTTCCGGATCAAAGTTCTTTCGTTATGTGCTTGCTAGCTTCGAGATCCACCCTCAAGATATTGGACCGAACTCCGTGTCCAATATTTGCAATTTTCAAGTATTTTGTGAAGTCTATCTGCAAGAGGAACCCACTATGGAGCTATTCCGGGACTTCTTTTACTTAAATTGCTGCACTGAATTTACGAATGGGCCCAACACTGAACTCGGCGGAGTAACAATTCAGAAAAGGAAAGATGTCAATTTTCCTCACGCCAAACATCACAGCCACCCGAAGGACTGGAATCAGACTTGGTTTTACTGCCGAAGCACAACTCCTGACGATGAAAATCCTCTACCGGGTTACCGTGCTCACCGGCTTACCAGCGAACATCCATTTCCCCAACGACTTACTGCAAAGGAACGAGCCAAATACGCACCATAGCTTTCAAAGCTCCGAGCCTTTATGGCAAACGGTTTAACTCGCATCGACCTTGTCCGTTGTTGGGTTTCTTGGAGTATCTTACCCTTAAGTCGTCGCATCGGTTTAATGTGTGAGTACACTAGGGATGTCAAAGACCCTCAGCGGCACATTGATATTCAGCTATCTAACGATGAGATTACTGAAGCTGTCAAAAAGATGTTGGATGAACCGATATCTAAGTGCAGCAAGACAGGGCTTAGCCCCTTTTACGTCTCCAATAAACCGCCAGCTGTAAGAATTGCATCCTTCTTGTCTTAATCCACCCCCTTTTAAATACTTTCTTATAACCTTCTCTTCATCTTTGTAGGGTAATGATCTGTTCTGGAAAAGGAAACTGTAGGATAAGCCGACAAAACCGCAGGATAAACCAGTGAAAACTCATCACCCTAAGACCAAAGTTACCAAGAAACTGGCAAACAAGAAGACTGTCGAATCCTCAGGCCCGAACAATGATGAAAATCTTGATGATTCAGATTCAGAGGTAGAACTTGATTCTCTTGGTTCTTTTTTCATACACCCTATTGACAATGATCGTTACCAGGATGACGCGGAGGCTAGTCATGCTGGTGATGTAGAGGTAATTACTCTTTCTTCCGACTCAAATCCTCTGGCTACACCAAAAATCCGTCGAGCCGCCCGGAAAGTAAAATTTTCACACCTTCTCGCTTATTCAGATCCACACTTTCTTTTGAATACGCAGCAGCATGAAGCTCGCCGCACGACCCGGCATAGCGGCCAAGTTGTTACCTCCTCCGGTTTACTGGACACCCCGGTTCGAAAACGCCGTCCAGAGGTCTCTTGTACTTCTGATATACCTTGTCCCAAGGAGGGTTATTTCCGATATCCTCTTAATCCATCTGACTCAAATTACCAGGGAACCTCCCATTCATCTTCTGGCGATTCAACAGGGACGAAACTTCCAACTCTTAAAACGGTTCCTGGGTGAGCAGATTTTGCTAGTCCGTCATACCTTTATATTTTTAACCTTTACTCAGTTTTGATGCATACATATTACCTTTCCAGGGCCAAAGCCAGAGCCAGAAAGAAAACCAAAGTGAACCCACCAGCTGAGGACCCCAGTCATAATGAACCGGAAGGAACTCCTAAACCATCAAATCCAGATGTTAACAAGATTCTAGATGACCCATCGATGCCAGATCAAGCAACTGAAGTTGAACACATGGATGCTGATCCAATGACTCATGCTGATGATCCGCCAAGCCCAGCCAAAGGTGCTGATGATCCACCAAGCCCGGCTAAAGGTGTTGATGATGATGTTGTCATTACTGGCACTGGTCATACCTCCCCTGGCCATCCTTTCGCCTTATCTAAACACAACACCAAGGAGGAAAAAACTGCTCTGGACAAGGGAAAATGGAAAACCGATTTATCAAGCTGTGCCCACCTCAACGCTCAAGAGTTGCATTCTGGATACTTAAACCGCCTGTACACAAGCCATGACTATGAAGCCGGTTTAGTAGGCCTGATGAAGGAGCGCTATGAGGTAATTTCTGTTCAAACTTTTCATAAATATCCCTTCCTTCCGATTTATTGATAATATCAACTCCAGTAGCCCCCAAGGGCCGGTTTATCTCTTCAAGATGATCTGGGGCTTTATAGAATAATAAATAAACTTCACCTGTGTAGCCCCCAAGGGCCGGTTTATCTATTCAAGATGAACCGGGACTTCCTGTTGTAAGGCTTACCCTTCTTGTTGAATACCTTCAGATTCCGGTTTATCATCCCAGAAAATTGCACAACTATGGTGTTTGAACAATTAGGCATTAGCCCCCAAGTGCCAAGATTAATACTTGTATTGAGCCTTGGGACTTTACCATTTTGTGGAGAAAAACCGATAAGCATTAGCCCCCAAGTGCCAAGTGTATAACTTGTTATGTGCTTGGGACTTAAGACATGCACTACCAACTCATTAATTGTTTCTTCCAGGCTGATCTGAGCAAACAAGAATCTCAAATTGCTGATCTTCAAGAAAACATCAAGTCCCAGCAAGCAGAAATTTCCAAGGCAAGAGACGAGCTGACCAGCACCTTAACAGCCATGGAACAGTTGAAGGAAAACTTCAAAAAGGAGCGGGCAGGATGGGATGCTGAAAAAGCAACTCTGGTGAAACGGGCGGAAGATGCTGAAGCAGCCCTTAATCCGGTAGTGGAAGAACTGACCGGTTTGAAGCAACAAGTCAATGCTATGACCACTGTTGTCTTTGGTAAATATCCTCTTCATAAGCTTTTAGATAACAACCTCCATGATATTGCCGGTTTACTAATGTTTGACCATTGCACGTAGCCGTGTTGCTCATCTAGGCTCGGATATGCGTAAAAAACTAAAGGCTGCTTATACGTTGATAGAGCAATTATATTCCGGCGCTCAACGGGTCATCTGCACAGCTTCACATAATAAACCGTCCCCAACTTTGATCAAGGAGACACTAGAAAAATTATCCATGATGCCTGCCCGGATTGAGGAGTTGAAAAGATCAGCTGCTAGGGTCGATGCTCTACTGTATTGACTCGAGCCACGGCATGGATATCTGATCTTGATCCGTCTGATATAGGGGATGGTTATCCAAGCATCAAAGAAGACGGGTCAGAATTTGATAACTATGACCTCGGGGCCATAACAAGGGAAATGCGTCCACTGGCGAGCAAACTGGCTGAAGACACTGATTTGTCATTTTATCAGTCGTTTTATGATGCTGACAACAAGCGGCTTAGTGCGCCAACTTATGATGTGCAAGACCTTATCCCGCCAATCCAAGCACACTTATGCCCCTGATGTTGAACCGTCCTCCCTTATAAATGATGAAGCTGTGTTCAGAGCCTTAACTGGGATCGATTGGTCAACCATTGACTTCTAGCCGATGGGTGAAGAAGAGGAGGATGAACCGACCCACAATGATCCACAGTCTTCACGTCAGCCCGGTGATGAATCATGATCCGACAACTGGTTTAATTTCTGAGCACTGCGATCCGTGTGATAAACAATTATCCTTTTGGGCATCAAAGCGCCTTGTAATAGGCTAGTTGAAAAACTTCTTTGATCTGTTTGCCATCGTGCACTTCTGCATAACACTGTTAATCAGTCATGATTGTGATGTGTCTGCTTATGTGCCTTAGCAACTTTATGCAATCCTGTTTTTGCATACAATAGACTGAAAAATTGTCCTGGCGGTTTACCATCGGACGGGTCATAACGCCCAATATAAAGCCAGGGTTTACAACCAAGGCTGCAAGGATAATTAAATATGAAATATATCATACCTGTGATATTGAATCACATCGTTGGTTTGCCAACTTTCTTGTAGTAAGGGCGATAACCCAAATCTGGAGCACTAATAACCCCCAGCATGCTTTGCTGGTTTGTAACGAAGCCATGTCGGGTTACAATAAACACCGGATGACCATCCTAGCGACTTATAGTCAAAGCCAGGCCGGGTTAACAAACACCGGTTTATAATTGGTTGTGTACTAACAACTTATAGTTGAAAGCCAAGCCGGGTTAACAAACATCGGGTTATATTGACGACTTATAGTCGGGCCGGGTCAATGGACGCCGGTTTATCATAAAACCTCATCAAAGGAGAAAATACTTTGACAAATAAAAGCAAATGAAAACTTGTAGTCGAGGCTTTTCAAGGGCTGCCAGGCCCAAATTCGAGGCTTTTCATGGGCTGCCAGGCCACTGAGTTAAACCATTTTACAAAGCCTTTTATGATGGACCTCACATTAACCAATCTTCGTTTTAACTTTGACAAGTTCAGGATCTGTATAAGATTGACTTGTCAAACGTTCGGCGGGTCATACCAGGATTACCTGGGCGGAGTGACTTACTTGATGAAGGCAGGTTAACCCGGGGTTTTAGGTGAATACACCTGGCTTCCAAGCCTGGCTTGATAGCCTATTACAAGGGTCCTTAAAACTCTTTGTTGTTGTGCACAAAGAGCCCCCAGGTAACATTTTGAGATGTGCTCAGTGGGTGCCTATGTTTGAGCTGTGCTTGGCAACAAACTCTCTTTGGCCCCTTGGGTATGAAGTCCCCAACCTTTGTTGTGGCGTGATAGCCGGATTAATGGACAACCAGAACTCTGCTTTGTAAGCTGAAGCCCCCATGTAACCAAGACATCTTTAAAGAAGAACGACAGAGGCCCCGCTTTAGCAAGGATGCTGATTATATTGATCGTAATATATACATTGTCAAAATATGTACATAATAGGAGCCTATGCTCAGGTGTAGTAAGGCCGAAGATGAGCAATATCCCACGACCGGCGGGTCTCCTCCTCCGATTTGCGTGAGTCTTTGTGCTCTCGAACATCGATAAGGTAGTATGACCCATTATTCAAATTCTTGCTAACCACAAAGGGCCCTTCCCAAGGTGGGGATAACTTGTGCATATCGGTCTGATCCTGGATGAGCCGGAGCACTAAGTCGCCTTCTTGGAAAGTTCTGGTCTTAACCCGGTGGCTGTGATAACACCGCAGATCTTGCTGATAAATCACCGAACGGGCCGCCGCCATGTCCCGTTTTTCATCTAATAGGTCCAGCGCTTCTTGCGTGCTTGCTCGTTGTCCGCTTCGACATATGCTGCCACCCGAGGCGAGTCATGGCGAATATCACTGGGAAGAACTGCCTCTGCCCCATAAACCATGAAGAAAGGCATATAACCCGTAGATCGATTGGGGGTGGTGTTATTGCTCCACAATACAGAAGGCAACTCTTCCACCCAACAACCCGACGTCCTCTTTAAAGGAACCATAAGCCGGGGCTTGATGCCCTTCAAGATTTCCTGATTAGCTCTCTCAGCTTGACCATTGGACTGGGGGTGAGCCACTGATGACACATCGAGCCGGATGTGCTCTCGTTGACAAAAGTCCTCCATAGCGCCTTTGGAGTAGTTCGTGCCATTATATGTTGTGATGTTGTGTGGAAAATCGAAGCGGAAGATCACCTTCTTCATGAATTAAACCGCCGTGGCTGCATCACACCTGCTAACTAGCTCCACCTCAACCCATTTAGTGAACTTATCAACAGCCATCAAAAGGTGGGTCTTCTTATCTTTGGACCGCTTAAAAGGCCCTACCATATCAAGCCCCCAAGTAGCAAACAGCCAAGTGATTGGAATCATCCTTAGCTCTTGAGCCGGAACATGAGCTCGGCGTGAAAACTTCTGACAACCGTCGCACCTTTTCACCAAGTCCTTAGCATCAGCATGAGGCGTCAGCCAATAAAAACTGTGACGAAAAGCTTTAGCCACCAAGGATTTTGAACCGGCATGGTTGAGGGAGTCCTGGATTAGGGGGTATCCGGACAGCCGGACTATGTTCATCGTCCGGACTATTGAAGCGTGAAGATACAAGACTCAAGACTTCGGCCCGTGTCCGGATGGGACTCTCCTTTGCGTGGAAGACAAGCTTGGCGATCCGGATATTATGTTTCCTTCCTTTTAACCGACTCCATGTAAACCCTAGCCCTCTCCGATGTCTATATAAACCGGAGAGGATGGTCCTTAGAAGGCCGATCACAATTACAATCATACCATCATAGGCTAGCTCTTAGGGTTTAGCCTCTACGATCTCGTGGTAGATCTACTCTTGTACTACTCATATCTTCTATATTAATCAAGCAGGAAGTAGGGTTTTACCTCCATCGAGAGGGCCCGAACCTGGGTAAACATTGTGTCCCTTGCTTCCTGTTACCATCAGCCTAAGACGCACAGATCGGGACCCCCTACCCGAGATCCGCCGGTTTTGACACCGACATTGGTGCTTTCATTGAGAGTTCCTCTGTGTCGTCGCTTTGAGGCTTGATGGCGTCTTCAATCGCCAACAACACCGTGCAGGGCGAGACTTTTCTCCCCGGGCAGATCTTTGTGTTCGGCGGCTTCGCACTGCAGGACAATTCGCTTGGCCGTCTAGAGCAGATTGACAGCTACGCCCCTGGCCACCAGATCAGGTTCGGAAACTTGAACTACACGGTGGATATTCGCGGAGACTTGATCTTCGACGGATTCAGCCCTGTGCCAGGAGCGTCGGACAGTCACGACGAGCACGACCTAGACCTGCCATCGGACAATGCTCGGGACATCACCCCTGCATCAGCCCCGAATCTAAATCTAGAACAGGTTGCGTTGCCTATGGACGGAGGGGTGGACCCCGCCTCACGGGCCGCATACTCATCGACGATGGAGCCGAACACGGGTCTCACCTCTGTGGAGGCCTATAACCCCGGGGCCCCGGACTCGTATTTGGTTGTTGGTTCCGGTCCGCATACCCTCGAGCCAGTCAAACCAGGTTGGGCTCCGGTAATGGAGTTTACCACTGCGGACATCTTCCAGCACTCGCCCTACTCATTAAAGTCTCTCTCTCTCTTTATCAGGAGACTCTGGGTCGAACTATGTACGGCCTGAGTGGGAAGCAGGTGACGAAGGAATTCATTGCCCACCCACCACCCACTTCATTGCCACGATCGATGATTGAACCGACGTTCTTGACTTCGACTCCGAAGACATCGACGGTATGGACGACGATGCAGGAGAAGCCCCAGAATCTTTTTTTTTGCATAGTAATACGTGTCTCATTTCTATCATAAGGATCATAGTACAAGCCACGTACATACTGACCTGACAAATCTGAAAAGACAGCAAAATGCTAGCCTTTGCACACAGGAACACCACCCAAGAAGTAAAATTACAAACAAGACTGAAGAATCCTCTGAGCTTGACGCCAACGCCCGTCACCTGCCTCTGGCACCACCATAGCAGCCACCAAAGGAGAAAATGATGGATCGCCTCCACACCCGAGCTCGACGCGGCTCCATCGCTGATATGCAGCTTTGCGGACCTCCAAGGTGGCTCGCCAATAAAGGCGAAGCCATTGCCGTTGAACGAATCAGACCAAGGCAACACCCCAGACACGCCATCGAACTTCAGATCTGGCTCCCCCGCCCAACTAAGACGTTGGTGGAGAAAACCATACCTGCCTGCCACGAACCACGAACCCAAATCCACCATCTTCCAAATGCCGTCGATGCAGACCACAATCTGCATCCGCTCCTGGACTACCTCCCAAGCTCCACGCCGGCGCTGGAGCAAACACCGTCGCAACGACGGAGCCCGAGGACACAGGTCCACCACAAGGATGCCGTCGCCGCCGCACCATCCTGGCTTGAACAGTCTGGTTTTCATGTCCACCCCAAAAGCGGATCGCCTCGTTGGGGAAGGATCTGAAGATTTATTAGTCGGCGCTGCCATCGCCACCGCCGAAGCCATGATGATGAACAACCCAAAATCCTAAGAAACTAATGCCTAAAACAATCCACACGTGTGGATCCGGCGACCCACCTCACCACTGACGACCGAGGTCATCAGTGGAGGGGAGCCGCCAGAGGACGGCGGCAGAGAAAGGCGCCCTGGCGACAGGAGGCGAGATCGCCTTTCTTTCTTCTCCTGGAAGAAAGAAAGCGTACGACGCTCTTAGTTTCCGGGCGTCTGTACTTAAATTCCCAGAATCTCTGGGGCGTGGGATTACTACCTTGTCACACGATATATACACGGTGGATACGCCCAAGAAGGACGACAACTATAATCCGGAAGATAAAACACCCGGACAAAAGCCAAAACGGCGGCGCAGACGCCGTTCAAAGTCCAGCAATAGTAAAAATAGCGACAAGAGCGCAAGAAGGATCGACATACCAGTAAACCCCGAAGGCAATAACGACCACATGGACCCAGCGATGGAGCAAGATGAGCCAGGTCACGCCAAACCAAGTTCGGAGCAAACATGCGATCACACTGATCCAGCAGGACGAGCTCATGAAACCACCCCAGGACAGGAACATAGTCCGGACGACGATGCATTCATCAACCCGGAAGAACGTGTGGAACGAGATAACCTCCACCGAAAGCTTATGGCCACAGCAAGAAGTCTAAAGAAGTAGAAGCAACGGCTCAAAGCCGCACAAGAAAATCTCAGTCGCAGATGGAATAAAGTGCTAGACACTGAAGAAAGATATGGCGACAATCGCATACAAAAAGCTATCCAAAATGCAAGCTACTGCCGGAATTCGACGACAAGGCCGTTCCACCAAAGAATAATACAACCAGGAGATCAGACGTACCGCTTCACAACCACAACAGAGCGGCTACTGACACCACACATGATTTACATGAGAAGCTAGATAAGAAGGCCGGTGCAGCCAGGTCCATCTACGGATCTAAAGGACACACCCCAGCGAGGGACTATGGTCACCCAAACGCTCATACAAGCCAAATACCAGTTCGGAATAACCACCGGACACAACAACAGCTGACTACATGCCACAACGCGCCCAGATACAGAGGGGCTGCTCACCCCCTGTGCTTCACTGAAGAAGTATTGGACCATGAATTCCCACAAGGCTTTAAACCTGTGAACATAGAGGCATACGACGGAACGATAGACCCAGGGGTCTAGATCGAGGATTTTATCCTGCATATTCACATGGATCGTGGGGATGGCCTCCACGCCATCAAATATCTTCTCCTCAAGCTGAAGGGACCAGCTCGACACTGGTTGAAAAGCCTCCCTGAAAACTCAATTGGAAGTTGGGAGGAACTCGAAGATGCTTTCAGGGCCAATTTTCAAGGGATTTATGTCCGGCCTCCGGATGCAGACGATCTAAGTCACATAATCCAACAGCCCGGAGAGTCCGCCCGCAAGCTTTGGAATGGATTCCTCACTAAGAAGAATCAAATTGTCGATTGTTCAGACGCCGAAGCCTTAGCGGCATTCAAACACAGCATTCGTGACGAATGGCTTGCCAGACACCTCAGCCAAGAAAAGCCAAGGACAATGACAGCCTTAACAAGCCTTATGACCCGCTTTTACGCGGGTGAAGATAGCTGGCTAGCCCGTAAAGGCACCAGCGACCCCAGCACATCCGAAATAAGGGATGGCAACGGGAAGCCACGGCGTAATAAAAACAAACGCCAAAATAAGGAAGAGAGCCCGGATAACACAACGGTCAATGCCGGATTCAGGGGCTCTCGACCTGATCAGCAAAAGAAGCCATTTAAAGGTAGTAAAGAGGGACCGTCCGGTCTGAATATAGTCTTGGACAGACTATGCCAAATTCATGGCACCCGGGAGAAACCTACGAACGACACTCATAGAGAATGCTGGGTCTTGAAGCAGGCCGGCAAATTAAATGCCGAACACAAGGGGAGGGAAACACAAAGTGAAGACGAGGACGAACCTCGCCAGCCGAACACTGGGGGACATAAAAAATTCCCACCAAAGGTTAAAACAGTAAACATGATCCACGCGACTCACACATTCACGAGAAGGCATAAACGCGCGCTCAGAGACGCGCACGATGTAGAGCCCATCGTACCCACATCTGACTACTGGATGTTCCGTCCGATCACTTTCGATCATATGGACGACCTAACTAGTATTCGACGCGGAGGATCACATGCCTTGGTGCTTGACCCAATAATCGACGGATACCGTCTCACACGTGTCCTCATGGACGGCGGCAGTAGTCTCAATTTAATATACGAGGACACTGTCCGCAGAATGGGGATAAACCCATCAAGAATTAGACAAAGCAACACCACCTTTGAAGGGGTGATACCAGGCGTTGAAGCCTACGGCAGGGGCTCCGTCGCGCTGGAAGTAACATTCGGCTCCGCAGGCAACTCCAGAAGTGAACAACTGCTCTTCACCATCGCACCCTTCCAAAGCATCTATCATGCATTGCTTGGAAGAATGGCCTTCACCCGTTTCAACGCATTGCCGCACTATGGCTACCTTACAGTCAAGATGCCCGGTCCACGTGGCATCATCACCGTTAGCGGAATCACAAAGCGATCTTTACGCGCAGAGGAACACGCGACGGCCCTGGCAGCCGGACTGTAAGCGTCCTCCAAATATCAAAACATGACCGGCCATTAAGACCACAAACACGGTTAGACGAGTCCGGCAGCCCGGATAAAATTCAACCAGGACACCATATATGTAATCCCATAGCGGATACCAGGGGCTGTAAACATTCCATGCAGCCCCACAGCTAGCTCAACCTTACTAGCAGGCCAACATCTGACACTTTTATTATTAATCGCATACTTACGTTGTACTCTCCTACGAGTTTTCTTTTCTCCACAGACAACGTTCGTGCGATACCCTTCCAGGATACGGCACGACGGAGACAAAGGTGCAGACGTGCAGCAGGGCCCCGTTCAACATGTTTCTTTTTAGATTAAGCCCCTGTGTAAACCTTTTCTAATGCCTCTTGTTGTTTAACCATCCCATGGGTTCCATACCCAGAGAGGTTACTGCCGTTTTTGGCATTTCGCCACGACAGATTTATCGCACGTACCTAGAAATTTAGGGTTTATAACAGGCTTTTGTCAGCCTGTTTTCGTTTACGAAGACCGAATACCTTCGGGAGTGTTCGGCGTCACGAGTTTGGCCTTATATGCATCAGCTCCGAATCATGTCTTTGGTCAAATGTTGGGTTTGCCCGGATCCTGGGTTTGCCACCTTATGTTCCGTTATTATCGGCTAAGGCAGGCCAAAGGAGAACTACTGCGATTGTGCCCTGGTTATTCCGGATGAGCACCTTAGTAGAGAAAGCCGAAAACTGACTGTCATGATACAGCGAGAGAATGTTCAACCACTCGAAGACTCACCAGAATCTTTAAGGATTCCTCCGCATTAATGAAGGGCCGTTTCCCGACCATGTACATATGCGTCCGTATTCGGATGCACGCGCATGTACCAGGGGCTACATAATAGCCCCACCTTTAGAACCCCATGGCTAAGCGAAAGTGTAACAACTATATAGTCCCATTGCCTAGTTCGACGTGCGATCACCTCCTTCATGGACCAAGACGTTGGATCAAGTGTGATTAAGCATATTTCTCGCGAACACCCCCGCATTGTATGCGTGGGGGCTGAAGCCAACGACTGCTAACTTTTGGACTACTAATATCTATATAAAAACGGCCGCAAAGGGGACACAATCATACTTCCGGGCAAAAAATATAAATATAGCCTCATAATCAAAATAAACATTGTTTTTTACAATGATTCGACTGATCATTCGAACAAGATATTCTTCGAGCACTGTGCTTCTATCAGGCGAGCACCTTCTGTGACCTGCGCCAAGTAGTGCTCGGGCGGATATTGGCCTCCCGCCAGATCCTGAGTCACTACAATAGTGGCCTCCATATCCGTCCAATAGGCTTTTACGCGGGCAAGAGCCATCCGCGCACCCTCTATGCACGCCGACCTCCTCATGGCGTCAATCCGAGACACAGCCCCAAGGAATTGAGACACCAAAGCAAAGTAGCTGTCCGGCTTAGGCCCCTTCGGCCAAAGATGGTCTATGGTAGATCGCATTGCAAGCCCGGACAGCCTGTAGAGCTCCGCCATAGCAGCCACCTTCTCATTTAGCGGCAGCGGGTGAGTGGGAGCATTAAACTGCGACCAAAAAAGCTTCTCCACTTCTTTATCACCTTGACCCTCGAAGAACTTGACAGCGTTAGCTGTACTATTCGCCTAGTCCGCATATGCATCTACAGGACTCAAGCGCCCGTCAAGGGGAGCATACTTCAGATCCAAGAACTTCGTCCGCAGCAAGTAGGAGCCCCCAGCCACGATTTTGTCGTCCTGATGGAGCTCCTCCCGCATACCCCGGATCTCGGTCCGCATCTCCTTGGCGGCATTAAGTGCCTTGTCCAACTCGGCCGAGCTTGCCTTATTCTCCTTTTCCAGGAGTACATACCGATCGGCGGCATTTTTCAACTCCTCAGCCATTTCGGCTATCTTCTCCTCGCTTCGGCGATGAGCAGCCTCTTCGGCTCTCAATTCTTCGGCCGCCTTTAGGGCAGCCGCATTGCTAGCCTGAGCTTGTTCCTTGGCTTGAGCAAGTTCCGCTCTTAGGGCCTCCACGGTAGTAGCACCATCTACGGTACAAACACATTGCATTAATATTATACCCCTCTCGCATTTTCCTATATATCATAATAAGGGAAGCAGAGCACATACCCTGTGACTCCTCCAGTCGTTTGTTCACCAACGTGATATCAGCGTCAATAGATCCGATCTGCCTCCTTAGTTTGGCAACTTCAACAGACTGGTCAGCTGCCGGATCCTTATATACCTGCGCACATGTACAGTGCAACCATTACTATATGATCCCCCGTTTGCCGCCTATGGTGGGCAACCAGAGTCTCAGGGGCTACTATCCATAGGGAGCACACCTAGCGTGTACTTCACAACCAAAAATAAATAAATAGTGTATTTTTCACTACATACCTCAAAGCCTTTGAGCAGGCTTGTAAATGCCTCATTCAAACCGCTGGTAGCGGATGAAATCTTTGTGAGCACCGTGCTCATTAAAGAGCGGTGCTCCTCCGAGAGCGCGGCTCGCTCCAGAAGGCCCGTCAGTTCGTCCGGTCGGACATCAAACTGTGCTGGACCCTTCTCATCGCCCCCCCGTGGGAGCCAAACGCTCCGGACTCAGGGCGACTGACGTGTTAGCCTCTGGCTTCGGCAGATCCGGACTCCTCCCTGATGACACCTCAGTGTCGCCCGCTTCATGAGGCGGAGAGGTGGGTGGGGTCTCACTCTCCATCATCTCCGGAAGAAGATCCCCCGAAGACGAACTCTGTTGAGAAGAGCTGCTCGCCGGACTGCAAAATACGAAGTCCCGGTTATGGATCTCGGAGAAACACCATACCTTCGAATTAACGATCAACTTACACTTTGGTGGAGGGCTGGATTGTTGGTGGGCACGACGCGGTGAGGGTGCCCGTCGCGGCAGAGCCCCCTGGTGATACCTTATTCCCTTGCTTAGGCATCTCCGCCTTCAAGTCTTCAGAGGTGGCCCTCTTCTTCTCGCGTGGGGAGGAGGCTTTAACCTCCCCTTCTCAACTATCCTCCATAGGAAAGAAAGCGATTCCCACGATCTAGATGCGTAGTGCGTGAAGTTCGGCTTCATTGCCCTTTCCTTCGCCTTTCCCTGAGGGGATTTTGCTGAGCGCCTGGTCAAGCATCTTTGTAATGGTTGGACCAGGCGAGCCTTCAGGAAGTGGCACCGGACACCTGATTCTCTCCGCTTTATTGAGCCATTCCTGGCCACGGAGGGATTTTCAGAATAATAGTTATGATAAATATAAATTAAGTGTCCGGCTTTAAGGTCACTTACTTGGGCATCTAGGCGACTGCAGCTTAGGCCCACATCCTCGGTGGTTTCCGGACACTTTACTTGTGGTCCGAAGAATAATTTACACATCCCTTCGAGCTTCAGGCCGAAGAAGTGCTTAATGGTCCGCGGACCCTCCGGATTAAACTCCCACATCCGGAGAGGTCGGCGCTTGCACGACAACGTCCGTCGGATTAGCATCACTTGCATTATGCTGACAAGATTTATGTCCCTCTCAATAAGCTCCCGGATGCGATTCTGCAGTTCTGGTACCTCTCCAGCAGGCCCATAATTCCGTCCTATGTCAGTCCAAGACACCAACTGTGACGGAGGGCCCGAGCGGAGCACGGGGGCGGCTACCCACTTTGTGCCTCTGGGAGCTGTAGCATAAAACCACATCCGTTGCCACACATCGGATACTTCCGGGAAAGAACCCTCTGGCCATGGGGCATCAGCGTTCCGGTTTATTATAGCACCTCCGCACTCCGCATGTCGCCCCTCGATCATCTTCGGCTTCACATTGAAGGTCTTGAGCCATAAGCCGAAGTGTGGGGAGACGTGGAGAAAAGCCTCGCACACGATAATGAACGACGAGATAAGGAGGATAGCGTCTGGAGCCAGATCATGAAAATACAACCCATAGTAGAACATGAGCCCCCTCACAAAG
The DNA here is from genome assembly GCF_018294505.1 of Triticum aestivum. NCBI lineage: Eukaryota > Viridiplantae > Streptophyta > Magnoliopsida > Poales > Poaceae > Triticum > Triticum aestivum. The sequence goes on along the minus strand of NC_057801.1, from coordinate 534,588,499 downwards.
GGGTCGAGGGTGAGGCCCAGGCCTCGGAGGAAGCAAGGAACAAACACAACGCTCTCATTGGGCTCTGGCGTAGGGATGACTTGCCCTGGAGCAGGAAGCCTGTGCTGGATATCGGCAGTCAGGTATCCAACCTCCCTAAGCTTCATAATGTCCTCCTCCTGAATCGAGGATGCCACCCACCGGCCTTTTGCATCAGATCTGGACATGTTGGAGGATCTGGGTTGTTGGAGCTTGGGTCTTGGGTGTTAGAACTCGAGGTGCGAGAAGGAGCAGGGGAGGTGGAAGAGAGGCGTAGGCCTTGACCCCTTTATAAAAGGGATGAATATCAAGAGTCCTCAGCGTGACCGCTTGAGACTTATCTAAAATACACGGAGTCATACCAACGGTCGTCATGGGGTCACACACGCCCATATTGATGAAAGATCCCGTAATAAGAGGAACACAATCTCTGCTTTGGCAGGACGTGCCAATAAAACCGCCTCGCAACACGAGTCGAGGTGGAGCAGGAAACGCCGGTTCGTGTTGGACCAGGCCATGATGCAAGAGCACGACGTACAAGGATTGCCAGCAGAACGGATTTATGCTATGTTCCCTACAATGGTGTGTGAAGATCATCTTGCAGAACCAGACACTATTCGTCGTAGCAGATCCGGACACGGTCTACGTGTTCGATAATAAACTTGGAGTATTCGGAAGAAGGAACCCACCTTGCAATGCCGGAGACAAGACTGCGCGCCGGACTCATCGTCATTGAAGCCTGGTTCAGGGGCTACTGAGGGAGTCCTGGATTAGGGGGTATCCAGACAGCCGTACTATGTTCATCGTCCGGACTATTGAAGCGTGAAGATACAAGACTCAAGACTTCGGCCCGTGTCTGGATGGGACTCTCCTTTGCGTGGAAGACAAGCTTGGTGATCCGGATATTATGTTTCCTTCCTTGTATCCGACTCCATGTAAACCCTAGCCCTCTTCGGTGTCTATATAAACCGGAGAGGATGGTCCTTAGAAGGCCGATCACAATTACAATCATACCATCATAGGCTAGGTCTTAGGGTTTAGCCTCTATGATCTCGTGGTAGATCTACTCTTGTACTACTCATATCTTCAATATTAATCAAGCAGGAAGTAGGGTTTTACCTCCATCGAGAGGGCCCGAACCTGGGTAAACATTGTGTCCCTTGCTTCCTGTTACCATCAGCCTAAGACGCACAGATCAGGCCCCCCTACTCGAGATCCGCCGGTTTTGACACCGACAGTGGTGACCACAGTCGCCTTCGTGGATCTCACGCAAAATCTCACGGCCTTCTGTAGGAGAAATGCAGCGCTGAAACGCCCCCGAGACGCTGCAGTGATGTAACTCGCCATTATGAATAGTCATGGACTAGGATCGCCGGATTATCTGTCTGGCCAAAACTTCATCCTCTGGTAACTCGCCCCGGTTCATATACGCCAAATATGGAACCGTCCAATTCGGAATAACATGAAGAGCAGCCACCAACTGAGCCTCCGAATCAGGAATAGCCAGGTCCTCCTCTATAGGTAACTTGACTGGCGGATTATGCAAAACATCCAGAAAGGTATTGGGCTGCACCGGTTTACGCTGAGACCCCAGCCGGCTTAAAGTGTCTGCCGCTTCATTTTTGTGCCGATCAATGTGCTCAACCTGGTAACCCTTGAAATGACCAGCAACAATATCCACCTCTCGTCGATAAGCCGCCATGAGTGGATCCTTAGAATCCCAAGTACCAGAGACTTGCTAAGCCACCAGATCAGAGTCCCCAAAGCATCATACTCGTCTTAAGTTCATTTCCTTAGCCACTCGAAGACCGTGGAGCAAGGCCTCATACTCAGCTGCATTGTTAGTACAGGGAAACATTAAGCGGAGAACATAACAAATTTTATCACCTCGAGGGGAAGTAAGGATAACTCCAGCCCCCGAGCCCTCCAATTGCCTGGACCCGTCGAAGTGGATAGTCCAGTACATGTTATCCAGCTTATCCTCCGGTGCCTGTAACTCCGTCCAGTCATCGATGAAGTCCATGAGTGCCTGGGACTTGATGGCCGTTCGAGGCATATATTTTACCCCGTGAGGTACGAGCTCAATAGCCCACTTAGCAACCCGGCCAGTTGCCTCCCTGTTTTGGATGATATCCCCCAACGGAGCAGAACTGACCACAGTGATGGGATGGCCCTGAAAGTACTGCTTAAGCTTCCGGCTTGCCATAAAAACCCCATACACAAGCTTCTGCCAATGTGGATATCTTTGCTTCGACTCAATGAGCACTTCACTGATATAATAAACCGGCCGTTGAACCGGATATTCTTTCCCAGCCTCCTTGCGCTCTACTACAATGGCCACGCTGACAGCCTGGGCATTGGCAGCCACATGTAACAACATCGGCTCATTATCAACCGGAGCAGCAAGGACAGGTGGCTCGACTAACTGCTTCTTCAAATCCTCAAACGCCGCATTAGCATCATCACTCCAGACAAAATTGGCTGTCTTCTTCATCATCTGATATAGAGGGATCGCCTTCTCTTCGAACCGGATGATAAACCGGCTCAGGGCTGCAACACGACCCGCCATACATTGAACATCGTTGATACACGCCGGTTTAGCCAGAGACGTAATAGCCTTGATCTTTTCCGGATTAGCTTCAATGCCCCTATTAGACACCGGAAAACCCTAAAGTTTGCCTGCCGAAACACCGAAGACACACTTGGCCGGATTAAGCATCATCTTATAAACCCGAAGGTTATCAAAGGTTTCCTTCAAGTCATCTATCAGTGTCTCCTTCTTCCTGGACTTCACCACAATATCTTCTACATAAGCATGAACATTGCGCCCAATTTGATCATGAAGACAATTCTGCACACATCGCTGATAAGTCGCCTGGGCACTCTTGAGCCCAAAAGGCATAGACACATAGCAAAAGGCTCCAAAGGGAGTTATAAAAGTTGTTTTCTCCTGGTCCCTAACTGCCATCTTGATCTGATGATAACCAGAATAAGCATCCAAGAAACTCAAATGCTCAGAACCCATCGTAGCATCAATGATCTAATCAATACGAGGGAGAGCAAAAGGATCAGCCGGACAAGCCTTGTTCAAGTCCGTGTAATTGACACACATGCGCCAAGTGCCATTCTTCTTAAGCACCAGCACCGGACTAGCCAGCCACTCCGGATGAAAAACCTCAATGATAAACCTAGCCGCCAAAAGCCGGGCTACCTCCTCACCAACAGCCTTGCGCCTTTCTTCATTGAAGCGGCGAAGAAACTGCTTGATCGGTTTAAACTTGGGATCAATATTGAGACTATGCACAGCGAGTTCCCTCGGCACACCTGGCATGTCAGAAGGTTTCCATGGAAAGATGTCCCGGTTCTCACGGATGAACTTGATGAGCGCGCTTTCCTATTTCAAATCCAGGTTAGTGCTGATACTAATCTGCTTGGATGAATTGCCAGGAACAAAATCAACCAGCTTAGTCTCATCAGCCGATTTAAACTTCAGGGCCGGGTCATGCTCTGTGGTGGGCTTCTTCAGAGAAGTCATATCCGCCGGATCAACATTGTCCTTGTAGAACTTCAACTCCTCTGCCGCACAAACTGACTTAGCATAAGCCGCATCACCCTCTTCACAATCCAAAGCAATCTTACAACTCCCACGTACCATAATGGTCCCCTTATGACCCGACATTTTGAGCTGTAAATAGACATAACAGGGTCTTGCCATGAACCTGGCATAAGCCGGCCGTCCAAATAGGGCATGATATGGGCTCTGGATTTTCACCACCTCAAAGGTTAAGGTTTCTGATCTGGAATCACGATCATCTCCATACACAACCTCCAGAGCTATCTTACCAATCGGGTACGCCGATTTACCTAGTACCACACCATGAAAAACAGTGGTTGACGGTTTAAGATTCTTTTCCGTCAGTCCCATGCGACGGAAGGTTTCATAATACATGATGTTGATACTGCTCCCTCCATCCATGAGCACCTTGGTGAACTTATAACCTCCAACCTGAGGCGCCACCACCAAAGCCAGATGACCAGGATTATTAACCCGGGGTGGATGATCCTCTCTGCTCCACACAATGGGCTGCTCAGACCAGTGCAAGTAACGGGGCACCACCGGTTCAGCAGAATTAACTGCCCTTTTGTGAAGCTTCTGATCGCGCTTGCACAAGCTAGTGGTGAAGACGTGATACTACCCACTATTCAACTGCTTCGGGTGACTCTGATAACCCGACTGTTGCTGATTCCCCTAATTATTCTGCTAGTTGTAACCACCCTGGTTGTTCTGATTGCCCAGATTACCTTGGAATCCAGAGCTTGAACCGCCACCGCCGTAACCCGGCCCATGAGACCCAGGACCTGAACCGCCAGACGGACCCTGATCATATCGGAAAAGATCAGAGTTTTTGAATTCTCGCATAATGAAGCAATACTTCCAGAGGTGCGTAGCTGGCTTCTCCTGTGTCCCGTGCTTTGGGCAAGGCTGGTTTAATAGGTGCTCCAGATTCATACCTGATCCTCTGCCCCGCGGGGGCGGTTTACCCTTACCACGCTGACTATTACCCTGTACGTTGGTGTTAGCCACAAAATCCAAACTATTATCCGCTTTACGCTTACCATTGTTCCCGTGGCCAGCCGGATTAGGCTGCTGCCCCTTGGTATTGCCGCTCTTCTTTCCCTTCCCCGACTTTTCCTCGTCAGACTCGGGATCCTTGGTACTATCAGAGTTAGCATACTTAACCAGAGCTGCCATAAGCATTCCCATGTCATTGCAGTGACGCTTGAGTCGTCCCAATTTCAACTTCAGAGGTTTAAACAAGCAATTGCCCTCCAATGTTATAACTGCTGAATCGGCATTGATGCGGTCCAATGAATACAAAATCTCTGAAACTCGACGCACCCAATGGGTTGTCGATTCGTTCTCTTCTTGAACACAAGCGGCTAGATCCACAATCGACATGGGTTGCTTGCACGTGTCCTTGAAATTCATTATAAACCAGGCTTTTAACTCGTCCCATGACCTAACAAAGTTAGCTGGCAAACTTTTCAGCCAAGTGCGAGTTGTTCCATCCAACATCATGGTGAAGTACTTAGCACATGCCGCTTCATCTACATCCAGCATCTCCATTGCCATCTCATAACTTTCAATCCATGACTCCGGGGGGGGGGGGGGGTAAATCGACAGTGTAATTGGGCACCTTTCGAGGACCCTTGAAATCCTTGGGCAGCCGTACATTGTGTAGAGCTGGAGTGAGACACGTCACCCCCAAAGAACTGAAAACAACCCCTGGTTCCACTGAAGTTGTGGCACGAACCGGAGTAAGCTGACGCGCCGCATCCTACGCAGCTAATGCAGCTTCTCAACATGCTCTGCCCTGGTCTAGTACGTCCTGGGCAGTGGCTCTCCCTCCTATTGGGTTAGGCCTCTGGGGTGGATTATGATTTCGTCCGCTGCTTGACACAGCCGGTTCTTCAACATGCCTGTTGTAACTCCGGCTTGGGTGAGGGGTAGAATGATTTATGTCCCGACTATATGAATAATCCTGCTACTGAACCATTGCTATTTGAAGGAGATCTCTCCGTTGTGTCTCAACTGCTGTTGGCGAGTCGCCTTCAATTGGAATAGCTGCCAATCTTGACACCGCAGCAATCATGTTATCCAAGGGGGTAGGAAAATGACCCAGCGGTGCCGGTACGTACTGAGGCGGGTCCATCATGCGCGGCTGATCCGGCGCTCCTGTCCTAGGTGCTTCACCCCGGTTCACTACTGCCGGATTACTGGTTCCCGCTCCCGGTGTGTTAAAAGGATTCCGTGCTTCATAAACCAGTGGTAGATGAGACTGGTGCCTCCTCATCATCACATCGTTTGAGGCGTTCTGATCCAGCATGAGCCGGTAAGATTCTGCTTGAACCCTCTGCGCCTGAGCATCCAAAGCGGCCCGCTGTTCTGCCATCCTGGTTTCTTCAGCAGCCATCTCCTCCTTGGCCTGAGCTATTTGATCTCGCAATTTCCTGACCTCTGTGTTATGCTCGTCTCGATTATCCGGATTAACTTCTATGGTCAACAACATCGCCAGTGCATCCAGTAAACCAGACAAGACTTGAGCCGGCGGGCGCGCGAGGCCTCCTGCCCCGGCTTCCGATCCGGAAATCATTGCCACCGCAGCTGAGGAGTGCGGCGCGGGCTGCATACCGGCCATGAAGATCGCAACCCGGTTTGGCAGTTCAAAGGGGTCCGAAATACTGTCGCCATCGGAATAGCCCCCAAACCGGCCATCTGGCATTTGGTACAATGACTCGGTCTCCCCGGTGGATGACTCGCCATCTGAATAGACCATCGTCTCACCGTCGGATACCGGTTCAGATTCTGCACCATGGATGAATCCTACGAACGCATGCTTCATGGCAGGCTGAATGCGGGCAGGGCTTGCATGCTGAGCCGTCTCGACGAGGTCGGTGCAGATATCCAGCTCAGGGCCCGGTTTGCGGATCTTGCTAATGAAGACGTGAATTCCTCCAAAGGGGACCCGATACTCGTACTCGATTGAGCCGGCGTCGGGGCCCCTGCCTGCATCGTCGATGTAAAGCTTGCCGCGACAACTCTTGGTCATCCGGCCCACTGCATATCTGTGGGGACCCCGACTCGCAAGTCGTGATCACCGAATGCACGTGTACAGTGATCCCAGAGATCAATGCTCACTGAACACACAGAAGCTGAATAACAAGAGTCTTACATCCATACATACCGTCTTACACAAATAGTGACCAACATGGTCAAGTCTTACATCGATAAAGCCTTAAGGGCTGAACATCAAATGAAACATAGCAGCGGAAATCGTCGTCGATAAGTAGAACCCATGCCATCTGCCTTAACCCTACAGGCATTCTGACTGGGAACGTCCTAGTTCGCATGATCGTCTCCAAAGAACTCTTCTTCGAACTCCGGTTCTCCCATGCCTGGTCAATTAAATAACCAGTGGCAAGCCAATGAGTACTTTGAATGTACTCGCAAGCAACCCATGATTTGGTTCAAGGTACAGTAATGCATGACATAGGTAAAGTTTTGCATAAAGCTAGTTTTGAGTGCAGGACATGTTCAACATCCTATAAAGCATGCATCAAGAGAATTCAAGTAACCATAAGATCTGGTCACAGATATCAACATAAATAGAAAGGGGCACCAACCCATTTATCATAAACAGAGAGGGCACCAACCCATCTCAATCGTGTCAAGTCCTCTGACTTGATCCAAGACAACACCATCATCTCACACACACCGGGTTTGAAAACAAGTGGACGTAGCCCAAGAGCGGTTACCCAACTGTCCTTGACCGTGGACACGGCTATTCGAATAGTTTTACACTCTGCAGAGGTTGCACACTTTACCCACTAGATCCGGGGAACTTCCGTGTCATCCACGACCCGCGGTACCTCAAGTACCCGGGGTAAGCACCCGATCACTACCTTTCCCTAGACGACACTAACATGGAGTCCACTCGATTGGTAGTAACCCCCGTGCCGAACATTTCACATCATAAAGTTGTGGAGCCTCGCTCCCATTTTCATCACATACCACAAGCACGGGGTACCAACGGTGTGTCCGGTGCCCTGTGAAAACAGTCATGGCCGCCCTACCTGGCACGACCCCGTCCCAAGAGAGAGCACCAACTCTCCCCCGTCACTAGTAATGCGGGCTCCAAGCTAGTATCGGTCTAGGTACTCAATAATGCCCTTTCCCATATAAGGGTAGAGTGGTCGCGCATGTAAGGTTGGAATAACGGTCGCAACTCCGACCAATCCGTTTTGAAAACAACACACACCTTCCTTGGCACACCACTTCGTCATCAAGTGGTCACCCATCTCATCATCTCCCTCGGGCATAGGTGGCACCCGACGGGGTTTTCGAAAAGACTTTTGAAATCACATTGCCTCCTTCACCATGCACAAACCCACCCCATTTGCGTAGCATCTACATTTGCATCCTATCTACTCCCACCGGCATAACCCTCATAAGAAGGTAGGGCCATGCACACTGCAAGTATCAACGAGGAAGTAATCGTGGTAACCAACCCACGTGGTTCACCATCTCATCATGATTCCGATGCATCGATAATAAAGAGCTAAAAATGACATGCATATAAAGGGGTATCATAGTCATGGTCAAAGGGCTGCTTGCCTTGGTTGGCTTGATCTTCAAAGTCTTCAGGCTCTGCTCCTCCTTCTTCCTCAGCTACCTCGTCAAACACGGGATCTAACGTCGCAAGAAAACAACGGGAAAATAAGACAATAATAAAAACAGAAAAGTCAAAGTGCTCACAAAAATGTCAACTTATTTTTGTAAAATACTAAGAGGAAGGCTAGGAAGGGGACAACTTTTGGTTTTGGTTTTGGAGCAGCAAAATAGGAGTTATGGATTTTCAAAGGCCTATTTAAATGCTAAAAACCACATTTAAATATTTACAGAGAATAAAAGGTGGTTGGATTTGAATGAAAGTTGCACCATTAAATAGGTTGCAATATTCTAGGAATTTAGAAATTGGAATCAATGCATTTGGATTAATATTCTGTCCTGTGGAATTTTTGGAAATAATACAGAAAAGGAAAAAGAGAAACGGCGCTGTGCCACTGGGCCAGAGAGGCCACAGCAGCAGCAGGCCCAGGGGGGGGGGAAACCCAGCCCACGCGGCCGCCACATCGAAGGCGTAAAGGCTGAATACGCCTTCAGCCGACGGCGGATCGGTGCGCGCGCGCGCGCACGTTTTAAACCTGACGGGTGGATCCCACCCGTCAGGGCGTGTGGCTGACGGGCCGGCCCCACGGCGGCCGTCGTCTACCTCCGGCCAGAGGCGACGGCGAGCTCGCCGGCGGCGATACAGGGCACGGGAAGGGGCGCGGAGGCTACCGTTGGACTCAGGAGCGAGTCGCGGTTCTGGTGGTGGTGGAGACGGTCGCCGGGGTGGCCTGCTTCGCCGGCGACGAGGTCCCGCGGCGGAGGTGCTTCGGGCGCCGGTGGTTCCGGCCGTTTCCGGCTGCAAAACGAGGGGGAAAGAGAGGGGAAAGCATCAGTGAGGCGAGGGGAGTCCAGTTCGAGAGAGAAAAGGAGCGGAGGAGGCCTGTACCCGCAGATCGACGGCGACCCGAGGCGGCGGAGCTCGAGCTCGATCTCGAGCTCGGGCGGCTCTGGAGAGAAGTGGGTGGTTCCGGGGGTGGATTGGGTGTGTGGAGGGGCGACAGGGAGGAAGAGAAGGGCTCGGGAGCGCCTTATATAGGCTGGCCGCGGTTCACCGTGGGCGTGGCCTACGGGCGCCCGCGGGATCGGCTCTGGAAGCCGTTGGAGAGAGGTTGGAGCTGTCCACGGCGCTCGTGGGGATGGAGTAGGGCGCCAGGGAGGAGGAGAGAGAGCGGGGGAGTGTTCTGGCGCCCGCGCGTGTGAGGCCGGCCATTGGCCGAGCCGGACGGCGTCGGGCACGCGCTGCAGGAGGGGAGAGAGAGGGAGAGACAATGGGGACGGCACGGCGGCGTGTCGCAGACGTCGAGACACATCAACTGGCGCGATGGGAAGGCACGAGGCGGTCGGGAGGCGCGGTGTCAACGGTCGGCGCTCTGGCAGGCGCTCCAGAGCGCGACTTTGGCCGGCATCCGCGGGTTTTCCGCGTCGCGCGCGCGTCCTTTTCTGTCTGGAGGCTACAGTGGAAGGGGGCAAAACCTGGAAAGAGCCTGGGATGCTCTGGGGTGCAGAGGGGAGAGAGAGAGGCTGGGAGAGAGAAGGGAAGCTGTTGTCCAGAGAGGACAAACGTGATTCCCTCCTTCCTCCACATTGCTTCCTCGGGTAGAAAAGTGTCTAAGTGACAGAGGGGAGTGAGGAGGGGTTGTGGCAAAAAGATGAACTCAAGGAGATTAGTGAAAGTGGCAAAAATAGGCTTTTTAGTATTTTGCCAGAAGGTGTTTGATGGAGTTTTGGGTAAGCTAATGACTCCCACTGGCCAAGATACTCCAAGGGGTGAAATGTCACATATATTTAGGGCCTTCCACCCATTTTGAGCTTATTTGGACAAAGTTGCCAATGCAACTTTTGCAAACCCTAGAAATGGGCAGAAATGGATTTGTGTAGATCCAGTGGAGTAAATCATTTCTCCTTGATGTGCCACTTGGTGTGGTAGCCTTATTTGGTCACATGATCAGGCTCACCAAAGTTGGGGTCCTGGAGAAAAAGTTGGTAGTGCAAAGTAGTTCAAACTTGATTCTGGTCAGAGAGGGTTTTGAGGCACTTTGACCAAGACTTCCTATTCTCCAACCTGTGCCATTTGGTCCAGATGCATCATTAGACCAATGAAGCATGTCCACCAAGTTTGAGCACATTTGGACATACTTGGCAATGTAAAGTTGATCAAACTTCAGAATGGACAGAGATAGTTTTGAGGGGTTTTGATGGTGTTATCTTGTTCTCCAAGTCATGAGACTTGGCAAGATCATCTAATATGTCATATGTGACATGATGGAATTTTCCTGGAATTTTTGGAGAATATTTCCTTTGTAAATATTTCAAAAGCTTGAAATATCCAGAAAGGGTTTTAGAGGGATTTGACCAATATTTTGAACATGACCAGGTGTTGAAACTCTTATATATGGACAATATATGTCCTATGAGTTTCCCTAAATTTTGTCAAATATTTTTGAAACAGTAAAGTAATTTTTTTCCTATTAAAGACCATTTCTGGCCTTAAGAAAAAGCCTTTAAATAAAATAGAACAGTAACTTTTAAAATTATATTTTTGTGGTTCCTGGGCATCCTATATCTAATAGGAGTCTAATATATTTTTGGAAAGATTTTTACTGCCCTTAATCAAGTACTTGTAGTGCAAACCTCAATTCAGGGGTTTTTGGAAAACTAATTTTAGAAAATACTTTCTGGCCAAATTATTTTTGTAAGAAAACTCCATATAGCACTATTCACATGGCATGGTCATTGGTCAGGAGCTTGGGGTAAGGAGGTGGAATATAGAGGGCAGAGTAGTTGACTTCAAGAAGCACTTGAAAGAAACACAGAGAGAAAACCAACTCCAAATAAAAGCCAAAAAAAATGCAAAAAGTTTTTGTTGGTCCAAATTTTCATGCTTTATTAATGAAAATGAAATGTTCAAAATGCACGGTGTGACAGACCTACCCCCCTTACAAGAATCTCGTCCCCGATATTCCTAAACTAGGCTTAAAAGAGATACGGAAATTCGGATCTAAGGTAGTCTTCACGCTCCCAAGTTGCTTCTGCTTCAGTGTGGTTGCTCCATTGGACCTTGAAGTATTTGATGGTGCGGCTTCGAGTGCATCGTTCAGCCTCATCCAGAATGCAGATGGGCCGCTCACGATAAGTCAAATTAGGTTGAAGATCAATGGTGTCAGGACCCGACTCGATGTCACATCGATCTAGCTGGTAACACCTCATATCACTTTGCGGCCCCACGCACGGTATCCCCACGGGTGTCGTCTTACCTTTTCCCGGGACCGTTTGCGCCTTTTGGCTCACGTATATGATAATGTCGCTAGCATCCATTTGATAGGGAGCCCGGGCTGACATGACTAGTCGTAAACCCAAAGTGGCACAGACTTACAGGGACATGTATCCATGACCCAGCTTCGAACGTGTCGGTCATCAGCAAGTGGGTCCGGGCTGTAGCACTGGGCTAGCAGGACTCCGGTAAACCGGGCTGTAGCGGGCTAACAGGACTCCGGTACTCAAAGCGTGACATTTCCCCGAAGGGACAGACACAGGAACGAAGAAGGACACATGCCGGCCAGCCTAAGTGTTCCAGAGCAGTAGCAAGCTACCATGGCTCAGCGGTAACACTAGGAGACATTTCCCGGTAAGAGAGGCTACTAAAGATAAACAACTAGATAGTCAGATCCCACACATACCAAGCATTTCAATCATACACACAATATGCTCGATATGTGCAAATACAACGAAGCATCACAACATGACTCTATGACACAAGTACTTTATTTAAGGCTCAGGGAGCCATACATAACATACACAAAGGTACGGGTCTCACGACCCAACATACAAGTCATACAGTCATACAAACCAGCAGCGGAAGTAACTTGTCTGAGTACAGACAACTAGTAAAATAAAAGAGGCTTGGAAAGCCTAGCTATACTACGTGGTCCTTCACAAGCTCAGGGTCACCACCTGGGTCTTTAGCCTACTCGTTGATGTCAACGTCTACATAGAACCCATCAGAAGGGGTTGCAGCGTCTTCTGTAAAAATGTAGATTATAGCAACATGAGTACAAAGGTACTCAGCAAGACTTACATCAGATCCTACATACATGCATAGTATCAAGAAGGGTTGGTGGAGTTATTGCAGCAAGCCAGCTTTGACTCTTGGCTAGACTATCCTACGATACTCCAACTTGAAATGTTTTGCGCACACGAGTCCACTACTCACCACTTCAATACACTACCGAGGATCCACCTCCGTCTTCCTACGGAAGAGCCATCCTCGGCACTCACACTTATCTTGAGGCTTTTAGTAGTTTCCATTTACTTGTCTATGAACTGTATAGGCAACCAAGTAGTCCTTTACCGCGGACGCGGCTATTCGAATAGATCATGTTAACCCTGCAGGGGTGTACTTCTTCATACACGCTCTCACCACTTACCGTCGTTTACACGACATGTACTCGGCAACCTTCAAGCGGAAGCCCAACGTGGGTGTCGGCCACGACCTACCTAATCACCTAAGCCTCCAGTCCAGGTTTATCGCCTATTCAGGTTCCATCCGCAGGGAGTCCGGCCGAGGTTTCCCATACGGCCCCGAACGATGTGAACAGGGTTCCCGAGATACCTAACGGGTATTCGGTACACCGTGCCACGTACCTACCGCATCACAGCCCACCCCTACGGTCAGCGCTGTCCACGGCCTCCAGTAGGCTACAAACACCAGAAACTACTTGCAACTCCTGGACGGAGAACTAGGGTGAATAAGAAGCCGAGAGGGTCCATTGGTTTCGGGCCCAATGCATGGTAGTAGCTGATTCTTAAATCACACATACAGATCTCAGTGCTTAAGGTCGGCTTCAATGAAACAACCCACCATGTACTCCTACATGGCCTCTCATCGATACCTTTACCAAATCGTGTTCACCACACCACTCTCATTACCGACATAATCATTTCACTCTAGCCCATCACCCAGATGAACCAGACCTGACACAACTCTAAGCATAGCAGGCATAGCAAGGTAGGAACAACACATACATATGGCTCAATCAACTCCTACACATGCTAGTGGGTTTCATCTAGTTACTGTGGCAATGACAGGTCATGCAGAGGAAATGGGTTCAACTACCGTAGCACACAGCAGTTTGAATCGCGTTGTCTTAATGCAGTAAAAGAGAGCAGGAGCGAGAACATGGGATTGTATCGATATGATCAAATGGTTGGTTGCTTGCCTGATGGTTCGATGCACGGATATGGTTCTTCGTTAGGGTAATCACGGTACTCCTCGGGAACAGATCCTGTCGCAAAGGACATCGATACACAAGCATCACCAAACAATGTGCAACAATATGATGCATGCATGAAACATGGCAATATGAGTGTGTTGGGCTAATGCAACTAAAGCCAGAAGTGTTTGAACAAATTTGAATCAAAGATTCAAATTCCAAATTCAAATATGGCCTTTTAAAGTGCCTTTTCTTGTTCTGCTTAAAACATCAAGTTAACTTGTTTGATCATGCATGAAATAGTACAGATGGATAGATTGGATTTTTCTGATCATTTTTCATATATAATTTGTCCAATTTGGAGTTACAGAATAAAAGTTATGAATTTTTGAAGTTTAATTAATATTCTGGAATTTCCTGATTTAATTTAAATCCAGAAATTCAATTACTGCGTCAGCCTGACGTCACAGTGACGTCAGCAGGTCAACAGGGCTGGCTCGGGTCAAACCTGACGTGTGGGGTCCACACGTCAGTGACACAGGGGCTAATCCCGTGTTGACCCGGGCTGGTTAGCTTTGACTAAGCCCTGGGGCCCACTTGTCAGCGTCAGTAGGTGGGGGGGGTTAGTGACTAATTAACTAGGCCACGTCAGCCCGCCGGAGTTCTGGCCGGCGGCGACCATTAGCGCGGCGGCGAGAGTGATTTTGGTCGTTTCGGCCACCAAATGGACCGCGGAGGCCACCGGAGTGGAGCTGAGGACAACCCGCAGCTCTTGGCGGAGCCCGTTGGGGTCGGGGTGGCCGGAGTCGACGGCGGCGAGCTCGGCTGCGGCCGCCGGGGTTCGGTCGTGCACGGGAACGGTGCTGGAGCTCGAAGTCGAGCAATACGAGGCGCTAGGGATGCTCTACGGGGTTCTGTGAACTCGTTGGACTCGCCGGGGTGACCAAATGGTCACCGGAGCTGCGTCGACGGCGAGCTCGGCGACGGCGGAGGTTCGGCCGTGGTGGGGAGGAAGCTACGGTGAGGGAACGAGGGGAAGGAGAGGGGGAAACGGTGGCGTAGCTCACCGCGGTTGCAGTGGGCGTCGAAGCGGGCTCGGGGACGCGCTGGAGACGGCGAATTCGACGGCGACGGTGGTCGGAGCCCGAAGAGGGGAACGGCGACGTGGCGGCGATGCAGGGCTTCCGGGGACCCGTGGAGCGGTGGGGAGGAAGAGGGAGTCGAGGCGGAGCTCCTGAGCTGGTCGGGGGAGCGAGGGGTGGTCGGAGACGGTGGCTATGGCGAACGGCGGCGACGGTGGTGTTCGGTCGGGCGGGAGAGAGAGCGAGGGAGAGCCGGGGAGAGTGAATGGGGTGTCGGCGAGGTCGGGGCGACGACCAGAAGACGATCCACGCGGCGCAACGGCGACCAGGGCGATGCAGAGAGGCTGGGTGGTGCGTGGCGAGCTCGGGCGCGCCATGCTCACCTCCCTGCCTGCTCTGGCAAGGGGAAGCAGCTGGCTGGCACGGGCCAGCACAGTGCTGGGCCGGCTGGGCTGGGCAGGTAGGTCCAGGTAAGTCTACTCCTTTTATTTAATTTTCTGTTTTCTGTTTTTATTTAATATATCTGCAACTTTGTTGAATTAAATAAAATACCTAGGCAACTCCAAAAATCACCAAACTACTCCTGGTCCATAGTTGGATTATTTCCAACATGAAACATTTTAGTTTGGAGATATTTGAGCATTTAAATATTTTATATTATTTTAAATGCCCAAATTCAAATATCTATGATTTAATTCAAAAACCCTAGGTTGGCCTAGAAAAATGTGCACCACTTTTGGCAGAGGTTCTGAACCAAGGCAAAAATGATGGGCATTTTAGAAGGGCATTTCAGGTTCATTGAAAAATTATTTTAGTAACCCTAGTTGGTTTCAGAGGGGACTGGGGGTTCTGTCATCCCCATTTCAAGTTTCTGATGAAAGAGTAAACATGATGCAACACTCTAATGCATGACTAGCTAGGGTGTGACAACTCACCCCCACTCAAAAGAATCTCGTCCCGAGATTTGGGTTCCTCCGAGAAGAAGGCGGGATACTCGAGTCGAAGACGATCCTCCCTTTCCCAAGTTGCTTCATCTTCAGAATGGTGCGACCATTGAACCTTGAGAAACTTGATATTATGACGTCGCGTGGTACGTTCGGCTTGATCGAGGATACGAATGGGGTACTCTCGATATGTAAGATTATCTTGGAGATCAAGCGTTTCGTGGTCCACTTCACGGATAGGATCCGAGAAGCAACGCCTGAGTTGAGAAACGTGGAAGACATCGTGAACTCTGGAGAGGTGCGGAGGTAGTTCCAATTGGTAGGCAACTTCTCCTCGTTTGGCAAGAATGCGAAAAGGTCCAATGTAACGAGGAGCCAATTTGCCTTTGATACCGAAACGATGGGTTCCCTTCAGAGGGGTGACCCGAAGGTAAGCCTTCTCGTCAACCTCGAAAGTCATAGCCTTATGTTTTCGGTCATATTGACTCTTTTGACGGGATTGGGCTGTTTTCAACTTTTCACGAACGATACGAACTTGTTCTTCTGCTTCCTGAATCATATCCGGGCCAAAGAATTGTCTTTCCCCGGTCTCTGACCAGTTAAGGGGTGTTCGACATCGTCGTCCATAGAGAACTTCAAAAGGGGCTTTACCCAAGCTAGATTGATAGCTGTTGTTGTAAGCGAATTCGGCAAATGGAAGGCACTTCTCCCAGTCCATTCCGAACGAGATAACAGAGGCTCGAAGCATGTCTTCTAGAATCTGATTGACGCGTTCCACTTGACCACTTGACTGAGGGTGGAAAGCGGTGCTAAAGGAGAGACGAGTTCCCATAGCATTTTGGAAACTTTCCCAAAATCGAGAGGTGAAAAGACTTCCTCGATCCGAATTGATTTCCAAAGGAACACCATGGAGGGACACTATTCGGGAGATGTATAAGTCTGCCAGCTGGCTAGCGGTTATACTCTCACGAACAGGTAAGAAATGAGCTACTTTGGAAAGACGATCGACCACGACGAAAATAGCATTATTCCCTCTTTTGGTCCTGGGAAAACCGGTAATGAAATCCATACCAATTTTATCCCATTTCCATTCAGGAATAGCTAAGGGTTGAAGGGTGCCAGCAGGCCGTTGATGCTCTGCTTTTACACGACGGCAGACGTCGCAATTGGCAATATACTGAGCAATTTCTCTCTTCATCCTAGTCCACCAGAACCTCTGGCGTAGGTCCTGATACATTTTAGTGCTACCGGGATGAATAGTGAGAGGAGATTCATGAGCTTCCTTAAGGATCAAACGCCTCAGGTTTCGCACTTTGGGAACCACTAGTCGATTCCCGAAGTATACGACCCCTTGATCATTAATGGAGAAGCAATTCGCAATTCCTTTCTGAATGTTCCTCTTGATGCAGGAGATTCCCGGATCTACCTTCTGTGCTTTGATAATTTGATCCGTAAGGGTAGGTTTTGCCACCAAGGTGGAGAGAAAACCTTGAGGAACAATGTGAAGGTTAAGCTTTCCGAAATTCCTCATGGAGAAGCGGTTGACTTTGTTGTAACATCAGGTTGTTACAATAAGATTTACGACTTAGCGCATCAGCCATGACGTTGGCTTTCCCTGGGGTGTAGGTTATTCCTAAGTCGAAGTCTGTGATCAATTCAACCCAACGTCTCTGCCTGAGATTCAAATCCGGTTGGGTGAAAATATACTTCAGACTTTGGTGATCAGTGAATATTTCGCAACGATTACCGAGGAGGTAATGTCGCCAGGTCTTAAGTGCATAGACTACGGCTGCAAGTTCTAAATCATGAGTAGGATAATTCTCCTCATGTGGGTGCAATTGCCGTGAAGCGTAAGCAATTACGTGTCGATCTTGCATGAGAATGCAACCTAGTCCTTGTCGCGAGGCGTCGCAGTAGATAACAAAGTCCTTGGAGAAGTCTGGCGGTACCAGCACGGGAGCAGAAGGTCAGGCGTCTTTTCAGTTCCTGAAAGCTGTGCTCACATTGTGGAGTCCATTCGAACTTCTTATCTTTCTTGAGGAGTTCGGTTAGAGGTTTGGCAACTTTGGAGAAGTTCTCGACAAAGCGACGACAATAGCTCTCTAAGCCCAGAAAACTCCGAACTTGCTTGACCGATTCAGGTGGAGTCCAATCAAGGACGGCTTGAACTCGCTCAGGGTTAACAGCAATACCTTTACCAGATATTACATGACCCAGATAGGTCACTTCTGACAACCAGAATTCACATTTAGAAAATTTGGCATAAAGGCGATGCTCTCGAAGTTTCTTCAACACTAGCCTTAGATGTTCGGCATGTTCTTCCTCATTCTTGGAGTAGATGAGTATATCATCGAGATAAACTACGACGAATTTATCCAAATACTCCATGAAGATTGAGTTCATTAACCGAGAAAAGGTGGCTGGAGCGTTGGTTAAACCGAAGGACATGACGGTGTACTCGTATTGGCCATAACGAGTAACAAAGGCCGTTTTAGGAATGTCCCCGTTTCTGATTTTGATTTGATGGTAGCCCAACCTCAAATCCATCTTGGAGAAGACTGAGGATCCAGCGAGCTGATCATACAGATCGTTAATCCTGGGAAGTGGATATTTGTTTTTGATTGTGACCAAATTGACAGGTCGGTAATCTACAACCATCCGGTCCGTACCATCCTTCTTCTTGACGAATAGGACGGGGCAAGCCCACGGAGATGAACTAGGGCGGATGAAACCCTTTTTCAAGGATTCATCGAGTTGTTTCTTAAGCTCGGCTAGTTCTAGGGGTGCCATCTTATAAGGTCTTCTAGCAATCGGAACGGTTCCTGGAATGAGGTCTATTACGAACTCAACATCCCTGTCAGGTGGGACACCTGGCAATTCCTCTGGAAAGACATCCGGGAAGTCACGGACTACCGGAACGTCCTCAAGGTCTGGCAAAGGGCTGGCGTTAAGAGAATATAATTGTCGCTTGGCTATTCGGGTCAAAACATTGACTATCTTCCCCGAAGGATGGGTGAGTTGAACAGTCCTAGAGAAGCAATCAATTTTGGCTTGATGAGCTGACATCCAGTCCATACCCAAAATGATATTAATATCTGAAGATTTAAGGGCTATCAAAGATGCGAGGAAAACAAGTCTATCGACTTGGATTTATTTCCATGGCTTACTCTAGAAGTTTGCCATTTGGATCCCGGAGTTTGAATTACCATGGAGGATGGCAAGTCACAGAATGCAACGTTATGCAAACGAGCATAATTTTCAGATATAAAAGAATGAGAGGCTCCTGTATCGAAAAGAACAGATGCCGGGTGGCAATTAACAAGAAGCGTACCGAGAACGACGTTGGGATCTTCTTGAGCTTCTTCGGCAGAGATACAGTTGACACGGCCACGTGAAGCGGTGACCGGTTTAGCATGAAACACTTTTCCTGTCGGCTTGCCACGGCCAACAGCTTTAGCAGATTGATTGGGGTTGGTCTGGGGACACTCACGGAACTGGTACGTGGAGGAGCATTATTGGTTGGACCCCCATAGGGCTTGGCTGGAGCAGACTGTTGAGCGGGGCGAGGCGCCTGGAAAGATGGCCTCGGTGTGAACCTGGGTGGCAGGGCGGTGTTGGGTACCCACACGCGGCGCTTCTGAGGACCAGCACCGGATGAGGAACCCATGCCACGTCCATGCTTGCGTGTTGCGTCATAGTCAGTCTGACCAGTTTCAGCACTGATGGCTTTGTTGACAAGTTTCGAAAAAGATGTGCACTCATGCAGACGGAGGTCGCGGCGAAGCTCAGGACTAAGGCCCTTACGGAACCTTGCTTGCTTCTTGGCATCAGTAGACACTTCCTCAGTTGCATATCGGGCGAGATTACCGAACTCTCTGCTATAGACATCCACAGAAAGTCGGCCTTGGGTGAAACTGCAAAATTCTTCACGCTTACGGTCCATGAGACCCTCCGAAATGTGATGTTCACGGAAAGCCTCGCTGAACTCAGCCCAAGTGGTGACATGGTCCGCTGGGCGCATAGCTCCATAATTCTCCCACCATAGACTGGCGGGGCCTTCAAGATGATATGCAGCAAAGGTGACCTTGTCAGCCTCCGCTACCAGCGCGGAACACAGTTTGTGAGAGATACTGCGAAGCCAGTCATCAGCGTCGAGAGGCTCGACGGAGTGGTGGAACGTGGGTGGATGCAATTTGATAAAATCACTGAGTGACACCACGTTAGCCCTCTGATGGTGTGCTGTATTCTGTTCAATACGCTCCAACAAACGGTTTGTCTCCCGCTTGTTTCTCTCAGCTTCCATCATCACCTCGGCTAGTGAAGGAGGATGAGGCAGATTTTCATTCCTGGCTTCACTGCCTTCGGCCTGCTCTTGGGAAGCAGGGTTAGCGCGCGTGTTGACCATCCTAGGTAAACAAGACAATGATTTAGTCAGGATGGTAAAATTCCGACATAGGATATAGAATGTAAGGAATAACTCGAAATGCAAGATGATCATCCGTATGACATGGTAGATACAGAAACTGCTTCTTTATTCCATCGTCATACACACCATACAGGTTTAGTACAAGACCAAGCAAAGTACTAATACGGTGAAAAGAGGATTACATCTCATCGGAGGCATCCCAAGCTCCTATACATTATTTTTCTACATCTCCGGAAAGAGTACAAACTAGGTCATATCCCACGAGTCACGCAGGACGATAGACGACACAGCTAGTGCGAACTAGTGATACTACTACTAGCTCAGACTGATCCGTAGTAGTCCTCGTAGAAGTCACCTCCATAGCCTGGAAGTTCAACGTGATCATCCGGAAACAGACGGTCTCGCGGAGCTTGTGGACCATAGGGGCTAGGATGAGGCCTTGGACCAACAAACGGTGGCCTGCGGGGACCGCGAGGTGGGGCGATGCCTCCTACATCACGCCAAACCATCACGTCCGGCAGAGCAGATCTCACAGGATAGAGATCGCGCATATCTGAATATCCAGCTTGCACCGCCGGTGCGAACCGAGTCAAAGTGGCCCAGTGGTCAGCACGGGTATTGAAGAGCTCTAACCTTAAGGCCCGATTTTCACGGTCCTTATCCTCGAGCATCTCAGCAGTGGTGCGAGTCCGTGAATCCTCCTGAGTGGAGTCAGCATAGATAGCCTGGAGATACCCTTGTGCTCCCGGAAGTGATCCTGGCATATACCGGAAGTCAGAGTCCCGAAATAAACCAGATCTGACTCGCATAATGGTCATCATAGAGTAGGCGGCATCCTGCACAGCCATCTCGATAGTAACCCCGAGTCCATAGGAGCAGTGCAGAGGCTCAGTGGATCCAGGATAAGATGGAAATATCCTGACAGTGCAGAGATACTGGCTTTGATTGAAGTCCCGGAATTGCTCTTCGACCATGTACTCGGGATACCAGCGGTATCCGGCCTCAGTCATTACCCTGACCAACTTAGCAGTATGGCCGGGTACATCTAGGCATCGAGTCAGGCGAACCACTTGATTGAGGTCGCGAGTGGCCATCTGAAAGCACATTTATAATGCAAAGGCATTAGAATTTCTAGCAAAATTTCGGCAGCATAACAGCTGTAAATGCTCAAAAAGGATTTTGAGACATTTGACAAAGGATTTCGTACACACTCAACATCATCACATCAAAGTTCTGGAACCATTCTAACAACATAATGTGGTAGTAGAACTGAACTAGGCTGATAACCATCAAACTTATAAGGTACTACTGATTAGTAACATGTGAACCTGATAGAGAGAACAGATCCTAATTCCTTAACCCCCGGTGGAAGAATGGACTGACTCAGATCAGAAAGTCATAAGGTATAAGGAGTAAAAAGAGCCTTACGTTCCAACCCACAAACAATTCCCCTACATATAACTAAAGAATTTCTAGACTCAACATCGACCAGTTTGGCTTGGAGAACCTACAGGCAGTCCGGCTCTGATGCCAACGCTGTCAGGACCCCGACTCGATGTCACATCGATCTAGCTGGTAACACCTCATATCACTTTGCGGCCTCACGCACGGTATCCCCACGGGTGTCGTCTTACCTTTTCCCGGGACCGTTTGCGCCTTTTGGCTCACGTATATGATAATGTCGCTAGCATCCATATGATAGGGAGCCCGGGCTGACATGACTAGTCGTAAACCCAAAGTGGCACAGACTTACAGGGACAAGCATCCATGACCCAGCTTCAAACGTGTCGGTTATCAGCAAGTGGGTCCGGGCTGTAGCATTGGGCTAGCAGGACTCCGGTAAACCAGGCTGTAGCGGGCTAACAGGACTCCGGTACTCAAAGCGTGACATTTCCCCGAAGGGACAGACACAGGAACGAAGAAGGACACATGCCGGCCAGCCTAAGTGTTCCAGAGCAGTAGCAAGCTACCATGGCTCAGCGGTAACACTAGGAGACATTTCCCGGTAAGAGAGGCTACTAAAGATAAACAACTAGATAGTCAGATCCCACACATACCAAGCATTTCAATCATACACACAATATGCTCGATATGTGCAAATACAACGAAGCATCACAACATGACTCTATGACACAAGTATTTATTTAAGGCTCAGGGAGCCATACATAACATACACAAAGGTACGGGTCTCACGACCCAACATACAAGTCATACAATCATACAAACCAGCAGCGGAAGTAACTTGTCTGAGTACAGACAACTAGTAAAATAAAAGAGGCTTGGAAAGCCTAGCTATACTACGTGGTCCTTCACAAGCTCAGGGTCACCACCTGGGTCTTTAGCCTACTCGTTGATGTCAACGTCTACATAGAACCCATCAGAAGGGGTTGCAGTGTCTTCTATAAAAATGTAGATTATAGCAACATGAGTACAAAGGTACTCAGCAAGACTTACATCAGATCCTACATACATGCATAGTATCAAGAAGGGTTGGTGGAGTTATTGCAGCAAGCCAGCTTTGACTCTTGGCTAGACTATCCTACGATACTCCAACTTGAAATAGTTTTGCGCACACGAGTCCACTATTCACCACTTCAATACACTACCGAGGATCCACCTCCGTCTTCCTACGGAAGAGCCATCCTCGGCACTCACACTTATCTTGAGGCTTTTAGTAGTTTCCATTTACTTGTCTATGAACTGTATAGGCAACCAAGTAGTCCTTTACCGCGGACGCGGCTATTCGAATAGATCATGTTAACCCTGCAGGGGTGTACTTCTTCATACATGCTCTCACCACTTACCGTCGCTTACACGACATGTACTCGGCAACCTTCAAGCGGAAGCCCAACGTGGGTGTCGGCCACGACCTACCTAATCACCTAAGCCTCCAGTCCAGGTTTATCGCCTATTCAGGTTCCATCCGCAGGGAGTCCGGCCGAGGTTTCCCATACGGCCCCGAACGATGTGAACAGGGTTCCCGAGATACCTAACGGGTATTCGGTACACCGTGCCACGTACCTACCGCATCACAGCCCACCCCTACGGTCAGCGCTGTCCACGGCCTCCAGTAGGCTACAAACACCAGAAACTACTTGCAACTCCTGGACGGAGAACTAGGGTGAATAAGAAGCCGAGAGGGTCCATTGGTTTCGGGCCCAATGCATGGTAGTAGCTGATTCTTAAATCACACATACAGATCTCAGTGCTTAAGGTCGGCTTCAATGAAACAACCCACCATGTACTCCTACATGGCCTCTCATCGATACCTTTACCAAATCGTGTTCACCACACCACTCTCATTACCGACATAATCATTTCACTCTAGCCCATCACCCAGATGAACCAGACCTGACACAACTCTAAGCATAGCAGGCATAGCAAGGTAGGAACAACACATACATATGGCTCAATCAACTCCTACACATGCTAGTGGGTTTCATCTAGTTACTGTGGCAATGACAGGTCATGCAGAGGAAATGGGTTCAACTACCGTAGCACACAGCAGTTTGAATCGCGTTGTCTTAATGCAGTAAAAGAGAGCAGGAGCGAGAACATGGGATTGTATCGATATGATCAAATGGTTGGTTGCTTGCCTGATGGTTCGATGCACGGATATGGTTCTTCGTTAGGGTAATCACGGTACTCCTCGGGAACAGATCCTGTCGCAAAGGACATCGATACACAAGCATCACCAAACAATGTGCAACAATATGATGCATGCATGAAACATGGCAATATGAGTGTGTTGGGCTAATGCAACTAAAGCCAGAAGTGTTTGAACAAATTTGAATCAAAGATTCAAATTCCAAATTCAAATATGGCCTTTTAAAGTGCCTTTTCTTGTTCTGCTTAAAACATCAAGCTAACATGTTTGATCATGCATGGAAATAGTACAGATGGATAGATTGGATTTTTCTGATCATTTTTCATATATAATTTGTCCAATTTGGAGTTACAGAATAAAAGTTATGAATTTTTGAAGTTTAATTAATATTCTGGAATTTCCTGATTTAATTTAAATCCAGAAATTCAATTACTGCGTCAGCCTGACGTCACAGTGACGTCAGCAGGTCCACACGGGCTGGCTCGGGCTCCAAAACCTAGACGGTGGGGTCCACACGTCAGTGAACACAGCGGGCTTAATCCCGTGTTGACTCGGGCTGGTTAGCTTTGACTAAGCCATGGGGCCCACTTTCAGCCGTCAGTAGTTGGGGGTTAGTGACTAATTAACTACGGCCACGGTCAGCCCGCCCGGAGTTCTGGCCGGCCGGCGACCATTAGCACTGCGGCGCGAAGGTGATTTGGTCGTTTCGGCCACCAAATGGACCGCGGGAGAGCCCACCGGAGGTGGAGCTGAGGACACCCCGCACTCTTGGCGGAGCCCGTTGGGGTCGGGTTGGCCTGGAGTCGACGGCGGCGAGCTCGGCTGCGGCCGCGTGGGGTCGGTCGTGCATGGGAACAGGTGATGGAGCTCGAAGTCGAGCAAAAGCGAGGCGCTAGGGATTGCTCTAAGGGGTTCTGTAACTCTTGGACTCGCCGGGGGACCCAAATGGTCCACCGAGCTGCGTCGACGGCGAGCTCCGGCGACGGCGGAGGTTCGGCCGTGGTGGGATGAAGCTACGGTGAGGGAACGAGGGGAAGGAGAGGGGGAAACGGTGGCGTAGCTCACCGCGGTTGCAGTGGGCGTCGAAGCGGGCTCGGGGACGCGCTGGAGACGGCGAATTCGTCGGCGACGGTGGTCGGAGCCCGAAGAGGGGAACGGCGACGTGGCGGCGATGCAGGGCTTCCGGGGACTCGTGGAGCGGTGGGGAGGAAGAGGGAGTTGAGGCGGAGCTTCTGAGCTACTCGGGGGAGCGAGGGGTGGCGGAGACGGGCTACGGCGAACGGCGGCGACGGTGGTGTTCGGTCGGGCGGAGAGAGAGCGAGGGAGAGCCGGGGAGAGTGAATGGGGTGTCGGCGAGGTCGGGGCGACGATCAGAAGACGATCCACGCGGCGCAACGGCGACCAGGGCGATGCAGAGAGGCTGGGTGGCGTGGCGAGCTCGGGCGCGCCATGCTCACCTCCCTGCCTGCTCTGGCAAGGGGAAGCAGCTGGCTGGCACGGGCCAGCACAGTGCTGGGCCGGCTGGGCTGGGCAGGTAGGTCCAGGTAAGTCTACTCCTTTTATTTAATTTCTGTTTTCTGTTTTTATTTAATATATCTGCAACTTTGTTGAATTAAATAAAATACCTAGGCAACTCCAAAAATCACCAAACTACTCCTGGTCCATAGTTGGATTATTTCCAACATGAAACATTTTAGTTTGGAGATATTTGAGCATTTAAATATTTTATATTATTTTAAATGCCCAAATTCAAATATCTATGATTTAATTCAAAAACCCTAGGTTGGCCTAGAAAAATGTGCACCACTTTTGGTAGAGGTTCTGAACCAAGGCAAAAATGATGGGCATTTTAGAAGGGCATTTCAGGTTCATTGAAAAATTATTTTAGTAACCCTAGTTGGTTTCAGAGGGGACTGGGGGTTCTGTCATCCCCATTTCAAGTTTCTGATGAAAGAGTAAACATGATGCAACACTCTAATGCATGACTAGCTAGGGTGTGACAAATGGCTTGATGATTGACGTCCTTGTAGAGGTCGGGCTTGTCTGGAACTTGGAGACACTTCCGGAGTTGTGACACGTGGAACACGTTGTGCACATCAGAAAGTTCAGGTGGAAGTTCCAACTGGTAAGCCACCTCCCCTCGTCGCTCAGTGATCTTGAAGGGCCCAATGTATCTCGGAGCGAGCTTTCCCCTGACATGAAAGCGCTGGGCTCCTTTGAGAGGGGTGACCCGGAGATAGACATGGTCTCCAACTCGGAAGTTTATGTCTCTGCGACGTGAGTCCGCATAGCTCTTCTGCCTTGACTTGGCAGACTTCAGACGCTCTCTGACAAGCTGGACTTGCTCTTCTGCTTCACGAAGGATATCAGGCCCAAAGACAAGTCCTTCTCCGGTCTCCGACCAGTTGAGAGGTGTACGGCACTTCCGCCCGTATAACACTTCAAATGGTGCCATCTGAAGGCTGGCCTGATAACTGTTGTTGTAAGAGAACTCGGCGAAAGGGAGGCAATCTTCCCACTTAGCTCCATAAGCTAAGACACAGGCTCGGAGCATGTCTTCGAGTATTTGATTCACTCGCTCGGTCTGACCTCCGGTCTGTGGGTGGAAAGAAGTGCTGAAGGACAACTTGGTCCCCATAGCCTCCTGGAATTTCCTCCAAAACCTTGAGGTGAACTGGGTTCCTCGATCTGACACAATCTCCTTGGGAACACCATGAAGGCTCACGATTCGGTTGATGTAGAGACTGGCTAACTGGTTCCCCTTGTAGGTCGCCTTGACAGGAATGAAGTGGGCCACCTTGGTCAAATGGTCAACGATGACCCATAGTGAGTCATGTCCCTTGCTTGACCTGGGTAAACCGGTGATGAAGTCCATCCCGACTCTGTCCCACTTCCATTCAGGCACCTTAAGGGGTTGCAACAATCCAGCGGGTCGCTGATGCTCAGCTTTGACTCTCTGGCATACGTCGCATTTTGCAACATAGGTGGCAATCTCTCTCTTCATGCCATGCCACCAGAATCTTTCCTTTAGGTCTTGATACATCTTGGTTCCTCCGGGGTGGATGGAATACGGGGTGTCATGAGCTTCTTGCAAGATCAAATTCTTGAGCTCAATCTTGTTGGATACGCAAATGCGATTCCCAAACCACACAATTCCTTGCTCATCCTTTGAGAATCCTGGGGCCTTGCCTGCCTTGATCTTCCTCTTGATGCCTTTAATACTCTCGTGTCCCTTCTGAGCTTCCTTAATATCATCCATTAGGGTAGGCTTGACTTCAAGGTTGGCTAAGAATCCTAGTGCAACCAGTTCCAACCCAAGCTTTCAAGTTCTACATACAAGGCGGGTAGCCTTTCCTTAAGCATAGCATTCAAGGAACAAGCCTTCCTGCTTAATGCATCTGCTACCACATTAGCCTTCCCAGGGTGGTATTGAACACTGAAGGTCATAATCCTTTGATCAACTCTAGCCACCTTCTCTGCCTCATGTTCAATTCCCTCTGAGTGAAAATATACTTCAGACTTTTGTGATCCGTGTATATCTCACATCGCTTCCCCAAGAGGTAATGTCGCCAGTCTTTCAGGGCATGAACCACTGCTGCTAGCTCAAGGTCATGAGTAGCGTAGTTCTCTTCGTGAGGTCGTAGCTGCCTTGAAAGGTAAGGCTACGACTCTGCCTTCTTGCATCAGAACACCTCCCAGTCCGATTCTTGACGCATCACAATATATCACAAACTCCTTGTGTATATCTGGTGTGGCCAGAACTGGAGCGGTGGTTAGCCTCTTCTTCAGCTCCTGGAAGCTTTCTTCGCACTTCGGCGTCCATTCGAACTTCTTGTCCTTCTTCAAGAGCTGAGTCATGGGTCGGGCAATGCTTGAGAATCCTTCAACGAACTTGCGGTAATATCCCGCGAGTCCGAGGAAGCTTCTGACTTCCTTCACATTGCTCGGGGATTGCCATTCAGTCACGGCTTCTATCTTAGCAGGGTCGACTGACAATCCCTCTTCTGTTAGAACATGTCCCAGAAATCCAACTTCACGCAGCCAGAATTCACACTTGCTGAACTTGGCATACAGTTGGTGCTCTCGAAGCTTGTCTAGGACCATCCTCAAGTGTTGCTCGTGCTCTTCTTCCGACTTCGAGAAGACAAGAATGTCATCAATGAAGACGACGACGAACTTGTCCAAATATTCCATGAAGACCTTATTCATGAGATACATGAAGTAAGCTGGGGCATTGGTCAACCCAAAGGACATGACCGTGCATTCATACAGGCCATATCTGGTTACGAATGCCGTCTTCGGAATATCTTGGGGTCTGATCTTCAGTTGGTAGTACCCAGATCTGAGGTCGATCTTGGAGAACACCTTGGCCCCATTGAGTTGATCAAACAGATCTTCAATCTTGGGAAGTGGGTACTTGTTCTTGATTGTAACCTCGTTGAGGGAGCGGTAGTCAATGCATAAGCGGATGGTACCGTCCTTCTTTGCCACAAACAGAACAGGTGATCCCCAAGGGGAGGCACTAGGGAGGATAAATCCCTTCCTCAGCTGCTCTTCTAGTTGCTTCTTTCAACTCTGCTAACTCTTCCGATCCCATTCTATAAGGCTTCTTATAGATGGGTCCTGCTCCAGGCATGAGCTCGATGATGAACTCAATGTCTCGGTCAGGAGGCATTCCCGGTAGCTCATCAGGAAAGACATTGGGGTATTCGCATACTACCGGCACTTGCTCCAATCCAACTTCTGACAGACAGTTGACTTGGGCACCTTGAGCAGAGGAGGGGTTGGGAGCAAACTTAACTTCGACTCCTTGGTCATTGGTCACAGTGACGGTCCGGTTGGCACAATCTAACAAGCCTTGCTGCTTGATGAGCCAATCCGTTCCTAAGATCACATCCAAGCTTCGCGATCTTAAGATGATAAGGTGTGCTTGGAAGTCTACCCCATTAATGATAATCCCGACTCATTTACATCCTATCTTGGCTCTCATCTCTGCTCCGGGGGTTTGTACCACCATAGGGTTATTCAGGGGTGTAGGGGTCATGCCACTTTTTAATGCAAAACTTTGGGTGACAAAAGAATGCGTGGCTCCAGAATCAAACAAAACAGTTGCGGGTGCTGAATTGACAAGGAACGTACCCAGCACGACGTCCGGGTCTTCCTGGGCTTCTTCCGCGGTGACATGATTCACACGACCCCTGCCATTGTTGGGCAAGTTGCGGGGAGCTTGGTTCCTTGGTGGCATTCCACGGCCTTGTCCCGGGTTCTGCGCATTGGGGCGCGGGGCGTCAGGTTTCTTGTTGGGGCAATTCTTGGAGTAATGCCCTGGCTGTCCACATCCGAAACAAGTGACTTGATTGGGGACGACGCCCTTGCCAGCATTGTTATTGGGGTTGTTGTAAGCTGGCCTGGGGTTGGCATACTGCTGAGGTGGATAGTTGGTGCGAGGTGTAGGAGCTCTTGGCTGCTGATAGGTTGGCTTGACCGGGGCTGGCTGCCACGGGCGAGGCTTCTGGTTGCTGGAGCTACCCTTGCTGATCATCTTGCGCTTACGAGTGTCATCCAAGGCACGTCGCTTGTCCTCAAGCATGAGTGCCTTGTTCACCAGATCAGGAAAGGTTGGGCAGTCACACACAACAAGCGAGTACTGCAGAGTCTGGTTAAGGCCTTCCATGAAGCGCTCCCTTTTGGCAGCATCAGTGCTGACATCCTCAGGGGCATACCTTGAGAGAACACTGAACTTCTGCATGTACTCCTTGACAGTGCTACTACCTTGCTTCAGGGCTCGGAACTCACGCTTCTTGATGGCCATGATTCCAGAAGGGATGTGGGCCTTGCGGAATTCCGTCTTGAAGGTGTCCCAAGTGATGTCTTGCTCAACATGCATAGCCTTGAATCCATCCCACCAAGCTCTGGCAGTCCCCCCGAGACAGTGGGCAGCATACGCCACTTTATCACGGTCCTCAGTGCATCCGACTAGTGCCAGCAGATCCTCAATGGTGCGGACCCAGTCGTCTGCATCCAGGGGTTCAGCAGTCTCGATGAAAGTGGGTGGTGCATGCTTCTTGAATTCCACCAGTGTGGAACGTCCATGGCCGTGCCCCGCCGGCTGGCGGTTGACAGCCTGAGCAATCATCTGGAGGGCTGCAGTGTTGGCTTGGCGCTCCTCTCGAAAGGCTTGGAGAAGCTGAGCCATATCCATGCTTGGAGGAGGTGGTGGTGGTGGAGTCTGTCCTTGGGCTTGGTCCTGGCTGGCTCCGGCCTCAGCAGAACCTCCGGCTTCTTGCGGCTGGGTAGAGGTACCAGTACGTGTTACAACAGGCATCCTGTTGGAGCGGTCAAGGTCTCATGATTGGGAACAACAATGAGGGAAAGCAGTATAGATGGAATGCCTAGTAAGGGGGTGGTGTGACACAATTTAAGTTAAACAAAGGCCAGAAGGGCCAAACTCATGCATTAAAACCAAATGAGGAATGTAGTCGTTTACAAGTTCCCGAAGGGAAAGTACGACTTCATGAAAGCAAGCTGAAACGCAACGCAACATAACATGGTTTCACAAGACCATTACAAGGACTCGACTTCGCAAAGGGGTACACGACCTATCCTACCATAGGCTACGAGCTAGCCTATCCTAGTCCTGAACGGAGTCTAAGTGGTGGAATGCTCGGTCGGGTATTCTGGCTCCTCTGGATCTTCCTCCTCATCTTCATCTGTCTTGGTCTCCTCATCGCTCGAGGAAGCGGGGGAGTGAAGGAGCAGAACACGGCGCTGCTTTGCTGGTGGCGTCTTGAAGAGGTTGCGGTACTCCTTTGCCGTCATACGGCGTGGCTGAGGTGGTCCCTCGGCATGTGCGACCTGTGGGGGTCGTCCGCCTCGATACGCTACTGCGGGCTGTCCAGGGGGCGCTCCATCCTTCTTGATCCTGTCTGCCTTCATCTGAACTATGCGGAGGAGCTCCTTGGTCTCGTGGAGTTCCTTCCGAAGCTCCGTCGACTCCGAGGCCAGGTGTTGTGCCAGACTATCGGCACACAAGCTGAAGTAGGTCTGGAAGCGGAGAGAAAGTCCCTCGTCCAAGGGTGGTGCTGGTGCGCTGCTCTCGTCATCACCTTCCTTACGATAAGGCAGGTAACGAGTGGCTGGCTCTCTCGCCATCTCTGGCAGGAGATCCCGGAGGCGAGTCAGCGCCTTGAGGGCAGCAGTCTCCACGGCGAGAAGCAGTGTCGCCATCTGGGGTCCCTCAAAGAACCAGCTCGTCGGGGCGTCATTCGCCCTCACGACTACCTCCACGTGATACTCCCTCTTGGTGCTGTCGACCCAGTGCTCGTGGTAGGAGAAGGTGGGGACTCGAGTGAACTGGCACTTCCTGAGGCTATCCTCAAGAAGCACAGGAAACCCAGTGGTCAGGAAGTCCTCGGGTACGGCGGCCATCTACAAAAAGTGGAAGGGAAAGGGTCAATAAAGGAATGTGACCTATGTTTGGGATACTAACATAAACATAGGTATATGGGTAACCTGGTGGATAGTCTCGCTCTAACTAACGTCCATGCTAACTAAGGCTTCCTACAGTCAGGATGGCTCTGATACCAGCTCTGTGGGGACCCCGACTCGCAAGTCGTGATCACCGAATGCACGTGTACAGTGATCCCAGAGATCAATGCTCACTGAACACACAGAAGCTGAATAACAAGAGTCTTACATCCATACATACCGTCTTACACAAATAGTGACCAACATGGTCAAGTCTTACATCGATAAAGCCTTAAGGGCTGAACATCAAATGAAACATAGCAGCGGAAATCGTCGTCGATAAGTAGAACCCATGCCATCTGCCTTAACCCTACAGGCATTCTGACTGGGAACGTCCTAGTTCGCATGATCGTCTCCAAAGAACTCTTCTTCGAACTCCGGTTCTCCCATGCCTGGTCAATTAAATAACCAGTGGCAAGCCAATGAGTACTTTGAATGTACTCGCAAGCAACCCATGATTTGGTTCAAGGTACAGTAATGCATGACATAGGTAAAGTTTTGCATAAAGCTAGTTTTGAGTGCAGGACATGTTCAACATCCTATAAAGCATGCATCAAGAGAATTCAAGTAACCATAAGATCTGGTCACAGATATCAACATAAATAGAAAGGGGCACCAACCCATTTATCATAAACAGAGAGGGCACCAACCCATCTCAATCGTGTCAAGTCCTCTGACTTGATCCAAGACAACACCATCATCTCACACACACCGGGTTTGAAAACAAGTGGACGTAGCCCAAGAGCGGTTACCCAACTGTCCTTGACCGTGGACACGGCTATTCGAATAGTTTTACACTCTGCAGAGGTTGCACACTTTACCCACTAGATCCGGGGAACTTCCGTGTCATCCACGACCCGCGGTACCTCAAGTACCCGGGGTAAGCACCCGATCACTACCTTTCCCTAGACGACACTAACATGGAGTCCACTCGATTGGTAGTAACCCCCGTGCCGAACATTTCACATCATAAAGTTGTGGAGCCTCGCTCCCATTTTCATCACATACCACAAGCACGGGGTACCAACGGTGTGTCCGGTGCCCTGTGAAAACAGTCATGGCCGCCCTACCTGGCACGACCCCGTCCCAAGAGAGAGCACCAACTCTCCCCCGTCACTAGTAATGCGGGCTCCAAGCTAGTATCGGTCTAGGTACTCAATAATGCCCTTTCCCATATAAGGGTAGAGTGGTCGCGCATGTAAGGTTGGAATAACGGTCGCAACTCCGACCAATCCGTTTTGAAAACAACACACACCTTCCTTGGCACACCACTTCGTCATCAAGTGGTCACCCATCTCATCATCTCCCTCGGGCATAGGTGGCACCCGACGGGGTTTTCGAAAAGACTTTTGAAATCACATTGCCTCCTTCACCATGCACAAACCCACCCCATTTGCGTAGCATCTACATTTGCATCCTATCTACTCCCACCGGCATAACCCTCATAAGAAGGTAGGGCCATGCACACTGCAAGTATCAACGAGGAAGTAATCGTGGTAACCAACCCACGTGGTTCACCATCTCATCATGATTCCGATGCATCGATAATAAAGAGCTAAAAATGACATGCATATAAAGGGGTATCATAGTCATGGTCAAAGGGCTGCTTGCCTTGGTTGGCTTGATCTTCAAAGTCTTCAGGCTCTGCTCCTCCTTCTTCCTCAGCTACCTCGTCAAACACGGGATCTAACGTCGCAAGAAAACAACGGGAAAAATAAGACAATAATAAAAACAGAAAAGTCAAAGTGCTCACAAAAATGTCAACTTATTTTTGTAAAATACTAAGAGGAAGGCTAGGAAGGGGACAACTTTTGGTTTTGGTTTTGGAGCAGCAAAATAGGAGTTATGGATTTTCAAAGGCCTATTTAAATGCTAAAAACCACATTTAAATATTTACAGAGAATAAAAGGTGGTTGGATTTGAATGAAAGTTGCACCATTAAATAGGTTGCAATATTCTAGGAATTTAGAAATTGGAATCAATGCATTTGGATTAATATTCTGTCCTGTGGAATTTTTGGAAATAATACAGAAAAGGAAAAAGAGAAACGGCGCTGTGCCACTGGGCCAGAGAGGCCACAGCAGCAGCAGGCCCAGGGGGGGGGGGAAACCCAGCCCACGCGGCCGCCACATCGAAGGCGTAAAGGCTGAATACGCCTTCAGCCGACGGCGGATCGGTGCGCGCGCGCGCGCACGTTTTAAACCTGACGGGTGGATCCCACCCGTCAGGGCGTGTGGCTGACGGGCCGGCCCCACGGCGGCCGTCGTCTACCTCCGGCCAGAGGCGACGGCGAGCTCGCCGGCGGCGATACAGGGCACGGGAAGGGGCGCGGAGGCTACCGTTGGACTCAGGAGCGAGTCGCGGTTCTGGTGGTGGTGGAGACGGTCGCCGGGGTGGCCTGCTTCGCCGGCGACGAGGTCCCGCGGCGGAGGTGCTTCGGGCGCCGGTGGTTCCGGCCGTTTCCGGCTGCAAAACGAGGGGGAAAGAGAGGGGAAAGCATCAGTGAGGCGAGGGGAGTCCAGTTCGAGAGAGAAAAGGAGCGGAGGAGGCCTGTACCCGCAGATCGACGGCGACCCGAGGCGGCGGAGCTCGAGCTCGATCTCGAGCTCGGGCGGCTCTGGAGAGAAGTGGGTGGTTCCGGGGGTGGATTGGGTGTGTGGAGGGGCGACAGGGAGGAAGAGAAGGGCTCGGGAGCGCCTTATATAGGCTGGCCGCGGTTCACCGTGGGCGTGGCCTACGGGCGCCCGCGGGATCGGCTCTGGAAGCCGTTGGAGAGAGGTTGGAGCTGTCCACGGCGCTCGTGGGGATGGAGTAGGGCGCCAGGGAGGAGGAGAGAGAGCGGGGGAGTGTTCTGGCGCCCGCGCGTGTGAGGCCGGCCATTGGCCGAGCCGGACGGCGTCGGGCACGCGCTGCAGGAGGGGAGAGAGAGGGAGAGACAATGGGGACGGCACGGCGGCGTGTCGCAGACGTCAAGACACATCAACTGGCGCGATGGGAAGGCACGAGGCGGTCGGGAGGCGCGGTGTCAACGGTCGGCGCTCTGGCAGGCGCTCCAGAGCGCGACTTTGGCCGGCATCCGCGGGTTTTCCGCGTCGCGCGCGCGTCCTTTTCTGTCTGGAGGCTACAGTGGAAGGGGGCAAAACCTGGAAAGAGCCTGGGATGCTCTGGGGTGCAGAGGGGAGAGAGAGAGGCTGGGAGAGAGAAGGGAAGCTGTTGTCCAGAGAGGACAAACGTGATTCCCTCCTTCCTCCACATTGCTTCCTCGGGTAGAAAAGTGTCTAAGTGACAGAGGGGAGTGAGGAGGGGTTGTGGCAAAAAGATGAACTCAAGGAGATTAGTGAAAGTGGCAAAAATAGGCTTTTTAGTATTTTGCCAGAAGGTGTTTGATGGAGTTTTGGGTAAGCTAATGACTCCCACTGGCCAAGATACTCCAAGGGGTGAAATGTCACATATATTTAGGGCCTTCCACCCATTTTGAGCTTATTTGGACAAAGTTGCCAATGCAACTTTTGCAAACCCTAGAAATGGGCAGAAATGGATTTGTGTAGATCCAGTGGAGTAAATCATTTCTCCTTGATGTGCCACTTGGTGTGGTAGCCTTATTTGGTCACATGATCAGGCTCACCAAAGTTGGGGTCCTGGAGAAAAAGTTGGTAGTGCAAAGTAGTTCAAACTTGATTCTGGTCAGAGAGGGTTTTGAGGCACTTTGACCAAGACTTCCTATTCTCCAACCTGTGCCATTTGGTCCAGATGCATCATTAGACCAATGAAGCATGTCCACCAAGTTTGAGCACATTTGGACATACTTGGCAATGTAAAGTTGATCAAACTTCAGAATGGACAGAGATAGTTTTGAGGGGTTTTGATGGTGTTATCTTGTTCTCCAAGTCATGAGACTTGGCAAGATCATCTAATATGTCATATGTGACATGATGGAATTTTCCTGGAATTTTTGGAGAATATTTCCTTTGTAAATATTTCAAAAGCTTGAAATATCCAGAAAGGGTTTTAGAGGGATTTGACCAATATTTTGAACATGACCAGGTGTTGAAACTCTTATATATGGACAATATATGTCCTATGAGTTTCCCTAAATTTTGTCAAATATTTTTGAAACAGTAAAGTAATTTTTTCCTATTAAAGACCATTTCTGGCCTTAAGAAAAAGCCTTTAAATAAAATAGAACAGTAACTTTTAAAATTATATTTTTGTGGTTCCTGGGCATCCTATATCTAATAGGAGTCTAATATATTTTTGGAAAGATTTTTACTGCCCTTAATCAAGTACTTGTAGTGCAAACCTCAATTCAGGGGTTTTTGGAAAACTAATTTTAGAAAATACTTTCTGGCCAAATTATTTTTGTAAGAAAACTCCATATAGCACTATTCACATGGCATGGTCATTGGTCAGGAGCTTGGGGTAAGGAGGTGGAATATAGAGGGCAGAGTAGTTGACTTCAAGAAGCACTTGAAAGAAACACAGAGAGAAAACCAACTCCAAATAAAAGCCAAAAAAAATGCAAACAGTTTTTGTTGGTCCAAATTTTCATGCTTTAATAATGAAAATGAAATGTTACAAAATGCACGGTGTGACAATATCCCTTGAGTCCTTCGAACTTGCCCTCCAAGAACTTGAAACCATCGTGCGATAGCCCCACGGTGGGCGCCAACTGTCTTGGAATTATCACGTCAGATGTCCTAGTGTACGGACTTAGTTGTGGAGCCATCGCGACTAGGTTAGCTTAGAGGGGTTAAACCGGACAAAGGACATGGGGAGTTTATACTAGTTCGGCCCCTTGTGGTGAAGGTAAAAGCCTACAATCCAGTTGTGGTGGAATTGATGGGGTCTCGATAACCAGGGAGCTAATCCGCTTTGCCTAGTTCTTGAGTTGTTGTTTCTTGTCCCTGTACCGCCGCCGAGTCGTCCCTTTATATACACAGGTTGACGCCCGGCGGTTTATAGAATCCCGAGGCCGGCTCATACATGTGTCCGGCTCGGTTTCTACCTTTTCCTATCTTACAATACAAATTACATATCTCATGGCGGTTTATGTCTATGGGCCCTAATCTGCCCTTGGGCTCTGGGCCTTTAAGTCTCTGTAGTAAAGCACCATACTCCTTATCTTCATGGGCTTCAATACGGATGATTCCTTGTGAGTATAACCCGGCCCCTCCTGGGCGGTTTATACTCAGTAGTTATATCCCCAACAAGACCTGCAAGCTGCAGGATGTTGGTGTCATTCGGGAGGTGTGGTACCCGGAGTGGCTAGCAAACCCAGTTATTGTCTCCAATAAGGGCGGGAAGGAGCGCTTGTGCGTCGATTTCACCAACCTCAACAAGGCTTTCCCTTAAGACCCCTTCCCGCTCTAGCGCATCGATCAGATCATCGACTCCACCGCCGAGTGTGATCTACTATGCTTTTTGGACGCCTTCTCGGGCTATCACCAAATCAAGATGGTCGTGGAAGATGTGGAGAAGATGGCTTTCCTGACCCCATGCGGGGTGTACTGCTACACCTACATGCCATTCGGGCTGCGTAATGCTGGAGCAACCTTTAGCGGCTAATGCACAGCTCTGGGCCAACAACTCGGGAGGAACGATGAGGCTTGCGTCGATGAGATAATGGTGAAGTCTCGGGAGGCAAGAACCCTCATCAGGGACCTGGAAGAAACATTTGCCAGTCTGCGTAAGGTGGATCTGTAGCTCAACCTAGAGAAGTGTGTGTTTGGCGTCCCCTCCGGCAAGCTGCTGGGTTTCATGGTGTTGCATAGGGGGATCAAGGCCAACCCGGAGAAAGTCAAGGCCATAGAAGGTATGAGACCGCCACAAACCCTAAAGGAGATGCAGAAGCTGGCAGGCTGTGTGACTATACTAGGGCACTTCATTTCCAAGTTGAGGGAGAGCGCCATCCCGTTCTTCAAGCTGATGAAAAGGAAAGGGTCGTTCAAATGGACCCCTGAAGCTGATGCAGCTTTACAAGACCTCAGGAGACACCTCACTAGCCCACCGGTGATGGTGGATGTCGGTCTCAAAACCGGCGGATCTCGGGTAGGGGGTCCCGAACTGTGCGTCTAGGCGGATGGTAATAGGAGACAAGGGACACGATGTTTTACCCAGGTTCGGGCCCTCTTGATGGAGGTAAAACCCTACATCCTGTTTGATTAATATTGATGATGTGTGTTACAAGAGTAGATCTACCACGAGATCAAGGAGGCTAAACCCTAGAAGCTAGCCTATGGTATGATTGTTGTTTGTCCTACGGACTAAAGCCATCCGGTTTATATAGACACCAGAGAGGGCTAGGGTTACACAGAGTCGGTTACAATGGTAGGAGATCTACATATCCGTATCGCCAAGCTTGCCCTCCACGCCAAGGAAAGTCCCATCCGGACAAGGGACGAAGTCTCCAATCTTGTATCTTCATAGTCTTGGAGTCCGACCGATGATGATAGTTCGGCCATCCGGACACCCCCTAGTCCAGGACTCCCTCAGTAGCCCCCGAACCAGGCTTCAATGATGACGAGTCCGGCGCGTATGTTGTCTTCGGCGTTTGCAAGGCGGGTTCTCCTTCATGTTTCATGTGTTCGCCGGATAGTGTCCGGTTGCTTCATAAATGCTGCACTCCTTGGCTTCTACGTCCAATAATGGCCTTCTTCCACGTGTCGTACGAATGCGAAAAGCCAGGGTACTCTTACGTTTTACCCCCTAGCTGCGCGAATAAGCTGCCTATAAGAGAGGCGAGGATCCTAGATCCAAATCACACCATCCTCCTTCTGCAAGTACTCATCGAGGCGCCTCTGACAAAAAATCCATTCCAACATGGACAGTCGACGCGACTCCTCTTCTCGCGCTCCCAGTCCTCAGCCAGGAGATTGGAGGAGATGCTCAGTCCCACATAGCGAGTTAGTGACGCTCCAAACAGAGGGATACCTTCCCCCCGCCTTTATGGTACCGGTTCGAGTCGGACTGGCCACCTACAAGGGTGGGAAGCAGGCGGAGAGCGTCCCCAATCCCTCCAAACGAGAGCGGGTATGCTTCGTCCCCTACTTAATAAGGGGACTCGGATTTCCCATACATCCGTTTCTCCGGGGGCTTCTGGAGTTCTATGGACTCCAACTTCACCACCTCACGCCTGCCTCCATTTTGCACATCGCGGGCTTTGTAGCTCTTTGCGAGCTGTTCTTGGGCATCGAGCCCCATTTTGCGCTGTGGAAGAGGCTGTTTTGCCTCGTACCCCGTTCTCACGAGGGGTCGATATATCAAGTGGGTAGAGCCGAAATATGGCGCATCGCCGGGACCGGATATCTATCCAGAACCCCGAAGAAGGCGTCCGAAGACTGGCCTTCGGAGTGGTTCTATAGGGAAGATGCCCCGCTACCGGGTCCAGTTCGGATCGGCCTCCCAGAGTTTAGCAACGCTCCTCTGAAGAAACGCCTGAGTTGGCGCCCGCGGAGCCCTCAACGGGAAGATGATAGGAGCGTCCACTATCTGATGGGTCGGATACGTCTATTAGCCCATTCCGGATTAACCATGATTGGAGTCATGGCCACATGCATTATGCGAGGGGTGCAGTCACTCCAATATAGGGGCCACCCCATGTGGGATTTTAACGGGGAGAGTGACGCCACCCGTCATGGCCGCACGGGGCCGGGATCGGCCGCCGATCTGGTGAAGATCCTATCCGGCTTGTACAAGGGGGAGAAGGAGGTCTTCCTTCGCACGAATCCATTGAATGGATTCTCCATGAATAACCCTCGGAGCTGGGTAAGCGGACGCTTATATATCTGATCCGTGCTTTCAAAGATAAGTGTCTTACTTTATGATTTCGACGCAGGAATACGCCGGGATGTGGCGGGCATAGAAAGCCCAGCTCCACAACCCGAGGATCCGGGAAGATCCCTTGATCCGGCCTCCGAAGAGGATTCGGACATAAAGGTGGATTTGATTGACGGGGTGTTCCACCAGCTCAGCATAGATAATGCTTTAGTCGCCATTACGGCTGACTACCCCGGTTTATGTCCGGCTTCCCAGGTGAGTACGACCGAAGTCCTGACACCGTTACCTTTTTAATGCTTATTTCTGACCATCGTGTACCAATGGTGCTTGGCAGGAGGTGCCTTTACAACGGGAAGCCGAGCCTGCGGCTACTAATCAAAC
Organism: Triticum aestivum; assembly: GCF_018294505.1. NCBI lineage: Eukaryota > Viridiplantae > Streptophyta > Magnoliopsida > Poales > Poaceae > Triticum > Triticum aestivum. The sequence continues at coordinate 534,549,295 of NC_057801.1, read as the reverse complement.
GAGGTCAGTGCGGCCTAGCAGGCGGAAGAGGAGTGCAGCGCGAATTGAAACGTCGCTGCAAAGGTATGGTGCACCAGTGTCTTTTAAGGGAAAGACTCCTGGGATGCCTATTAATGCTCATGATTCTTCTAGGAGAAAGAGCGCTCGCCGGACTGAGTCCGGAGAGGGTGCCCACCAAGCCTCCGCCAGCCAGGCTCCAACGCCTGGTCCGGAGGGGGAGGCGAGTGCAAGGCGCGAGCTGGATGCTCCTCTAACGGAGGATGCCGACAGGTTGTCCGCCACCAGGTCTAAGGTGGAGAGCGCCATGAATCACAGGCGCCGTCGGACAGTTCTTCGTGACGCGTGTTTCTCCCCTGAGGCGTTAAATGCCTTTAATGTGAGAGACACGCACCTCCGTGCCGCTCAAGATGGTTTAACCAGAGCCACGGAGCAGTATGTAAAGGACATACAGGTAAGGAATTTTAATAGTTATATATGCCAATAGCCCCCGAGACTTAAAATAGTTAAACTAACTGATTTAAGGATCATTTGTTATGCAGGATCTTACTAAGAAGAATACCCACCTGTCTCAGGAGCTTCAAGAATGCAAGGCCCAACTTGAGGCTGCACTAGCCGCTGCCGGGGGAGCCACGGAGACCCCCTCTGGTAATTCATATTTTGAAAAAAGAAGTAGTTTATGAAGTGCGGCGTGTGTGTATAGTCTGACAATAATATTGCAGAGGGTGCCGGACTAGATCCGGACAAGCAACAGCTGCTGCGCCAGTTGAAGGCCGGCGAGAGGGTGCTTATGAGGGTGCAGCAGGAGAGGAACAAACTCCAAGATGCCAACACCCAGCTGGGTGAAGAACTAAAAGATGTTCGGGTCCAGCTGTCTAACTCCGTAAAGGAGAATCGGCGGCTTCGTCGCGACATTTATAGTAAGTGCTTGAGCAAACTCTTTTGAAAAGAAGAGTTCGGCGAGGAAGTCGATTGACAGAAATGTGTCTGTAGGTGTGCTCACGGGTCGTCCGGCGGAGGAGATGCCTAGTTCCACGGGAGACCCTCTTCCCGAGCTGCTGCAACTGCACGAACATGTTCGGCAGGCGATGAGCGGCATCGTTCAGGCCTTATGGCCTTCCGTCTCCCTTCCTGAGGGCCTTGGAGGGCTTGCTGAGAAGCTTCAGGGAGTACGGCGACGTCTCTGTCTGTGGAAGATGTCGGCCTGCAGTCAAGGCGCCAGGGAGGCCTGGGCCATGGTGAAGACGCGGTACCCGAAGGCTGACCCAAACCACATGGCCGAGGTCGGACCTATGGGGCCCGATGGGAAAGAGATCCCTGTGAGCTTGATGTACGGCCAAGTAGAGTTGGCCGCGAAATATTCCCAACAGGACTGTAAATTAGACAGCCTGCTAGATGGGATTGAAGAGGAGTACAATCAGTCTGTTTGACGATGTAATTTTAAAATGACATGTAAAATGCCTTCTAGCCGGATTGTAGATCGTTTGCCTTTGCGGACCTTTTCGCTTCAACCTCGGGACCCAACAGTCCGGAGTGTGTCCGAATACCCTTACGGTTATAAAAGAACCGGGGCATGCATGGAGACAAGGCGTAGGGGTCATAATTGCTTTATCAGACAAGTGCCCAACTAGCTATGTTATATTACATGGTTAGTAAGAAACATCTTCCAGGGAGAATAGTTCCGTTAAGGGTTCCTTTCCCTGGGAGGCATGCCCTAAAGTGCATGTCCGGACTGCGAAAATAGCAGAAAAAGCATCTGGGGGCAGATAAATAAGTAAGTAATAAATCATCTTTCAGGTCACCGACCGAATATTCCCTTAAGAACGCTAGCCTTCGGCTTCACCCAGTCTGAGGTACACATCCGGCTGACCCGGCAGTAACAATCGCAGAGGTGCTCCCTTTACCTCCTAGCCGAACAATCGGGAACGTAGGGGTAAGCACAGGAGCCAGGCAACCCGGCTTGGCCAAAACTTAAGTCATATCGATGCATATAATGGTGATCAAAAGGTACATGCGGAAGTGTGACACATGTGGTGGGCATGAAGCCCATATAAATAAGCTTCTGTTAAAGAAGCCCCCAGGTATAACGAGTGCGAGTAGCACATCGAGTGAGTGCGAACAAAGCGCAGATTAGCCCTCAAGAGGTTTGTACTGAAAGAGGGAGGAAAAAGGAGGGAAAACAAAGACAGCGAAAAAACATGAAAGGTGGACGGAGGAAGGAGACGAACCCTGAGTCCGGCGCTAGGCGTAAAATCTTCGGAGACGGGCTGCGTTCCATGGGTTTGGCTCGAGTCGGTTGTCAGATGCGTTGCGTAGACGGTATGCACCGCCGGTAAGGACTTGGTCGATGATGAAGGGACCTTCCCATTTGGGCTTAAGTTTGTCCTTTTTCTTGTCCGGCAGGCGTAGAACTAGCTCGCCAACATTGTAAGTTTTGGCCCGTACTTCTCTGCTTTGATATCTTCGAGCCTGCTGTTGATAGAATGCGGAACGGGATTTTGCCACGTCGCGCTCCTCCTCTAAAGCGTCCAAACTGTCCTGCCGATCCAACTCGGCTTCTCTTTCCTCGTACATGCGCACGCGAGGTGAGTCATGAATTATATCGCAGGGCAAAACTGCCTCAGCGCCGTATACCATAAAAAATGGTGTGAATCCGGTTGTGCGGTTTGGCGTGGTCCGCAGCCCCCAGAGTACGGAGTCGAGCTCCTCTACCCAGTGCGTGTTAGATTCCGTGAGGGACCGCACTAATCTGGGTTTGATGCCGCTCATGATTAGACCATTTGCTCGTTCCACTTGACCATTAGTTTGAGGGTGGTAGACTGAAGCGTAGTCGAGCTTGATGCCCATGTTTTTGCACCAGAGTTTAACCTCGTCGGCCGTGAAATTCGTGCCGTTATCAGTGATGATGCTGTGGGGGACGCCAAAACGGTGTACTACCCCGGATATGAAGTCTATCACAGGTCCGGATTCTGCCGTTTTAACCGGCTTGGCCTCTATCCATTTGGTGAATTTGTCCACCATGACCAATAAGTATTTGTGCTTGTGGGTTCCCCCTTTAAGGGGTCCAACCATGTCAAGCCCCCAGACCGCGAACGGCCAAGTAATGGGTATAGTTTTGAGGGCGGTGGGTGGCATGTGGCTCTGATTAGCAAAGAGCTGGCAACCGACGCATCGTTGGACTAAGTCCTGAGCATCTGCCCGGGCGGTCGGCCAATAAAATCCTGTACGGAAGGCCTTGCCTACAAGGGCCCGGGCGGCGGCGTGGTGCCCGCCGAGTCCGGCGTGAATTTCAGCCAGGAGATTTCGCCCTTCCTCTTCGGAGATACACCTTTGAAGGACTCCGGTTGTGCTTTTCTTATAAAGTTCTCCCTCATGGACCTTGTAGGCTTTAGATCGCCGAACTATGCAGCGGGCCTCATTTTGGTCTTCGGGAAGTTCCTGCCTGATTAAGTAGGCTAGGAATGGTTCCGTCCACGGGGCAATTACTGCCAGTATTTCGTGGGCTGAATCTGTTATTTCATTGGCTGAGCCACCGATTGTGTCAGAATGTTCTGCGTTAGGTGATGCAGTTGGTTCCGGATTGTTATTTCCGGACTCCTCTTCCCATAATACGGATGGCTTAAAGAGCCGCTCCAGGAAGATGTTTGGAGGGACGGCGTCGCGTTTTGCGCCGATGCGTGCCAACACGTCTGCTGCCTGGTTATTATCCCGGGCTACATGGTGGAATTCGAGTCCTTCGAACCGGGCTGACATTTTTAGGACAGCGTTACGGTAGGCTGCCATTTTCGGATCCTTGGCGTCAAAGTCTCCATTTACTTGGGATATTGCGAGGTTTGAATCCCCGCGCACCTCTAGGCGTTGAATACCCATGGAGATTGCCATCCGGAGGCCATGTAGAAGGGCCTCGTATTCGGCTGCATTGTTGGAGTCCGTGTACATTATTTGAAGCACGTATTGGACTGTGTCTCCGGTTGGGGACGTCAAGACGACGCCAGCCCCCAAGCCAGCCAACATTTTGGAGCCGTCGAAATGCATGATCCAATTGGAGTATGCGCCGTACTCTTTAGGGAGTTCGGCTTCGGTCCATTCGGCGATGAAGTCAGCCAGAACTTGCGACTTGATAGCTCGCCGTGGTTTGTAGGTTATATCAAATGGTAAGAGCTCAATGGCCCATTTTGCAATCCTGCCCGTCGCATCGCGATTGTTTATAATGTCGTTGAGAGGTACTTCGGAGGCCACCGTTATGGAACACTCTTGAAAGTAGTGTCGCAGCTTCCGGGATGCCATGAACACCGCATACGCTATCTTTTGATAGTGTGGGTACCGGGACTTGCATGGAGTTAAGACAGTGGATACGTAGTACACTGGTTTTTGAAGAGGGAATTTGTGCCCTTCTGTTTCTCGTTCGACGACGAGTACCGCGCTGACAACTTGATGTGTTGCTGCGATATATAACAACATCGGTTCGCCCAGGTTGGGCGCGGCCAGGACCGGATTTGTTGCCAATACGGCCTTATTTCTTCGAGTCCGGCCGTGGCAGCATCCGTCCATTCGAAATGTTCGGTGCGCCGGAGGAGGCGATAGAGGGGCAGTGCCTTTTCTCCCAAACGGGAGATGAAGCGGCTTAGAGCCGCCACGCATCCAGTTAGTTTTTGTATTTGCTTGAGGTCTTTTGGGATATCCAATTGTGACAGAGCTCGGATCTTGGCTGGGTTTGCTTCAATTCCTCTACCGGATACAATGAAGCCCAAGAGCTTTCCGGCTGGTACGCCGAAAACACATTTTTCCGGGTTGAGCTTAATGTCATATGCTCGGAGGTTGTCGAATGTCACCCTCAAGTCGTCTACTAGAGTTTCGACGTGTTTGGTCTTGACGACCACATCGTCTACGTATGCCTCTACTGTTTTGCCTATCTGGGTGGCCAGACATGTCTGAATCATGCGCTGATATGTTGCGCCGGCGTTTTTGAGTCCGAAGGGCATTGTGTTGAAGCAGAATGGTCCGTATGGAGTAATAAATGCCGTTGCGGCCTGGTCTTTTTCCGCCATCTTGATTTGATGGTATCCGGAGTATGCGTCGAGGAAGCACAATGAATCGTGCCCTGCGGTAGCATCGATGATTTGGTCGATGCGAGGGAGAGGGAAAGGGTCCTTTGGACAGGCCTTGTTAAGGTCTTTGAAATCGACACAAAGGCGCCAGGATTTGTCCTTTTTTGGTACCATTACCAGGTTGGCTAGCCAGTCCGGATGTTTTATATCTCTGATGAATCCGGCTTCTAAGAGTTTGGCTAGCTCCTCTCCCATTGCCTGTCTTTTGGGTTCGGAAAATCGCCGAAGAGCCTGTTTGACTGGCTTGAATCCTTTTAGGATATTTAGGCTGTGCTCTGCCAGCCTGCGTGGGATTCCTGGCATGTCTGAAGGGTGCCAGGCGAAAATGTCCCAATTTTCCCGAAGGAATTCTCGTAGTGCGGCTTCTACATCAGGATTTAATTGTGCCCCAATGGAGGCCGTCTTTGTGGGGTCCGTTGGATGGACCTGGAATTTGACTATTTCGTCTGCTGGTTTAAAAGAGGTGGACTTAGACCTCTTATCGAGTATCACATCGTCCCTATCCACCGTGGAGCACAGCGCAGTGAGTTCCTCTGCCGCTAGGGCTTCGGATAATGCCTCTAGGGCCAGTGCGGCTGTCTTATTTTCAGCGCGGAGTGCTATATCTGGATCACTGACGAGAGTGATTATTCCATTGGGCCCGGGCATTTTGAGCTTCATGTACCCGTAATGGGGTATAGCTTGGAAGATTGTGAATGCCTCTCGCCCTAACAAGGCGTGATATCCGCTGCCGAATGGGGCCACTTGGAACGTGACCTCTTCGGACCTGTAGTTGTCCGGCGAGCCGAACACTACGTCTAGTGTGATTTTTCCTGTGCAGCGTACTTCTCGACTAGGGATTATTCCCCTGAAGGTTGTGCTGCTTCGCTCAATGCGGCTCCAGTCAATTTCCATTTTTTGAAGAGTTTCCTCATAGATGAGGTTTAATCCGCTGCCGCCATCCATGAGTACCTTGGTAAGACGAAAGCCGTCCACTATCGGACTGAGGACCAATGCGGCTGGTGCTCGAGCTGTTCGGAATTTAGGTTCATCGCTGGCATTGAAGGTGATAGCTGTGTCGCTCCATGGATTCGTTGTTGCTACTTGGTAGACTTCGGCGAGGCTGCGGATTGTTCGCTTCCGCATGTTATTTGATGCGAAAGTCTCGAAGACTGTTAATACCGTACTGGTACTGTTGGGCTGGTTGTCCGGGGCTAGAAAGCCTTCGCCACTTTTGGCCACCTGCCGTAGTATCCAACATGCTCGAAGGCTATGTGTTGGAGTGGCGCCCTCCGTACTGTGGATTTTGCAGGGTCCGTTGAGCCATCCCTCCAGTACGGTTCCGTGCCCTTTAGGGGTTTTTTGCTTTTTGGTTTTTAATCCAGGTGCTTGAGTATGACGCACCCTTTTATTTCGGACTGGGGTTGTATTCAGGGCCGGATTGTCCCAAAACCTGGTTTCGGTTTTCCAGGCGCTCTCCATCGCACAGTATTTTTGTACAATGGTCGCTAGGTCGGCGAAGCGTGTAACTTCGCGACGACTTATGGCGTTTATGATTCCCTTGTCCGTGCAATTGTTGCAAAAAATTGAAATCGCGCTTTCTTCACGGCAGTCCTTTATCCTGTTCATAACCAGGAGGAATCTGGCCCAGTAATGATGTACTGTTTCATCGGGCTCTTGCCGTATTTGAGATAGATCGCTTATGTTTGGGTGGGCGGGTGGAATTAAGTTCGGAACCCCGCCCGATCTGAGGCTCAAAGGCCAAGAAGTTTCCGGATTTGGAAGCTTGGTTTGTTGGATGCCTTCCAACAAATCTGGTCCGATGCCTGACTTTAGGTTCAGTATTTGATTGACGTCCGTCCCTCCGCGGGAATCCGGCATGGAGGGATCGGGAATCCGGACATAGCTGGTTTTTAACATAGAAGAAGAGTCGCCGCATTGTTCCTCTACCACAACAACGTGGTGGGTAGCCTGGGGAGAGTTAATTTCTCTCAGATCGGTTTTAAGACCAATCTGATCGTAGTCTGTAGCGACTCCCAGGGCGGCGATGCGATCCAAGAGCTCGTTTACGGAGGAGAGCTCAATCGGATCTAGCTGCTCGGCGAATTCCGAGCTGACGTGAAGATCGCTTTTGATGACCTGAGAGGTCATCGTCGGAGCGGTGGCCGAACAGGCGGTCATAAGAAAACCACCTAGCCGGATAGTTTGGCCGGCGGCCAAAGCTCCCTTGACGACGGCGCCGTCTTTAAAGACGGGAAAAGGCATCCTTCCTGATTGCGACGGCACAGAGGAACTCTCAATGAAAGCACCAATGTCGGTGTCAAAACCGGCGGATCTCGGGTAGGGGGTCCCGAACTGTGCGTCTAGGCGGATGGTAACAGGAGACAAGGGACACGATGTTTTACCCAGGTTCGGGCCCTCTTGATGGAGGTAAAACCCTACGTCCTGCTTGATTAATATTGATGATGTGTGTTACAAGAGTAGATCTACCACGAGATCAAGGAGGCTAAACCCTAGAAGCTAGCCTATGGTATGATTGTTGTTCGTCCTACGGACTAAAGCCATCTGGTTTATATAGACACAGGAGAGGGCTAGGGTTACACAGAGTCGGTTACAATGGTAGGAGATCTACATATCCGTATCACCAAGCTTGCCCTCCATGCCAAGGAAAGTCCCATTCGGACAAGGGACGAAGTCTTTAATCTTGTATCTTCATAGTCTTGGAGTCCGGTCGATGATGATAGTTCGGCCATCCGGACACCCCCTAGTCCAGGACTCCCTCAGTGGCACCGCATCCCCTTGAGCCCTTGGTGCTCTACCTAGCCGCCACCCTCACTCCGCCAGCGCTGCGCTGGTGGCGCTAAGGGAAGAGCGCCCGACCGAGGGCCCACGGCGGGGCGCCTCATCGCCAAGAGGGACGCTGTAGCCCCAGGATGGTGCTCTTGAGGCCTCAGCTGTCCCACCAGTCAATGCCGCTCCTGAGGCCCCAGCTGACCTCCGAGCCGGCGGACTCCTGAGGATGGGGCTCATGAGGCCGCGACTGATGCGATAAATGACAAGACCCTTGAAGGCCAGCATACTCAAGAGATACAAGACCTCACCAACGCCTCCTCCCTCGTCGAGCACCCGGTCTACTTCGTCAGCACGGTGCTGCGGGAGGCGTGGGCACGCTACCCCATGCTGCAAAAGCTCTTGCTCGTGCTCCTCGTCACTCCCGGAAGCTGTGCCACTACTTCCAAGTCCACCCCATCAAGGTCGTCTCATCCTACCCACTTGAGAGGGTACTCCAGAGCCTAACGCCACCGGAAGGGTCACTCCCGGAAGCTGTAACATCGAGCTGCAGGCATTCCAGTTGGAGTTCAGCACCACTAGGGTCATCAAGGGCGCGACCCTCGCAGTTTTCATGGAAGAGTGGACCGACGTCCTTGACCGTGAAGTATGCGAGAACCATTCCCTCCTGCCCGGAGACGAGGCGCCAGGCGGATGGATCATGTACTTCGACGGCACATTCGCGCGCCTGGGCGCGGGGGCTGGAGCAGTGCTCATTTCGCCCACTAAGGACAAGCTCTACTACGCGGTACAACTCTACTTCCAGCAGGGTGCAAAGGTCTCCAACAACATCGCAGAATACGACGGCCTGATTGTCGGCCTTAGGGCTACAGCAGTGTTAGGAGTGAAGCCTCTCACCATCAGGGGTGATGCCTAGCTCCTCGTCAACTTCTCCAACAAAGAGTACACATCGAAGGACGAGCACATGGAAGCATACCTGGAGGAGGTACGCAAAATGGAAAAATTGTTCTTGGGCTTAGAATCGTAGCACGTGCCACGAGGCACAAACAAGGAGGCAACATCGCCAATAGGGCGTCCAGACAGCTGCCTCAGGAGCCGAGTGTCTTCGAGGAACGGCTCTTCAAGCTGTTGGCAGCCCCCCTCACTGTGGAATCAGCACCACCTCAAGAGGATCTTTCCTGATCCCCTGCAACAGGCACCCTGGCTTGCGGCCCTCCCTTGGGGGCCCGTCTGCTCCTCGCGCTCGAGCCTTAGGAGGGGTGCTGGACTAGGGAGTTCAAGGTGTACCTGCTTTAGGGGACCCTACCGGAGAAGGAGGAAGATGCCGAGCGCATGGCTCGCTAGGCTACCGCATACTGCATCCAGGATGGTGAGTTGTACCGTAAGCGGCCCAAAAATGTTTCTTTGCGATGCATCTCCAGGGAGCAGGGGCGCAAGCTGCTGGCCGACATACATGGCGGGGACTGCAGACATCACTCTTCATCACGCACCCTCATGGGCAAGGCATTCCGCAGTGGGTTCTACTGGCCCACGGCACTCAACAACGCAACCGAGCTGGTGAAATCCCGTGAAGCCTGTCAATTCCATGCCAAGCAGACCCATCAGTCTTCTCAGGGCCTCTAGACCATCCCACTCACATGGCCGTTCGCGTTCTGGGGGCTGGATATCTTGGGACCATTCCCTCAAGCTCCTGGGGGCTACCGCTACCTCTATGTCGACATCGACAAGTTCCCCAAGTGGGCGGAGGTAGAAGTTGTCTACACCATCCCGGCCAGCTCGGGCATCAAGTTCATCAAGGGCCTCTTGAGCCGGTTTGGGGTTCCCAATCGCATCATCACCGAAAATGGCTCACAGTTCACCAACAACCTTTCAAAACATATTGTGCTAACCTTGGAACGTAGATATGCTATGCTTTGATGGCACATCCTAGGAGCAACGACCAGGCTGAGCGTGCCAATGCAGTGGTCCTAAGGGGCCTCAAGGCAAGGACCTTCAAGAAGAAGCTCAAAGCCTACGGCACGAGCTAGCTCGACGAGCTCCAGTCTGTGTTGTGCTCCATCCGCACCACCGCAACCAAGCTGATGGGCGAGACCTCGTTCTTCCTCGTCTACAGAGCTGAAGTGGTTCTCCCACACGAGGTCAAGAATCGCTCCACGCGGGTCTTGGCGTTTGACGAGGCACGGCAGGACGCCATGCGGGCGATGGATCTCATGCTGGGGGAGGAATGCCGCCGTCAAGCCTCGCTCCGGCGACAAGATACCAGCACGCGCTGCGGCGGTACCACTGCCACAACATCCGCCCTAGACGCTTGAGGTGGGTGATCTCATCTTGAGGCGGGTGCTCTTCATGGAAGGGCTGCACAAGCTCTCACCCATGTGGGAGGGCCCGTTCAGGATTGCTCGTGTCTCCACGCCTGGCGCCGCACGCCTGGAGACACAGGACTAGATCCCCATACAGAATGCCTGGAACATCCAGCACCTCCAGAAGTTCTACCCATGAAGCAAGGCTCATGCCTGTGAAGGTCTCCGCTCATTACACTCTCATGTAATAATGAGTGGGGCTGTACACGCCCCGGAGTCTCCTGAGTGTCGCCCGTGGGCCTCACGGGTGTCGGTGTCAAAACCGGCAGATCTCGGGTAGAGGGGCCCAAGTTGTATGTGTGAGTATCAATGGTAACTATGGACAAAGGATATAGTATTTACCTAGGTTCAGGCCCTCTTAATGGAGGTAAAACCCTACTCCTGCTCGATTATATTCGAAGAGTATAGGGGTCACATGAGTTGATCTACCACGAGATCGTGTTGGCTAACCCTAGATTGGCTAGCCTAGCAATGTTGTCTTCCTGCCTCCGATCTAGCCTCCGATTTATATAGACTCCGGAGGGGCTTAGGGTTGTACAAACTTGGTTTAACACAAAGGAAATAATATATTCGAACACCTATACTTGCCATCCACGCATACGGGAGTCCCTTCCGGATATGAGAGGTGATCTTTGGTCTTGTATCTTAATGGACCATTAGTCCGGCCCACATCCAATAGACCGGATGCATGAGGACCCCCTAGTCCAGGACTCCCACAGTAGCCCCTGAACCAATCTTCAAGGATGACGTATCCAGCGTGCAAATTTTCTTCGGCATTGCAAGGCGGGTTCCTTGAAGAGTACTCATCGGCTTTCCTCCGTGAAAGAATTGTACCCGGCTTTGCATAGTGAACACAAATCTTAGCCGCAAAGGCACGATATATATATATATATATATATATATATATATATATATATATATATATATATATATATAGTATCCTTTACTGACAACTTTTTTCGGCGAAGCATCAGACTTGACCCTTCGACGTTTTGAACCGTTTTTACATCCCGCGTTCTGTGTTTCGTGGCCCAGCCCCATTGGCATGTCCCGTCAAAACAGAGATCATGCCCACTTAATACGGGATTGCTCATCAATAGAATTTGGATAATCCAACCGTTTACGATGCACACTTTCATTGGGAATAGGCGAGCTTCAAGGCGTAAGTGGGGGCGGTCGGTATTTTTACCGCCTATAAGAGGGCAATAGATTTCTCTTTTCCTCCCCACGCCTTCCAGTCTCCTCTGCCTTCCAATCTCCCAACCTCTCTGCACCCAAAAAGTCTTTGTCTTTCTCACCACCACCACACCTCCTCCGACCATGGCCGGATCCGGTTCCAAAGGCAAGTGGGAGGCCTCCTCCGTCATGGAGAAGGAGATAAAAGATCTCCGGAGTGCGGGATACCTCGCCGCCAACATCGCGCACAGGCTCCCCCTAAGGGTCAAGTTTCCCACTCCGGAGCCTGGCAAACGGGTTGTCTTCCTTCCTCATTTCCTTAGAGGGTTAGGTTTTCCACTCCACCCATTCGTTTGTGGACTCATGTACTACCACAGGCTAGATTTCCACGATCTATCCCCGAACTCTTTCCTCCACATCTCAGCGTTCATCGTCGTCTGTGAGGCTGTCCTCCTGTAGCGATCCGATCCCAATGGATCAAAGTCTCTATGCTTAAGTGTCATCCCTGGATTGGTATGCTGACACACACAGTACTCGAGGAATTATAATAGAGTTCAATCACACACTTATTACATCGAGGTCCTCATAAAGAGTATTTATTACAAAAATATGGCTGAAGGCCATCTAAATAACTGCAGAAGCTTTGAAGATAAATGAGTCCATCAAGTCCATGGCAAAACTGAGTGCATGACAATGACCTAGCGCACCTTATTCTTTGTCGGAAAACTCTGCAACATGAGATGTTGCAGTCGTGTAGGTCAGCACATGGAATATGCTGGCAAAGTTACACTATAGAGTAATGAATGAAAGAGACTATATCTACATGCATATTTGGCTGGTGGAGGCTCTAAGTTTAATTTTTGTATAAAGCTAATTTTTTTCCTACAACAAAGGAATAAATTTTATTTACTACCAAGTTTATGCCATTATTGAGAAGGTTCCTCCAACTCAATCCCAAAATTACCAAGTATAAATAATAAACCTAATACATTAGTTAAAGAGTTATGAGATCAACAAATAATTCACTTCCAAATACTCAAATTGTCCACGACCGGGGACACGGCTAATCATGATTAGTTTGGACACTCTGCAGATGTTTGCACACTTTTCCCCACAAGACTCAACCGCATCCATGATCGGAGAATCGCGACATAGTCTTTCTGAAGCATTCTCTCTAAACCCTGGGTAGACTGGTACACATACTTTCCCACTACATCTGCTAGTCTACCACGGAAAGAGGTCACACAACTTACTCAACTATGCCAGAGCCCATAATGGCTTGTGGCTGCACACTGAAGTTTCTAGGCATGAAATATCATATGATCCCTTTGAGCCTGAGTGGTAGACCTAGGGTAATCACATGGGTACTCTGGGATTCCCTTCGGCAAGCACTGCTTTCTCCAGGTGCCCCAAACAATCCACCTAGATGTGTATTAAAGTTTCCACCTTAACTTTCCCTTAGTTATTATTACTCTCGCAACTTTCATGAATCTCACATATCAATCCCCATCTACGAGCATGGCTAAGCACTTTATGAGCATAACGTATATTTCTGGGGTGATCAAAGGTAATAGGTTCCTACCTCACGAACTACATAATAAAACCACATGTTCCCAATCCTACTCATGCAATCTTTGAGGGTGAAACTAATGCATAGTAAAACTGGGTATTGAAAAGTATGATCAAAGTGTAACCTTCCTTGCCGACAATCGAAAAACTCTAGAGATTCGTAGTAACAAGCTTTGCACTCTGGAAAATCTATCATAAACAAACAATAGCATACATAAGCATTCAAGCAAAAGATGCAAAGAGAATCGAAGAAAAGATCCGGAAAACTCAAAAATAAGCAAATAACTACTCTACACAGAAAATAATTTTTAATAGTACCATAATTATGCAGATTAGATATTAACAGAAGGTTTATGTGATTAGCTTCGATTTGCAAAAAGAATCAACTAAAATGGAGTTACGAAACTCAAGTTACGATCAAAAGAAGTTCAAATTCAAATCTGAACTAATTCAAATTTTAAACTTTCAAAAACATGTTTAAGTTGGTTTACTGGATAGATGAGATTGCTCTGAAGATTTTGGCGTTGGTTTCATCAAATTCGGGCAAACGAGCAAAAATTTGTGCTTGTTTGAAAACGCAGGGACTAAACTATAAATAAAAACTAGCGAATAGGTCTCTGGCAGAAAAATAAAACAAAAATCTAATGAATGAATGTTCGCTACAGAAACCTAAAGAACGAAAACCATTCCCTACTAAGGTCTAACGAGCAAATGCTCGCTAAATAAAAAAGGATTTAAAAAAAACAAATCTCGATCTGGACCGTCAGATCCATATTGGACGGATGAGAGGGGTCGGGGGCTACCGCGGCGGTGGACGTCGTCGATGGCGAGGAGGACGGCTGCAGCGGATGGCTTTAGGCGGGGCGGCAGCGTCAGCGAAGTGCGGCGGCTGTGACAGCGGTGGCAGACGACAGCGGCTGCTATCGGATTTCGGGTTCCGGCAGACCCTCTAGATTTGAACACTGGGGTGCGCGCGGAGATTTTGCCCTCTGCCTACCTGCTCCTCACCGCCACGCTACGATCTAAGCAATCAAAGGAACAACACAAGAGACACAGAGTTTATACTGGTTCAGGCCACCATCGTGGTGTAATACCCTACTCCAGTGTGTGGTGTGGTGGATTGCCTCTTGGGCTGGTGATGAACAATACAAGGGAGAACAGCCTCGCGAGGGTCTGTTCTTGGCTGGTGCGATGAACTACTTGGGGAGTTCAGTCGCTCTCTGGATGGATCTCTCGATGCCACTACCTTGTGGGTGGCTAGTCCTATTTATAGGCAAAGGCCCTGGGCCTCTTCCCAAATATTGAGCGGGAAGGGCGCCAACAATTGGCCATTTTGAAGAGGAACATCTAGTACACTTATCCTGACTAAAGTTGGTCCTCGCCTGCGAAAGGCTCTGGTGGTGACGCCGGCTTGGGCTCCACGATGACCTCCATCCTACTGTTGCGACGGTCTTGGTCTTGTTGCACCAAAATGGATGCCTTTGCTTGATGCTCTCGCCTGCGCTTGCTCCCTTTGCACCAAAGAGGAAAGGAGGACACTGCACAGGCTGGCGCCCGCCTGGCGCCCTTGGTCGTCATGGCTTGCGTCATGGGCACCTAGTGAGGTACCCCGCCTTGATCTCTCCGCCTCCTCGCGAGCCAGCCTGATGAGGCCGTGCCTAAGGAGGCTCCTTGTCGTCCTCCCCGTGAAGCTTGGCCCCTCGCGAGGGTCTTGAGCTCGTGCTGATGAAGGTGGGCCGTGCTGGGCCGCCCCTTGAGCCACGCCGCAGGCCGCAGTCAGGCAAGTCTGGGGACCCCTGTTCCCAGAACACCGACAGTAGCCCCCGGGCCCAAGGCGCGCTAGGGCTTGGCTGAGCAGAGAAGCGAAGGGGAAAGTGCGAAGCGTCGCGGGCCCTATCAGCTTGCGGCCTTGGGCGCCACGTGGCGGTTGATTGGACGTGGGTGGCTCCACTCCCCCATGACGCCTCGGCAACATCGCAAGCTGACAAGTCCCTGCATGCAAAGCGGGTCATGATTACCTGTGATCATGGGGGCCGGCGGTTGGCCTCCTCTGGCTATAAGTACGGGAAAGCGCTTGCCCTTCCGGTCTATCCCCTCTCGCTTGTCTTCCTTCTTCATGGCTCCGCCAAAGAGGTTCTCGGCCGCGGAGAAAGGAAAGGCCCGCCAGGTGGAGCTTGACTCTCCTCCAGCCAAGCGTGGTCGAGGCCGTCCCCGCAAACACCCTACGACTCCCATGGTGGCTCCCCGCGGTCCTGGAGGCGATCTCCCGCGTGGTGAAGGGCGGTCGGCCACCGCTGGGGGACGCGCCATGGCCGCGCGACCCCCTAGGCCACGCTCCCACTCGGCAGAGGTACTGCCGGAGTTCGTTGTGTGGGCGGCGGAGCCGGCCAGCACCCGGCTCCAACTTCCTCGCTTCCTCCTAGGTGAGCTTCCGGCTGGCGCCCCGGGCGTCCTCTGGCTCCAGGCAGACGGTTGCTGCGGCCGAGCCTTCTGGGCTTCGCTGGAGGTCTGTGCATCCGGGAGCTTGGCCCTGACCGGCAGCTGGCAAATGTTTGCCCGCGCGCGTGGTCTGATCCGGCGGTGCACCCTGCACTTCAAGTTCGACGGCGATGCCACCCTCTACGTGAGGGTGTTCGGGGAAGATGGTCACCACGCTGGGTGTTTCCCTGAGAACGACGACCACGACCGAGGGTCCAGCCCCGGCGACGATGAAGATGACAGCGCGCGTGCGGCCGGTGGCGGTCGAGGTTCATCGAGCTTCGACGGCTCTTCTTCGAGTAGCGGCTCCTCCAGCGGTGGCCGCGATCAGCCCCCGCGCCGCCGCTCCCGCCTGGAGGGAGGTAGTGGGTCTGCCCGCCGTCGCGCCTCAGTGAACCGCGAGACGGAGTCCTCCTGAGCTCTGGAGGCAGTTCGAGTCTCCCTCGTGAGCCGTTGTCGGGCGAGTCGCGCCTGTTTTGTTTCCCCTTTCCCTGCGTAAAAAAAGAGACAGTAGTGTAGGGCCCCGCGAGGGTGTGCTTGGACTATTGTTGTTTAATTATTGTACTGCCTCCACTATTCTGGTATTGTGCCTTCATGCCGTACGCTAGTGTGCAGAAATTACTTAGCTCGGGGGGAGGGCTTGCCGTGACCCTTGCTTCCCGAGGCCGAGGCTTCGTCGAATGTTCCATGTTCTGTGAGGGTTAGTCTGGAGAGGTAGTTCCTGGCCTCTGCCATGGAGGCGACCGACCCAGGCCCTATGTTCATGTCGCGATGCCCGTGGGGCACGGACTGGAGGGGTGCTCCCGTAGTGGACCTGGGTTGGGTAGCCTCGAACGACAAGGACAGAAAACACTCGCGAGGGTGCCCACGGTGCTCCCTCGCGAGACTTGCGCGAGAGAAATTGGGGCAGGAGAGCGAAAGAGGCAAAGAACCACAAACCAAAGACGACAACAACTTCAGCAAAACCTCGAATGGGGATGAACAAGCCAACTGCAGAAAGCAAATGAGAAAAGACGCGTCCGGCACCTAATCTAGCCTTCGACGTCTTCTCACCAGCGCGGAGCTAAGTGCTGCCACTGGGCGTGGGAGGGAGCCCCAGGGCCTGAGGCCGGCGCTCCCGAGACTCCGGGGCGTGTACAACCCCACTCATTATTACGTGAGAGTGTCACGGGCGGCGAGCTTCACAGGCATTGGCATTCTTCACAGGCTCCGGGCCTTTCTCGGGAGGATCAACTTCACAGGCATTCGCCTTCTTCACAGGCTCTGGGCCTTTTCCAAAACGCAACAGCTTCACAGGCGTTCACCCTCTTCACAGGCTCTGGGCCTTTTCCAAAATGCAACAACTTCACAGGCGCTCGCCTTCTTCACAGGCTCTGGGCCTTTTCCAAAACGCAACAACTTCACAGGCATTCGCCCTCTTCACAGGCTCTGGGCCTTTTCCAAAACGCAACAACTTCATAGGCGTTCGCCTTCTTCACAGGCTCTGGGCCTTTTCAAGGGTAAAATCTCCGGAGGTGCTGGATGTTCCACACTTCTGGATGGGTACCCCCTCCTGAGTCTCGAGGCGCACGGAGCCGGGCCTGGAAACATGAACAACCTTGAACGGGCCCTCGCACATGGGAGAGAGCTTATGCAGTCCCTCCCTGGAGAGGACCCTCCTGAGCACGAGGTCTCCTACCTCGAGTGTCCTGGGGCGGATGTTGCGGTAGTGGTATCACCACAGCGCTTGTTGGTATCTTGCTGCTCGGAGCGCAGCTTCCCGGCGACGCTCCTCCCCCAGCACGAGGTCTGTCCCCCGCAAGGCGTCCTGCTGCACCTCGTCCAACGCCAGGACCCGTGCGGAGCGACGTCTGACCTCGTGAGGGAGGACCGCTTCAGCTCCGTAGACCAGGAAGAATGGGGTCTCGCCAGTTGGCTTGGTCGCGGTTGTGCGGATGGACCACATCACGGCTTGAAGCTCGTCGTACCATCCTCGGCCACAAGCCTCCAACTTCTTCTTGAATGTCCTGGCCTTGAGGCCCCTCAGGACCTCCGCATTGGCCCGTTCAGCCTGACCGTTGCCCCGGGGGTGCGCCACCGAAGCGTAGCATATCTGCGTTCCAAGGTTAGCACAGTATGTTTTGAAGAGGTTACTGGTGAACTGCGAACCATTGTCGGTGATGATGCGGTTCGGCACCCCGAACCGGCTCACGATGCCCTTGATGAACTTGACCGTAGACCCTGCGGGGATGGTGCAGACGGCTTCCACTTCAGCCCACTTAGTGAACTTGTCCACGGTGACGTAGAGGTAGCGGTAGCCCCCTGGCGCCCGAGGAAATGGGCCCAGGATATCTAGCCCCCAAACCGCGAATGGCCATGAGAGGGGTATAGTTTGCAGACCTCCAGCCGGCTGATGGATCTGCTTTGCGTGGAACTGGCAGGCCTCGCAAGCCTTCACCAGTTCGACGGCATCATTGAGCGCAGTGGGCCAATAGAATCCACTGCGGAACGCCTTGCCAACGAGGGTCCGCGATGATGAATGATGCCCACAGTCGCCACCATGTATACCCGCCAGTAGTTCCTTCCCTTGCTCCCTGGAGATGCAGCGCAGGGACACATCATTCAGTCGCCTTCGGTAGAGCTCTCCATCCCTGATGCAGTATGTTGTGGCCTGCCGCGCCACGCGCTCCGCTTCCTCTTCCTTCTCTGGCAAGATTCCTTGCGTCAGGTAGCTCCGGAGCTCCATGATCCAGCACCCCTCCTGAGGCTCCATTGTCAAGAGCAGACGTGCCCCTGAGGCTGGGCCACAGACCAGGGCTCCCGAGGCTGGCGGCTGGGGGAGCTCCTCCCGAGGCTACGCTGCGCTTGACAGTGATGGCGTGGCCGAGGGCTTGAAGAGCCGCTCTTCGAAGACGCCAGGCTCCTGAGATAGTCGCCTGGATGCTCGTTTGGCAATGTCGACGGCCTCCTGATTCGTGCCACGGGGCACGTGCTATAACTCCAGCCCCCAGAACTGCTTCTCCATCCTACAGACCTCCTCAAGGTAGGCTTCCATGTGTTCATCCCTCGGCTCGTATACTTTGTTGGAGAAGTTGACGAGGAGTTGTGAATCACCTTTGATGGTAAGACGCTTTACTCCGAGGGTGGCCGCGGCCTTCAGCCCTGCTATCAAGCCTTCGTATTCTGCTATGTTATTGGAGACCTTTTCTCCGTGCTGGAAACAGAGTTGCACGGTGTAGTAGAGCTTGTCTTGGGTAGGAGATATAAGCAGTGCACCAGCCCCCGCGTCATGCCTGGAGAACGCCCCGTCGAAGTACATGACCCAACCGTCTGGTGCCTCATTTCCCGGGGAGAGGGATCGATCCTCATCAGCCTTGAGGCCCGGCGCCTCCGTCCACTCTGCTACGAAATCTGCCAAGGCGGCCCCCTTGATGACTCTGGTTGTGCTGAATTCGAGCTGAAATGCTTGCAGTTCAATGTTCCACTCAGCGACTCTTCCATCTGAGTTAGGGCTCCTGAGCACCCTTTCCAATGGGTACGTTGAGACAAATTTGATGGGATGGCTCTAAAAATAATGCCGCAGCTTGCGCGAGGCCACCAATAGCGCAAGGAGAAGTTTCTGAGGCATTGGGGTACTGCGCCCTTGCGTCCCGCAACACTGTGCTGACGAAGTACACATGATGTTCAACGAGGTTGGGAATGCTGGTGTTGATGGCGCCCTCTGGAGACCGTGGCGCCTCCTGAGACAGGGGAGCCCCCAGCAGCTGGTCGCTAGGGGGAGGGGTTTCCGCTGTCTCGAGTGCGTTCCCCAGCAGCGGCTGATCCTTCTTGGCTGTGGCAGCAGTCTCTGCGGGTCTTCCTTGTTCACGCTTCCCTCGACCCGGGCAGATGTCGTGGCTTTGTTCCGACGCTCCTCCCTAACCGCCACTAGGGCCGCGCTGGCGGAGTAGAGAGTGGCTGCAAGGTAGAGCACCAGGGGTTCCTGAGGGTGCGGGGCCACCATTACCGGAGGGCTGGTTAGGTATCTCTTGAGGTCTTTGAACGCCTTGTCTGCCTCTTCAGTCCATTCAAAGGGTCCCTTTTTCTTCATCTGCTGGAAGAAAGGCAGCGCTCGCTCCCCCAACTTGGAGATGAAGCGTCCCAGTGCCGTCATGCGCCAAGTGAGCTTCTGCATTTCTCTGAGGGTCTTTGGCGGGCTCATGTCCTCGACCGCCTTGACCTTTTCTGGGTTAGCCTCGATGCCTCGGCGAGACACGAGGAAGCCCAAGAGCTTGCTCGAGGGGACCCCAAACACACACTTCTCTGGATTGAGCCGCAGGCTCACGGCGTTGAGGCTCGCGAAGGTTTCCTCCAGGTCTTGTATCAGGGTCTTGGCCTCGCGAGACTTCACCACAATATCATCGACGTAAGCCTCAACGTTCTTCCTGAGCTGCGGGCCCAAGGTGATGTGCATCAGCCGCTGAAAGGTCGCCCCTGCATTGCGCAACCCGAACGGCATGCATGTGTAGCAGTACACCCCACACGGGGTTAGAAAGGCTATTTTTTCCACATCTTCTACCGCCATCTTGATCTGGTGATACCCAGAGAAGGCATCCAAGAAACACAACAGGTCGCACTCGGCAGTGGAGTCGACGATCTGATCGATGCGGGGGAGCGGAAACGGATCCTGCGGGCAAGCTTTGTTGAGGTTGGTGAAGTCGACACACATACGTTCCTTCCCCCCTTTCTTCGGCACAACGACTGGGTTGGCCAACCAATCCGGGACCGAACCTCGTGAATGACCCCTGCAGCTTCCAACTTGCGGGTCTCTTGGACGATGAAAACCTGCTTTTCCACGGACTGCCGCCTTACTTTTTGCTTCACGGGTCGGACATTGGGGCACACATTGAGGTGGTGCTCGATTACGCCTCTAGGGATCCCCGCCAGCTGATCGGGCTCCCAAGCGAATACCTTCTTGTTTGCACGCAGGAACTTAACCAGGGCCTCCTCCTGCTCGGGCTCGAGGTTGGCGCCTATGGTGAAGGTGGCGTCAGTGGATCCGTCCTCGTCAACCAGCATCTGCTTGGTTTCTGCCTTGTCTTGGGTGAACAACTACTTCTTCTTTGCTGGCGCAGCCCCCTTGGGCTCAGGGGCGTCCGAGGCGGCAGGTTGTGCTGCCGCCGCCTTGAAGGCGAGCTTGAGCACTTGCAACGCATCCCCGGTGTCTCCGCACATGGTGAGGACGCCGCTGTTCTCGGGCATTTTCATGAGGTTGTACGCCGGGTGAGTCGCAGCCATGAATCGGGCCAGCGCCGGGTAGCCGAGGATGGTGTTGTATGGGAGGCCGATGGGGGTGATGTCGAAGTCGATTAGCTCCGCGCGGAAGTTGTCGTAGGTGACGAAGGTTACTGGGAGACGGATCTGCCCCAGGGAGCTGGAGGACCCGCCCCTGACGCCCAAGAAGGGCCGGTTGGGCCGAAGCCGCTCCGGTGGTATGTGGAGGAGGCTGAAGGCTTCAATCAAGAGCACGCTGAGGCCCGAGCCGCCGTCGATGAGAGTCCTGGTGACGGCCACCTGGCAGATGGTGGGAGTGCACAACATCGGGAGCGCGCCAGAGCAGGCCGAGTAGGAGGGGTGGTCCTTCGAGCCAAAGGCCAGATCGGCCTTGGGCACCGACCGACCTGAGGGAGCCCCCTGCCACGTGGAGGCGGCACCGACCTGGCGGACGAATGGCTTGACGTGGCGGCCTGAAGGTGGCGCCTGCGAGCCGCCCAGGAGGGCCGCGACGACCGGGGGCGCTGGCGCAGAGTGCTTGGCGAGGAAGAGGTTGCGCAGCTCTTCCCAAGGGGCCACGGAAGCCGCGGTAACTTGTCCGGCCACCGCACGTGTCGCAAGGCCGGGGCCAAGGCTTGGAGCCCCCTGGCCCCCGCGCTAGCGCTATCGACCGGAGCGGGCGGCGCGTCGCTCATCGCAGGGTGAGTCATGGTGTCGGCGGATAGCGGGTTGGCGGAAGGAGAAGCTCCGGCGCACCCCTACCTGGCGCGCCAAATGTCGGATTTCGGGTTTCGGCAGACCCTCTAGATTCGAACACTGGGGTGCGCGCGGAGATTTCGCCCTCTACCTATGTGCTCCTCACCGCCTCGCTACGATCTAAGCTATCAAAGGAACAACACAAGGGACACAGAGTTTATACTGGTTCAGGCCACCATCATGGTGTAATACCCTACTCCAGTGTGTGGTGTGGTGGATTGTCTCTTGGGCTGGTGATGAACAATACAAGGAAGAACAGCCTCGCGAGGGTCTGTTCTTGGCTGGTGCGATGAACTACTTGGGCAGTTCAGTCGCTCTCTGGATGGATCTCTCGATGCCACTACCTTGTGGGTGGCTAGTCCTATTTATAGGCAAAGGCCCTGGGCCTCTTCCCAAATATTGAGCGGGAAGGGCGCCAACAATTGGCCATTTTGAAGGGGAACATCTAGTACACTTATCCTGACTAAAGTTGGTCCTCGCCTGCGAAAGGCTCTGATGGTGACGCCGGCTTGGGCTCCACGATGACCTCCATCCTGCTATTGCGATGGTCTTGGTCTTGTTGCACCGAAATGGATGCCTTTGCTTGATGCTCTCGCCTGCGCTTGCTCCCTTTGCACCAAAGAGGAAAGGAGGACACTGTGTGGGCTGGCGCCCGCCTGGCACCCTTGGTCGTCATGGCTTGCATCATGGGAACCTCGTGAGGTACCCCGCCTTGATCTCTCTGCCTCCTCGCGAGCTAGCCTGACGAGGCCGTGACTGAGGAGGCTCCTTGTCGTCCTCCCCGCGAAGCTTGGCCCCTCGCGAGGGTCTTGAGCTCGTGCTGATGAAGGTGGGCCATGCTGGGCCGCCCCTTGAGCCACATCGCAGGCCGCAGGTAGGCAAGTCTGGGGACCCCCGTTCCCAGAACACCAACAGCTGCAGCGGCTAACGGCGGCGGCGACGGCTGCGATGCAGGGCGGCGGTGTCGGCTGAGGAGGAGAGAGGGGGCGGGGGCTCGCCTTATAAAGGTCATGGGGCGGGGTGGCTTGGAGGAGGGGCAAAGGCGGAGCGGGAGTCTGAGGCGGACACGCCGGCGGCGGCGCGAGGCGGGCAACAGCCGGACTCCGGCTCGGAGTCGGCGCGGGGCGCGGCTGGGCCGCGGCCTGGCCCGGTTCAGCGGGGAACTTTAGAAAAACATTTTTCCAGAGAGAGAAAAACACGAACAACTAATATAAATACATAACTAAAAATAACTAAAAATTCACATAATAATATGGCCTTATTAATGACCTAGTGAACATTTTTTCTGGGCCTAAATACCTAAACTAAAAACAAACTTTTTAGTACTAATTACTCCGCAATAAAAAAAAATAAACTTGCAAATAAAATCAAATAAAATAATCAAAATTTAAAATTCAATTAGCAATATTGCTTTGCTGTTTTTGAAGAAGTCCTTTTATCTTCTCTCTTTATTTTATTTATTTGCAATAATTGGAAAAGAATTTTGAATAACATTTTGATCCAATTTTTTTCAAATTTGAAAAATTAAAAATGGACTTTTGGGAAACCTCCAACTCTCTCAAATTTGATCCTTGAGCTGCTTAAGGTTTCAGGGATCAAAATTCAACTAAAACAAATGAAGCAAGATGCATAAATCATGGATGCATATGAATGATCTATTAATAACATCCAAACTGAAAATTGGGATGTTACAAACCTACCCCCCTTAAGATGAACCTCGCCCTCTAGATTTTGGTTGGCCAGCAAAAATGTGTGGGTGGTCCTTGCGGAGGTCTTCTTCGCACTCCCAGGTGGCTTCCTCCTTGATATGGTGACTCCACTGATCCTTGCAAAACTTGATGACCCTGCTACGAGTAACTCGGTTGGCGAAGTCAAGAATCTTCATGGGTTTCTCCTCATAGGTCAGGTCACTCTCCAACTGAATTTCTTCCAGTGGCACTGTATCTCTTAAAGGAATGTCGGCCATCTCTGCATGGCACTTCTTCAACTGGGAAACGTGAAACACATCATGAACTCCTGACAAACCTTCGGGCAATTCCAACTTGTAGGCAACTTCACCCATACGCTCCAAGACTCTGTATGGTCCCACAAATCATGGGGCTAACTTCTCTTTGACTCCAAATCATTTAACCCCCCAAAGTGGGGACACACGAAGATATGCTCTGTCTCTGACTTCATAGGTTACCTCCTTGCGTTTAGTATCGGCATAACTCTTCTGCCTGGACTGGGCTATCTTGAGTCTATCATGGATCAACTTGACCTTCTCCTCAGAATCTCTAATTAAATCTGGTCCGAACAACTGTCGATCTCCAACCTCATCCCACATCAATGGTGTCCTGCACCTCCTTCCATACATTGCTTCGAAAGGGGCCATCTTCAAACTGGCTTGATAACTGTTGTTATATGAGAACTCTGCATAGGGTAAATTATCATCCCAACTAGATCCATAATCTAGTGCACAAGCTCTCAACATGTCCTCCAGAATCTGGTTGACTCTCTCAGTCTGCCCATCTGTCTGCGGATGAAAGATTATACTGAACTCTAGCCTGGTACCCCAAAGTTTCGTGTAACTGATTCCAAAACTTGAAGGTAAATTATGCTCCTCTATCTGATACGATGGTCCTCGGAACTCCATGCAGACATATGATCATGGTCATGTATATCTTTTCCAACTTAGCGCTCGTATATGTGGTTTTCACGGGGATGAAATGGGCCACCTTGATCAAGTGATCAACTACAACCCATATGGATCTAGTTGATGAAATCCGTGGGTAATCCGGTGATGAAATGCATGCCAAGTTTATCCCACTTCCATTCGGGTATCGGCAAAGGCTGAAGTAACCCTACTGGTTTCTGATGCTCTGCCTTCACTCTCTGACATACGTCGCATACTGCTACATACTCGGCAATATATTTCTTCATACCTATCCAGGGATGACACTTAAGCACAGAGACTTCGATCCATTGGGATCGGGTTGCTACACCTCCGCATCCACCCACACTTCGGCCTGTGGCTCAAGGTCTTCAATGTGAAGCCGAAAGTGGTCGACGGGCAGCACACAGACTGCGTGGAGCTATGATGAGCAAGCTGCCCAACACCATGTGGCCCAAAGGGGCCTTTGTGGAGACCGTGAAGATCTGGCAACAGGAGTGGTTCTATATTATTGAGTTCCGCCGCACTAAGTGGGCAGCGATCCCGGAATTTAGATCCAGACCCCCCCATGAGGCTCGTCTCCTAGACCGCGAAGGGCCATGACTGGGGATCTCAGACGAAGGTGCAGACGCTGCAAATGCATATCACCAACGTGTTGAGCAAAAGTGTTGGTTTAACCAACATGGTACAAATTATGCTCTTCCGCCGCATTCTCCCCTGCCAGCGCCTGGCTTCCCCCATGTGGGAGTTCAATCCGGAGGAGCCGTGGACTCTGCAGCATTTCCTTGCCACCACGCACGAGGGAACGTGGAAGCTGCTCTTCAAGGCGCAGAAGAGCTGGCCCATGGAGACCGAGGACGTCGGCCTGAACGCCAAGAATCTGGCCACTCCAGTAAGTATTCAATCTTTCCAAAGACATACGTAGTTCATATGTATTCATCAATACAGAACTTATCAGCCCATCTTTTTTCACAGGGCTGGACCAAGAAGTCGGAGAGGATTAAGAGTCTGGCTCCGCTGCCTGAAGACCAGTCACTCCTCCGCTGGAGGAGATGCTGGTCCTGGCGCCTTATCAGGCATCAGAGAAGAAGGTCAAGAAGAAGGGCAAGGGGCCCAAGGACTGGCCTCGCCGCAAAGGTCCCCCAGAAGCTGTATCCGAAGAGACCGAGGTCGTCTCCTCCCACAAGGAAGAAGAGGACGAAGAAGAGGAGGAGGAGGAGGAGGAGAAAGTGGAGAGCGACTCCCCCCTCAAGATGAGGAGAGGAAAGAGGACAACCTCCGAGAACCTGGAGGGGTGATGCTAAAAAAGGGGAGGGTGGTCCTCTCGGATAGTTCGGACTCAGAGTCTGAACCAGCCCGAAGAGGATCCAAAGAGAGAAGCCCCTGGCCAAAACATAAGTATCAAAAACTTACTTGTTCAGTTATCGCTTAATCTACCTCTATCATATCAAATATTTTCCCTGCTTTTTAGCCCTGCACGTGAGATCCCGATTCCCTCTTTGGAGGGGAACTCTCTAGCACCTAGAGAAGCGGAGAGTGACGGACCATCGTGCACCTCCTCCCCCTAGCCATGGAGGACACCGAGGTGTTGTCCAAAGGGAATCTCCTGGCCGAGGAGGAGTGGACAAGGCCGTCCAGAAGGCGCCGAGGACAACACCTGGGACGCTGTAGAGTAGGGTATGACGAGCCCTATGACCACCGAGGGTGGGGGTCTCAACTGTCCGGGCCCTCGCCGAACACCATCCCGGAGACCAGTACAACTCCGGGTTCGGACAAACACCCCCCTTCGAAAGAGGGGGAGGAGCAGCAGTTCCATCAGCGGCCTCTGTCAATGCGGAGTCCGCTGACACTGTGTAGGAAGCACTACAACATGCGTCCATCATGGAGGAACACCTCACCTTGATGGGTGCGGTTATGGAAAAGGTTCGGTCCGCGAAAAGCCAACTGAGGCGAACAGTCTACTGACGGGCTTTGAGGTATGCGATGTAATACTCTTTACAAGTTTTTGTATATGTGTGTGTGTGTGTGTGTGAGGCGAAACCCATGTGTAGATAGGAGCCCCTGAGACTCTGTCCGAATTAGAACAATCCGGATAGAGGATCGAAAACAAGTTCATAATGCACCATATATGTTCTTGGACAGGCTTCTATGCTGGCGGCTACTGCCCAGGCCATGGAGGTTGCCGAGCTCAATCGGATGCTTCGGCTATCTGATGAGGAACTCGACCACATCAACAAGCGGTTTAACGAAACCCAAGGTATGCGGCACTACTACATACTCGAAAGTTATATGTGTGTTAGTCGTGTAAACTGACTAAAATGTTATAAATATACTCACAGTTGGCGCAGCCGAGGTTGAGTCCCTCAAGAGTGCCCTCGCCGAAGCCAAGAAGGAGGCAGAGGTGAGCAAGGCGGCTGCTGACAAAGCGGCCAAGGAGTTAGAGGTGGAGCAAACCACCCACCGGGGACATGAGGCGCGGGTGGGGGAGGTCGAACAGGAGCTCAAGGATGCCATCGTGAAGTGCGAGTCCTTGGAGCTAAAGAGTTTGGACTAAGCCTTTGAGCTCACCAAAGCGCTCGAAAGCGCAAAAGAATCCCGGGTAGAGGCCCAGGGTGCTCGCCAAGAGATCCAAGAGGCGAGGCAAATAGCGGCTGGTAAGGCCTTTCACATGCAGAG
The DNA here is from genome assembly GCF_018294505.1 of Triticum aestivum. Classification (NCBI taxonomy): domain Eukaryota; kingdom Viridiplantae; phylum Streptophyta; class Magnoliopsida; order Poales; family Poaceae; genus Triticum; species Triticum aestivum. Next base: position 534,522,521 of record NC_057801.1, on the reverse strand, counting down.
TAAATTTATAAGGAAGAGATATATTTTGCTGACCCGGGTTTGGAGTTCTCCAAGCGCATTTTTGGATCTGTGAGGAGCATTGCTGACGCCACCAAGTTCTTTCGCACCGAGGAGGGGAGCCACGGAGAAGCTATTCTGGTTGCAATACCTTGCGCTAGAGTATCCGGCGCCCCTCAGCGATTAGCTGAAGCAGCTGACGGAGCTGCACAGGGTGGCCGTACTGTCCATGAAGGACATGATAGTCCGTCTTTGGCCAGCCGAGCCCATCCTAGCAGTTACTTCGGACTTGTGAAGTGGCTGGTCGAGGCGTGCCCTCGGGTGAACGCCATCAAGCGGTCGGCCTGCATAGAAGGTGCCTGGATGGCCTTCACCCGAGTCAAGGAGCAATGGGCGAACATGAAGGCCATCGAGATTGCCACCGCAGGGCCTCCTGAAGGCAAGGATCACCAGCGGCCGGAGAAGTACTTCGGCGAGGTCCTCGAGGGAGCCCGCATTGTAGAGGGCCAGTGCTCAAAGGACATCATATTTGATTAGTAGAGTCTGGTTTGTAAGAGTCATGTAATGAACTCGTGGTGTAATATATTTATGCTTGCACTTTATAATTAGTTTATCCTCCTATTTGGCCGTTTATAATTCTGAAAGTTTACCAGTCGTCGGCTTCTGCCCCCACGTAAATATTATAAAGGTGTTCAGGAACGCATGACCACACTTTATCCAACGTCTTGGTCCGATGTAGGAGGCGTCTCACGAAGTGAACTAGGCAATCAGACTATGTGGCTTTAGTACTTTCACTTAACCATAAGATTCCATTGGTGGAGCTAAGTACTAGCCCCTTGTTGCGTGAGCGGTAGTCCGGACTACCGCGCCTTTGCAATGCGGCTGGACAAAGCCCATCCCCTCATATAACATGGCAAAAATCGCAAACGATTTGTAGTATAACACTAAGTCACCGGATCGCTGACACGCTCTCGCATATCATGACAGTCAGTTTTTGGCTTTCTCTACTGAGGTACTTAACGGGACAAACCAGAAATACAAACGCAGTAGTTTTCCCTTTACTACCTTAGCCGAACTTGCGGAACATAAGGTGGCAAACACAGGAGCCGGGCAACCCAAATATAGACCAAAGACATGATTCGGAGCCGATGCATATAATGCATTATCCGGGATGCCGAAGAGTTCCCTATAGGTGTCCGGACTTAAGATTTTGCGGGGCCGGATACAACCCCTGGTATGAAGGCCGTGCTGAGCCACGTGTGTCCGTCGAACGTAAGGGGGGAAGACAGATGACAAGATAATACGAGAATCCCACCAAGAAGGTGACTAGTGTCTGCTTCCTTTATATCCTTATTTGATATGTCGAGGCGTGGTTCGATAGGCAACGCCATTTAAGGTCATATTACATGCCTAGAGAAAAAAGAAAAGGTTTTTCATAAGGGAAAGTCTAATGCAGGGCCTAAAAATAATAGTTCAAAAACTCCAGTGATGCCCTATCGCACGTCTGCGCCATTTCTCCTTAGTAATAAGTCCTATGATAGGAGTATTTTGATGGTTGGGAAGCGCTAGCCTTAAAAGGATCTCCTGAAACAACCATATAGCAAGTAGGGCTCTTTGCGAACCTGCAGTGAGAAAAGAAAAAGGGTATATGCGGTCCAGGTGGGGTCAAGCCATATTATGGACCTTTCCTGCAGTGTGCCTTCGGCGTCGCCCAGGGTATTTTTAGTGCGCAGTTATGTACGCACGTTACACAGGCCACGGCCTGATGGGGCGATCGGCGGAGGCCGAACTGCTAATTAAGCTCTGGGTCCGTTGATTTATCGCAATTATGCATGGATCGGACTCGTTTAGATACATCATTGGCTTTATTGGCCGATGAACTGTTTGGCTTGATAAGGCCGCCTTACACCTCGGTTGCGAGGGCCGCGATGTGCTCTTCGGTACAGAGGGAGCGCTCCATATTACCATTGACTATAATAACACCACGAGGTCCGGGCATTTTAAGCTTCAAGTAAGCTAGTGCGGGACTGCATTAAAGCGGGCGAAAGCAGTTCGTTCGAGCAGTGTGTGATAGCCTCTACGAAAAGGGACGATGTCAAAGCAACTCTTCACTGCGGAAGTTGTCTGGGGAGCCGAATACTACCTCCAGTGTTAGTGAGCCCGTGCAACGGGCCTCCACTCCCGGTATCACACCTTTAAAGGTAGTGTTACTAGGCTTGATTCTTGATGGGTCAGTGCCCATCTTACGAACAATGTCTTGATAGATCAAGTTGAGACTGTTGCCCCTGTCCATAAGGACTCTAGTGAGGTGGTATTCGTCAATAATTGGATCAAGTACCAGGGCGATCGAACCCCCGTGACGGATACTGGTTGGGTGATCCCTGTGATCAAAAGCGACCGGATAGGCTGATCATGGGTTAAACTTGGGGGCGACAGGCTCTACAGCGTAGACCTCCCTTAGTGCACGCTTGCGCTCCCTTTTGGGTATATGAGTGACATAGATCATGTTCACTATTTTCACCTCAGGGGGAAATTGCTTTTGACCCCCGGTGTTCGGCTGATGGGGCTCATCATCGTCTTTGCTTGGAGGTCCCTTTCCCTTGTGTTCGGTATTTATCTTGCTGGCCTACTTGAAAACCCAACCATTCCTGTTGGTGTGGTTCGCCGGCTTATCAGATGTGCCATGAATCTGACAGGACCTCTCAAGGATTTTATACAAGCTGGATGGCCCATATTTGTTGCCTTTGAAAGGCTTCTTCCGCTGACCGGATTTAGAACCGCAGAATCCGGCATTGACTGACGTATCGTCTACGTCGTTGTTGTTGTTCTGACATTTGTTTTTGTTGCAGCGGGGTTTACCATTGCCGCCCCTCACCTCGGAAGTGCCAGGGTCGCCCGAGCTGTTGCTTCTATGAGCCAACCAGCTATCCTCGCCCGCACAAAAGCGGGTCATAAGTGCGGTTGAGGCTGCCATGGTCTTCGGTTTTTCCTGCCTGAGGTGTCGAGTGAGCCATTCGTCACAGACGCTGTGCTTGAAGGCCGCTAAGGCTTCGGCGTGCGGACAATCCATGATCTGGTTCTTTTTAGTTAGGAACCAATTCCAAAGCTTGCGAGCTGATTCGTCTGGCTGCTGGATTATGTGACTCAAGTCATCAGCATCCGGTGGCCGGACATAAGTGCCCTGATAGTTGGCCCAAAAGGCATCTTCCAAATCTTCCTAGGTTCCAATGGAGTTTTCTGGGAGGTTGTTTAGCCAGTGTCATGCTAGTCCTTTCAGCTTTAGAGGCAGATATTTGATGGCATGGAGGTCATCTACATGAGCCATGTGGATGTGGAGAAGGAAATCTTCGATCCAGATGACCGGATCCGTCGTTCCATCATACTGTTCGATGTTTACGGGTTTAAACCCTTCCGGAAATTGGTGCTACATTACCTCATCGGTGAAGCATAAAGGGTGTGCGGCCCCTCTATATCGTGCAATGTCACGGCGGAGGTCGGCTCACATCTGAGTCCGGTTCTGATCCTGAGTATAGTAATGGTCATCACGCCGAGCCTCATAGCCGTTGTTTCGTGGCGAGGCACGGCCTCTTGGTCCGTAGTAGATCTAGTCTAGCCAGCTTTATTGGCTAGGTCATGTTGCAAATCATATGTGTATCCCGCAGCTGTTGTCTCCCTGCCTCTTCGGCGAGGAGGTGCGGGTTGGTGTTCGGCTTGATATGTCGCTTTATCCCATCCACATGGTGGTCAGTCTGGTTGATCTGACTGATTATACTTCGACAGTATTGGCTCAAGGGCTTTGTCATCGAATTGTAGTAGCAGCTTACGCTTAGGGTAACTTTTGACAGGTCGCACGTGGCCGTATTCCTCAGCGGCCAGGACCTTAGTCCATCTTTCATTAAGCGTATCTTATTTGGCTTTGAGCTGCTGTTTTTTTTCAGGCTCCAGGCTGTGGCGATGAGCTGCTTCTTGAAGCGTTCTTGTTCCAGGGGTTCCTCTGGGACGATGAAATCTTCGTCGCCGAGGCTAAGTTCCTCTTCGGATTCTGACATATAGTTGCTATCCTCCGAATCTTCGTGATCAACGTGTTCAAGACTATATTTGCCCTCTTCCTTCCCGTCCTGTTCGGATGTGGGCTCGATGGGGTATTCGAGATCTTCGGCATCATCCGGAGTCTCATTGTCTCCGGTGCCGGTATTACTATCCTTCGCCCGACGCGATCACGAGTGGCACCGCGGATGCCAACGCTTTGGTGGTTTATCGACAGGTTTGTCCTCATCGGGGTTCTGATTATCCTCGTCGCCCTTTTTATCAGGAGTGTCCACCATGTATATGTCGTAACTTGAAGTGGCCGTCCAACGCCCTGTGATGGGTGGGACTTGGCTCGGTTCGGCGTCGGCATCGCCGTCCATACCGTCGATGTCTTCGGACGCGTAGTCTAGCATGTCGGTTAAATCCTCAATAGTGGCTATTAAGTGGGTGGTGGGTGGGGTATAAAATTCCCCGCCCTCAGCCCCCAGCCTGAGCTGGGTATAGTTCGGAGGTAAAATATCCGTGATGGCAAGAGACCGCATTAATCCCAATGCTTCATCTAGGAGTGAAAGTGGGACCGGAAACTGTGGGTCTGTCGGGCTGAGTTCGGCATGGGATACCTGACCGGACCCAATGAGTGTAGACCTCGACAGTTCGGGGTGATCGCCTAGAGGCAAGTCCAAGATTGCATCTGGGTCTTCGGTTGGGAGCTCCACGAGGGGAAGGAGTCCGATGGGGCTAACGCTCCCGTCTTTGGACGATGGGACCCGTTCCGGATCTAAGGTTAAGGCAGGTATGAGGGTCGACCCTTGAACGGGATCTAATAGGGGATCCGAAAATAGTTCTTGATGGGGGCACGGGGCGGCAGCCAAGGCCGCGAATCCCTCAAAGATTAGATCTCCTCGGGTGTCAGCGATGTAGTTCAGGTTTCCAAACATGATCTGGTTGCCGGGGCGTAACTGTTGACCTGCTCGAGGCGGCCGATCGAGTTGGCACGAAGCACAAAGCCACCGAACACAAAGACATGTCCGGGGAGAAAGGTTTCCCTGGACGCAGCATCATTGTTGTTGAGGAGGCGAGCCATCGATCCTTTTGTTCGACGATATAGCTGAGCTCTCAATGAAAGTGCCAATGTCGGTGCCAAAATCGGCAGATCTCGGGTAGGGGGCCCAAGTTGTATGTCTGAGTATCGATGGTAACTATGGAAAAAGGACACATTATTTACCCAGGTTCGGGCCCTCTTAATGGAGGTAAAACCCTACTCCTACTCGGTTATATTCGAAGGGTGTATGGGTTACAAGAGTTGATCTACCACGAGATCATGTTGGCTAACCCTAGATTGGCTAGCCTAGCAATGTTGTCTTCCTGCCTCTGATCTAGCCCTCCGGTTTATATAGACACTGGAGGGGCTTAGGGTTGTTCAAAGTTGGTTTAACAGAAAGGAAATAACATATCCGGACACCCATACTTGCCATCCAAGCATATGGGAGTCCCTTCCGGATACGAGAGGTGATCTTCGGTCTTGTATCTTGATGGCCCATTAGTACGGCCCACATCCAATAGACTGGACGCCCGAGGACCCCCTAGTTCAGGACTCCCGTAACTGGGGCTCCCTCCCACATCCTAGTGGCAACACTTAGCTCCGCGCTGGTGAGAAGACCAGACTAGGTGCCGGATGTGGCTGTTCTTTTGCGTGCTTTCTGTAGTTGGTTCGCAGTTCCTTAATGGAATTTGGAGTTTTCGCGTTTTGATTCGCCCAAGTTGCATTTTCTCTCCTCTTGCTTCACTTGTTCTCAGCCTTGGCCAGGGAGGAGCGGCAGTTGCCCGTCGCTCCTCCTTGACCTAGGCAGGCGTGCGCGCTTGGGTTCACCCTCATGCAAGCACACCATGCCGAAACCCCGCTATCCCAGTGCTTCGGCCTTCTTAATCCTCGTGAGATGCCCTCGATTGAGCTCGTGGGCATGCGCACCCTCTTATGTCTATGCCCCCTGGGCAGCGCGATGCGGTGCACTGAGCCAGAACTAAACCCACGACAGGGGGCTCATGCAAGGAGAAATGAGATGCCCCGTCAAGATTTTTAACAACCCCGTGGCAGCTCTACAACGTCTCCTGAGACCGACGGCTCCCGAGTCATCAAGAAAGGGGGCTTCGCCAGACATCAAGAGCCACGCCCTCGCGAGGTGGGAAGCTGCCGCGAGTGTATCAAGCTAAGTTATCCTATCTGAGCCCACTCGGAATATATATATCATGTCATAACATTAAGATAATAAGCATAGCATAATGGCATAACTGCCACAATTCATTACACACCCCAGCGGGGCACTCTACTTTTTTCAGAATGTAGGAGAAAGGAAAGGTTAAACAGAAGCGGGCCGCACGACCGCGGAAGCTCCAAAAGCCAGGCTCAGCAGCCCCGAGCTAAGTTCGGGCCCTCCTCCTGCTTCACCGGAGCACGGAGGCGAGACGACCCATTGCCTTCCCCGATGCGAGCTCTACGGCGCGGTGGTTAGTTGTAGCCTTCGTTGCTAGTGCTTGATACATCCATTTTGCATCATGCTATTATATCAATATTTATTGCATTATGGGTTGTTATTACACATTATATCATAATACTTATGCCTTTTCTCTCTTATTTTATAAGGTTTACATGAAGAGGGAGAATGTCGGCACCTGGAACTCTGGACTGGAAAAGGAGCAAATATTAGAGACCTATTTTGCATAACTCCAAAAGTCCTAAAACTCCACAGAAATCAATTTTGGAATATATTAAAAATATTAGGTGAAGAAAGCACCAGAGGGGTCCACCCACCATCCACAGGGTGGAGGGCACACCCCCTGCCTCGTGGGCCCCATGGCAGGCCCCTGATGTCCATCTTCTGCTATGTGGTGTCTTTTGCCCTAGGAAAAATCATAAGGAAGCTTTCGGGACGAAACGCCGCCATCTCGAGGCGGAACCTGGGCAGGACCAATCTAGGGCTCCGGCAGAGCTATTCTGCCGGGGAAACATCCCTCCGGGAGGGGGAAATCATCGCCATCGTCATCACCATCGATCCTCTCATCGAGAGGGGGTCAATCTCCATCAACATCTTCACCTGCACCATCTCCTCTCAAACCCTAGTTCATCTCTTGTATCTGATCTTTGTCTGAAAACCTTAGATTGGTACCTGTGGGTTGCTAGTAGTGTTGATTACACCTTGTAGTTGATGCTAGTTGGTTTATTCAGTGGAAGATTATATGTTCAGATCCTTAACGCTATTCAATACCACTCTAATTATGAACATGAATATGCTTTGTGAGTAGTTACGTTTGTTCCTGAGAACATGGGAGAAGTCTTGTTATAAGTAATCATGTGAATTTGGTATTCATTCGATATTTTGCTGAGATGTATGTTGTCTCTCCTCTAGTGGTGTTATGTGAACGTCGACTACATGACACTTCACCATTTTTTGGGCCTAGGGGAAGGCATTGGGAAGTAATAAGTAGATGATGGGTTGCTAGAGTGACAGAAGCTTAAACCCTGGTTTATGCGTTGCTTCGTAAGGGGCTGATTTGGATCCATATGTTTCATGCTATGGTTAGGTTTACCTTAATTCTTCTTTCATAGTTGCGGATGCTTGCGAGAGGGGTTAATTATAAGTGGGATGCTTGTCCAAGGAAGGGCAGTACCCAAGCACCGGTCCACCCACATATCAAATTATGAAAGTAAGGAACGCGAATCATATGAGCATGATGAAAACTAGCTTGACGATAGTTCTCATGTGTCCTCGCGGGAGCACTTTGCTTTATATAAGAGTTTGTCCAGACTTGTCCTTTGCTACAAAAAGGATTGGGATACCTTGCTGCACCTTAGTTACTTTTGTTACTTGTTACCCGTTGTCGGTTTTAAAACCGACGGATCTCGGGTAGGGGGTCCTGAACTTTGCGTCTAAGGCTAATGGTAACAGGAGGCGGGGGACACAATGTTTACCCAGGTTCGGGCCCTCTCTATGGAGGTAATACCCTACTTCCTGCTTGATTGATCTTGATGATATGAGTATTACAAGATTTGATCTACCACGAGATCGTAGAGGCTAAACCCTTGAAGCTAGCATATAATTATGATTATTGTTGTCCTACGGACTAAACCCTCCGGTTTATATAGACACCGGAGGGGGCTAGGGTTACATAGAGCCGGTTACATAGAAGGAGATTTACACATCCGAATCGCCAAGCTTGCCTTCCACGCAAAGGAGAGTCCCACCCGGACATGGGACGAAGTCTTCAATCTTGTATCTTCATAGTCCAAGAGTCCGGCATAAGCATATAGTCTGGCTGTCCGAGGACCCCCTAATCCAGGACTCCCTCAGTAGCCCCTGAACCAGGCTTCAATGACGATGAGTCTGGCGTGCAGATTGTCTTCGACATTGCAAGGCGGGTTCCATCTCCGAGTACTCCAAGATAGATTTTGAACACATGAATCGTGTCCGGCTCTGCAAAATAAATTCCACATACCACCGTAGAGAGCACAATATTCCACAAATCTAATCTGCTGACAACTTTTCATAGCGTGACATCACGCCGCGGCCCGGTTATTACGAACCGTTTTTCCCAACCTGCCACTACATGTATCGCGAGGCGGTTTTATTGGCATGTCTTGTCGAAGCAGAGATCGTGTTCCCCTTATCATGGGATTCTCATCAATACGGGTGTGGGTAATCCAACCGCGCCATCGATGTGGCGCTTGGGGAATAAGCGAGTTTACAGGGCAAGTGGGGAGGCGCACAGTTTCTACCGCCTTTATAAAGAGATAAGGATTCCCCTTTTCACCCACACCTTCTTCTCCCTCTGCTCATCCTCTCGCTCGAGCTTTAGCGCCCAAGCCCTCACTTTCTCCGCAAAGTCATTCAATCATGTCCGGAGCTGGAGGCAAGTGGATGGCCTCTTCCGTTACGGAGGAGGACACAACGAAGCTACGGGAGGCCGAATACCTAGCCGCAAACATCACGCACATGCTTCCGGTCAAGGGGCAGGCCATTCCCACCCCGAAACCTCGGGAGAGGGTAGTGTTCCTTTCTCACTTCGTCCGCAGACTCATGTTTTACTACGGGCTCAATTTTCATGATCTGGCCCCCAACTTCATCCTCAACATCTCGGCGTTCATCGTCGTGTGTGAGGCTTTCTTCCGTATCCCGCCCCACTTTGGCCTATGGCTGAAGACCTTCAACGTGAAGCCAAAGGTGGTGGTCGGCCAGCAAGCGGAGTGTGGGGGCGCCATGGTGGGCAAGATGCCCAATGTTGCTTGGCCCGAGGGCTCCTTCGTGGAGACCGTAAAGGGGTGGCAATCGGGGTGGTTCTACATCACCGAGCCGCGCAATGCCAACTGGGCGGCGGCCCCCGAACTTCGATCTGGTGCCCCCATGCGGCTCACCTCCTGGAAAGACAAGGGCATAGCCTGCGGGTCCGCGGCAGAGCTGTTCGGACTTCAGAACTGTGTTCGGAATATGATAAGCAAGAAGATCAAGATCATCAATATAGTACAAGTTATGCTCTTCTGCCGGATCCTTTCGTGCCAACGACGGGTTTGCAATCTGTGGGAGTTTGACCAGCCGAACACCAGACAGTACGAGAGCTCTTCGGCAAGATGCGCGAAGACGTCTAGAAATTGCTGTTCAAGACCAATGAGGTACCACCACCCATAACCAAAGATCGCGGCCTCAGCGTCAAGCGCCCCACCAATCCGGTAAGTTTATGTGTTTCGCAAGACGTGCTTTTCATCAGCACATTTGAAGAAGGATCCTAAGCCTTTTATGATGTTTCTGCAGGATTGGGTAGCAGTGGCGGAGCGGATCGACTACCCGGCTCTGTTATTGGAAGATCCGGAATCAAAGCTTCTAAAAAGGATGTTGTTTCCGGCGCCCAATGAGGTGCCGGAGAAGAAGGCCAATAAGACGGCCACGGGGACCAGGAAAGGTCTCCGGCGCAAGGTCGTATCAGACTCGTCATCCGAGGACGCCGAGACGCACTCGTCCCATGAAGACGGGGGAGGAAGAATAAGAAATCCCTCCTCCCCCCATCGAGGGGGGGGGGGGGAAAAGAGAAAATCCGCCCCATAGGGGGAGGCTAGGATGCCTAAGAAGGGAAAGACATCCCTTCCGGACCACTCCACCACGGCCGCCTACAGCGACGAGGAGTGGTTGCCCAGGGACAAGCCCCCAACGAAGTCGTAAGTATCCATACTCCACAGTACTTTTAGTGCGTTTAGCTTCATTGCTTCTTATAATGCCGAAAATGCATATGCAGTCCGGCCAAGTCCCACATCGAGGTATCCTCTTCGGATGGGTCTTGAGTCAATCAGAGATGAATAGCTATTCACTCCCGATGGCCACCTCCCCCCGGCCCGCGGACGACACCGAGGTGTTGTCCCAGAGGATACTGGAACAGGGGGCGATGGTTCTGGAGACGCCCCAAGGCGAAATCCGGGACGCCAGGCACATGGGGGGAAAGACCCCTATTAATTCTGCTGACGGGGGCCACAACAAGTCTGGCCCCCAGCCGGATACTGTGCCAGAACCTGCAATGGTTCCGGATTCAGGTAGGTAGCCCCTCGCTAAGGAGGGCGAGCCACCTGCGCCGATGACCTCTGTCCACACAGAGGCATCGGACAATTTGCTGGAAGTGCTTCGCGGCGCTTCCATTGACGAAGAGCACCGTACTCTTATGAGTACAGTGATTGAGAAGGTTCGGTCCGCCAAAAGCGGATTGACCAAAGCCTACGCCAGCCTCCTAACAGGCTTTGAGGTAAGTAACAAAAGTGTAAGAAAATATCACATTATAGAGAGTAGCCCCTGATACTCTGTTTGGTGTTTGGAAAGAAAATCCAAACAGAGGGTCAACTGGTATCCGCAGGAGTCTAACAAAAAATGTCTATGTGAATAAGCAGGCGTTGCTGCTGGCTGCTGCCGTTCGTACTGCAGAGGTCTCCGGACTGAGGCAGGACCTGGAGCGAGCCGAAGGAGAGCTCAGCCTCGCGAAGAGGCAGCTCGAGGAGAACAAAGGTAAGTTATACCCCGTCCGTATGTCATATAAAGGAAAATCCGTTGATGCTTAACAGAAGCATCATGAATTGTAATAGGGGCCACGACCGAAGTGGCGTCCCTTAAGAAAGCGTTGTCTGAGGCCGAAGACAAGGCAGCCAAAGAGCACACCGAGCGTGAGAAACAGGAGGCTCGGATTAATGAGGTCCAGCAAGAGCTCCAGGACTTCGTCAAAAAATTCGAGTCCTTGGAGCGTGACTCCAAGACTCAAGAGTCCGAGCTTGCGAAGGCCCTCCAGAGCATGCAAGATGCCAAGGCCGAGGCCCAACAGGCCCTCCAAGAGATTCAGGCAACCAAAAAGATAGCGGCGGGTAAGGCATTCATTATGCAAAGCAAGCATGTGAAGGAGACTTTCCTTTTACTTACCCGAATTCAGAGCTCTCCAGGAGCGTTTGCAGATTTGACATGCAGCATATCGGATGCCACGGAGTTCTACCGTGCTGAGGAAGGGAGCTCGACGGAGAAGTTGTTCTGGTCTCAATATACTGGGACCGAACATTCGATGCCCTTGAGTGACCAGCTGAAGCAATTGGTCAAACTGCACAAGGTGGCCGAACAGGCCATGAAGGACCTCATAGTCCGGCTGTGGCTTGGCGAGCCCCTGCCCAGCAGCTACTTCGGCCTTGTAAAGCGGATGGTAAATGCTTGTCCGCGGCTTGAAGTCGTTAAGAGGTCCGCCTGTATTGAAGGTGCCCGCCGGGCCTTCGCCCGCGCGAAAGTGCACTGGGCGAAGATGGATGCCGAGAAGCTGGTAACGGAGGGGCCGCCGGAGGGCAAGGCGCACTGCCTCCCCAAGAAGTACTATGATGGTGTTATGAAAGGCACTCGCCTTGTGGCAGAGGAATGTGCCAAGGTTGTAATATTTGAATGGATGTACTCATGTCATCCTGTAATACGAAAACGAGTTTGTGTGCGCTATATAACTCTTGTTGATTTAAAATATTACCTTCTGTGGGGCCGTTTATAAAAATCTGAAAGTTGGCCAGTCGTCAGCTTCTGCCCCCATGTAACTAGTACTGGGGTGTTCGGGATAAACCTGAACACTCTTTATCCAAATTTTTGGTCCTTTAAGGAGGTGTTTAGCGCAGTGAACAAGGCAATAGGACTATACAACTTTATCACTCTCACTTAGCCATAGAAGTCTACAATTTTAAACTTTGGCGAAGCCCCTAGTATTCGGAAGGCCAAACTTGGGGCGCTATACACGCCTAAAGCGGACAAGGCCGATTCCTCGCCCAAAGCGAAAAAAATCTTTAAGGATTTGAGACCTCTCGAATAGCGACCAGCTCTCACCGCATCATGACAGTCAATTTTCGGCTTTCTCTACTGAGGTGCTCGTCCAGAAGAACCGGGACACAATCGCAGTAGTTCTCTCTGTGCTACCTTAGCCGATATAGCGGAACGTAAGGCACCAAAACATGGGAGCCGGGCAAACCCAACTATTGACCCAAGACATGGTTCAGAGCTGATGCATATAATGCTATAAGTTCGGGGTGCCACACTGTCGAAAGTGTTCGGACTTTTCTGGCCGTGTTATGGGGTACAGTGACCCCTGGCAAACTGAATGTACCAAAGTGTACAGGTGCAATTTGTAGTAAATAAGCAGTCAAGGAAGAAGATAAAGAAAATATAATAATAAGCTGACGTTGTATATTTTTTTCCATTGTTATTTAAATAATACGTCAAAGCGTATGTATACAAGTAATGCGATAAGCAAAAATAGGGCTATTTGACATGTCCTAACCAAGGGGTGGTTGCGTGTGGGTATGTAAAACAGGTATAACGATTGTTATCAGAGACCACCTGGGTATTCCCTTGTACGTCAAAGCCTCTTGCCTCCTTGGTTTTTCCTTCCCGTGATGAGTCCGATGATCAGGCTATCTGAAAGGGCTTCCCTAAAGTAGGGACCTGGAAGAAAGAAAATGATGAAGGTATATGGGTCCGGGGGCGGTTGAGCCGCACTGTGGACCGCGTCGTAGCCGTGCCTCCGCCTATGCCCATGGTATTTTGAGTGCGTAATTATGTACGTGCGGCACAAATTTCACTGCTTGACTGGGACTAGGACGGAGGTCGAATTGCTAGTCGAGCTCTGGACGTGCCGGACGATCCTGTTGCAGAGTACTCTGGACTCGCTTGACGGTGTCCGGGGGCTTTATCGTCGAGTTGGCGGTCTTCCTAAGAAGGCTGCTTTGTACTTATACTGCGAGGGCCGCAATGTGCTCCTCCGTACGGAGCGAGCGTTCTATGTTTCCATTGACTGTTATAACCCCGCGAGGTCCTAGAATCTTGAGCTTGAGGTATGCGTAGTGTGGTACCACATTGAATCGAGCAAATGTGGTTCGTCCTAGTAGTGCATGATAGCCACTAGGAAGGGGATGATATCGAAGATTAACTCCTCGCTTCGGAAGTTGTCCGGAGATCCGAAGACAACTTCCAGTGTTATTGAGCCTGTACAACATGCCTCTACACCTGGAATTACACCTTTGAAGGTTGTTTTGGTGGGTTTGATCCTTGAGGGATCGATGCCCATTTTGCACACTGTATCCTGATAAAGCAGGTTTAGGCCACTACCACCGTCCATAAGGACTCGCGTGAGATGGAATCCGTAAATGATGGGGTCGCGGACCAATGCGGCTGGACCGCCATGACGGATACTAGTAGGATGGTCCCTGCGATCGAAAGTGATCGGACAGGACGACCATGGGTTGAATTTTGGGGCGACTTGCTCCATCACATAGACGTCCCTGATAGGTCCATTTTTCATCATGATTTTATATCAATATTTATTGCATTATGGGCTGTTATTACACATTATATATCAATACTTATGGCTATTATCTCTTATTTTGTAAGGTTTACCATAAAGAGGGGGAATGCCGACAGCTGGAATTCTAGCTGAAAAGGGAGCAAACATTGGAAACCTATTCTTCATATCTCCAAAAGACCTGAGACTCCATGAAACTTATTTTTGGATTCAATAAGAATTATTGAGCGAAAGAAACACCTCAGGGGGCCCACACCCTGGCTAGGAGGGTGGGGGCCCACCCACCCCTACTGGGTGTGCCCCCTGTCTCCTGGGCCCCCGGGTAGCCCCCTGGTGTCCATCTTCTGCTATATGAAGGGTTTTATCCTGGAAAAAATCATGGTCAAGCTTACGCTAGGAAACTCCGCCGCCACGAGGCGGAACCTTGGCGAAACCAATCTAGAGCTCCAGCAGAGCTGTTCTGCCGGGGACACTTCCCTCCGGGAGGGGGAAATCATCACCATCGTCATCACCAACGATCCTCCCACCGGGAGAGGGTCAATCTCCATCAACATCTTCACCAGCACCATCTCCTCTCAAAACCTAGTTCATCTCTTGTATCCAATCTTGTATCCAAAACCACAAATTGGTACCTGTGGGTTGCTAGTAGTGTTCATTACTCCTTGTAGTTGATACTTATTGGTTTACTTGATGGAAGATCATATGTTCAGATCCTTAATGCATATTATTACACCTCTGATTATGAAAATGAATATGCTTTGTGAGTAGTTACGTTTGTTCCTGAGGACATGGGTGAAGTCTTGCTATTAGTAGTCATGTGAATTTGGTATTCGTTCGATATTTTGATAAGATGTATGTTGTCTTTCCTCTAGTGGTGTTATGTGAACGTCGACTACATGAAACTTCACCATTATTTGGGCCTAGAGGAAGGCATTGGGAAGTAATAAGTAGATGATGGGTTGCTAGAGTGACAGAAGATTAAACCCTAGTTTATGCGTTGCTTCGTTAGGGGCTGATTTGGATCCATATGTTTCATGCTATGGTTAGGTTTACCTTGATACTTTTGTTGTAGTTGCGGATGCTTGCAATAGGGGTTAATCATAAGTGGGATGCTTGTCCAAGTAAGGGCAGTACCCAAGCACTGGTCCACCCACATATCAAGTTATCAAAGTACCGAACGTGAATCATATGAGTGTGATGAAACTAGCTTGACGATAATTCCCATGTGTCCTCGGGAGCTCTTTTCTCAATATAAGAAATTTTCCAGGCTTGACCTTTGCTACAAAAAGGATTGGGCCACCTTGCTGCACCTTATTTACTTTCATTGCTTGTTACTCTTTACAATTTATCATATTACAAAACTATCTATCACCTACCATTTCAGTGCTTGCAGAGAAAACCTTACTGAAAACCGCTTATCATTTCCTTCTGCTCCTCGTTGGGTTTGACACTCTTACTTATTGAAAGGACTACAATGGATCCTCTACACTTGTGGGTCATTAAGACTCTTTTCTGGCGCCGTTGCCGGGGAGTGTAGCGCTTTTGGTGAGTGGAACTTGGTAAGGAAACATTTATATAGTGTGCTGAAATTTTCTGCTACTTGTCACTATGGAAACTAATCCTTTGAGGGGCTTGTTTGGGGCATCTTTGCCCCGACCAGTAGAGCAAAGAGTTGCTCCTCAACCTACTGAACCTACTGAAAATGTTCAGTTTGAAATTCCTTCGGGTATGATAGAGAAACTGCTAGCTAATCCATTTGCAGGAGATGGAACATTGCATCTCGATTTACACCTTATCTTTGTGGATGAAGTTTGCGGACTATTTAAGCTTGCAGGTATTCCCGATGATGTTGTAAAAAGGAAGGTCTTCCCTTTATCTTTGAAGGGAGATGCATTGACATGGTTTAGGCTATGTGATGATACAAGATCTTGGAATTATAAACGATTGAAGTTGGAATTTCACCAGAAGTTCTATCCTATGCATCTTGTTCATCGTGATCGTAATTACATATATAATTTCTGGCCTCGCGAAGGAGAAAGCATCGCTCAAGCTTGAGGGAGGCTTAAGTCAATGTTATATTCATACCCCAATCATGAGCTCTCCAAAGAAATGATTATTCAAAAATTTTATGCTCGACTTTCTCTCAATGATCGCACCATGCTCGATACTTCCTATGTTGGTTCTTATATGGTGAAGACTATTGAATTCAAATGAGACTTATTGGAAAGAATTAAACGCAACTCTGAAGATTTGGGTTCCGACGATGGTAAGGAGTCAGGTATGACACCTAAGTTTGATTGTGTTAAATATTTTATGGATACCAATGTTTTTCGTGGATTTAGCGCTAAATATGGACTTGACTCTGAGATAGTAGCTTCTTTTTGTGAATATTTTGCTACTCACGTTGATCTCCCTAAGGAGAAGTGGTTTAAATATAATCCTGCCATTGAAGTAAAAGTAGTTGCACCTATTACATTTGAAGAAAAGACTATCACTTATAGTGATCCTATTATTCCTACCACTTATGTTGAGAAACCACCTTTTCCTGTTAGGATAAAGGATCATGCTAAAACTTCGACTATTGTTCATAAGAGTAATACTAGAACTTATACACCTCCTGAGCAAATCAAAGTTGAACCTAGTATTGCTATGGTTGAAGATCTCTTGGATGATAATTTATATGGGCATGTTATTTACTTCTGTGGTGAAACTGCTAATATTGTTAAACCAGATGTCAAAACACATAGACCTGTCATTGGCATGCCTTTTATTTCTGTTAAAATAGGAGATCATTGTTATCATGGTTTATGTGATATGGGTGCTGGTGCTAGTGCAATAACCTATTCCTTATACCAAGAGATTATGCACGATATTGCACCTGCTGAGTTAGAAGATATTGATGATACAATTAAGCTTGCCAATAGAGATACTATTAGGCCTTTTGGGATTGTAAGAGATGTTGAAGTCTTGTGTGGGAAGGTCAAATACCCTGCCGATTTTCTTGTTCTTGGTTCTCCACAAGATGACTTTTGTCGGATCATATTTGGTAGACCCTTCTTGAACACTGTTAAAGCTAAGATTGATTGTGAAAAGGATGTTGTTACGATTGGCTTGGATGATATGACTCATGAGTTTAATTTTGCTAAATTTCGTAGACAACCCCGTGATAAACAATTACCTAGTAAAGATGAAATAATTGGTCTTGCTTCTATTGCCGTGGTTCCTACTGATCCGTTAGAACAATATTTGTTAGACCATGAAAATGATATGTTTATTAAAGAAAGAAGGGAAATAGATGAAGTGTTCCTTAAACAGGAACCTATTCTGAAACATAACCTTTTCGTTGAAATTCTAGGGGATCCCCCTCCACCCTAGGGTGATCCCGTGTTTGAGGTAAAACCATTACCTGATAATCTTAAATATGCTTATCTTGATGAAAAGAAGATATATCCTATTATTATTAGTGCTAAACTTTCAGAGCAGGAAGAGGAAACATTATTGAAAACTCTAAAGAAGCATCGTGCTGCTATTGGATGCACTCTGGATGATCTTAAGGGCATTAGTCCTACTCTATGCCAACACAAAATTAAAGTGGAAAAGGATGCCAAACCAGTTAGAGATCCTCAACGAAGATTAAATCCTAAGATGAAAGAAGTGGTAAGAAATGAGATACTGAAGCTCCTCGAGGCAGGTATAATTTATCCCGTTGCTGATAGTGAATGGGTAAGCCCTGTCCATTGTGTCCCTAAAAAGGAGGTATTACTATTGTTCCAAACGATAAAGATGAATTGATTCCGCAAAGAATTATTACAGGTTATAGGATGGTAATTGATTTTCGTAAACTAAATAAAGCTACTAAGAAAGATCATTACCCTTTACCTTTTATTGTTCAAATGCTAGAAAGACTATCCAAACATACACATTTCTTCTTTCTAGATGGTTATTCTAGTTTCTCTCAAATACCTGTATCAGCGGAAGATCAATCAAAAACTACTTTTACTTACCCTTTTGGTACTTTTGCTTATAGACATATGCCTTTTTGTTTATGTAATGCACCTGCTACCTTTCAAAGATGTATGATGGCTATATTCTCTAACTTTTGTGAAAAGATTTGTGAAGTATTCATGGATGATTTCTCCATTTATGGATCCTCTTTTGATGATTGCTTGAGCAACCTAGATCGAATTTTGCAGAGATGCGAAGACACTAGTCTCGTCTTGAATTGGGAAAAGTGCCACTTTATGGTTAATGAAGGCATTGTCTTGGGGCACAAGATCTCCGAGAGAGGTATTGAAGTTAATAAAGCTAAAGTTGATGCTATTGAAAAGATGCCATGTCCCAAGGACATAAAAGGTATAAGAAGTTTCCTTGGTCATGGCGGTTTTTATAGGAGGTTCATTAAGGACTTTTCTAAAATCTCTAGGCCTCTGACTAATTTATTGCAAAAACATACTCCTTTTGTCTTTGATGATGATTGTGTAGAAGCATTTGAAATACTTAAGAACGCATTGATCACTACACCTATTATTCAGCCACCTGATTGGAATTTACCTTTTAAAATTATGTGTGATGCTAGTGATTATGCTGTAGGTGTTGTTCTAGGGCAAAGAGTTGATAAGAAATTAAATGTTATCCAGTGTGCCAGTAAGACTCTTGATACTGCCCAGAGAAATTATGCTACTACTGAAAAAGAATTTTTAGCAGTTGTGTTTGCATGTGATAAGTTTAGACCTTACATTCTTGATTCCAAAGTTACTATTCACACTGATCATGCTGCTATTAAATATCTTATGGAAAAGAAATATGCTAAGCCTAGACTCATTAGATGGGCTCTCTTGCTCCAAGAATTTGACTTGCATATTATTGATAGAAAGGGAGATGAGAACCCCGTTGCAGACAACTTGTATAGGTTAGAGAATGTTCTTGATGACCCAATACCTATTGATGATAGCTTTCCTGATGAACAGTTAGCAGTCGTTAATGCTTCTCGTACTGCTCCTTGGTATGTTGATTATGCTAATTACATTGTTGCTAAATTTATACCATCTAGTTTCACATACCAGCAAAAGAAAAAGTTATTTTATGATTTAAGACATTACTTTTGGGATGACCCACACCTTTATAAAGAGGGAGTAGATGGTGTTATTAGACGTCGTGTACCTGAGCATGAACAGGAACAGATCCTACGCAAGTGTCACTATGAATCATATGGAGGACACCACGCTGGAGACAGAACTACACATAAGGTATTGCAATCTGGTTTTTATTGGCCTACTCTCTTCAAAGATGCCCGTAAGTTTGTCTTGTCTTGTGATGAATGTCAAAGAATTGGTAAAATTAGTAGATGTCAAGAAATGCCTATGAATTATTATCTTGTTATTGAACCGTTTGATGTTTGGGGCTTTGATTATATGGGACCTTTTCCTGCCTCTAATGGTTACACACATATTTTAGTTGCTGTTGATTACGTTACTAAGTGGGTAGAAGCTATTCCAAGTAGTAGTGCTGATCAGAACACTTCTATTAAAATGCTTAAAGAAGTTATTTTTCCGAGGTTTGGAGTCCCTAGATGTCTTATGACTAATGGTGGTTCACATTTTATTCATGGTGCTTTCCGTAAGATGCTTGCTATGTACGATGTTAATCATAGAACTGCATCCCCTTATCACCCGCAGTCTAGTGGTCAAGTAGAGTTGAGCAATAGAGAGCTCAAATTAATTTTACAAAAGATTGTGAATAGATCTAGAAAGAATTGGTCCAAAAAACTTGATGATGCATTGTGGGCCTATAGAACTGCATATAAAAATCCTATGGGTATGTCTCCATATAAGATGGTTTATGGAAAAGCTTGTCATTTACCTCTAGAACTTGAACATAAAGCATATTGGGCTATCAAAGAACTCAACTATGACTTCAAACTTGCCGGTGAGAAGAGGTTGTTTGATATTAGCTCACTTGATGAATGGAGAACCCAAGCCTATGAGAATGCCAAGCTATTCAAGGAAAAAGTCAAACACTGGCATGACAAAAGGATACAAAAGCGTGAGTTTAACATAGGCGATTATGTGTTATTATTCAACTCTCGTTTAAGATTTTTTGCAGTAAAACTACTCTCTAAGTGGGAAGTTCCTTGCGTTATCGAGGAGGTCTATCGTTCTGGTGCCATAAAAATAAACAACTTCGAAGGCACAAGTCCGAGGGTGGTGAACGGTCAAAGAATTAAACATTATATCTCAGGTAATCTTATCAATGTTGAAACTAATATTATTGAAACCGTAACCCCGGAGGAATACACAAGGGACACTTTCCAGAATGTTCCAGACTCCGAAAAGGAATACGTATGTGGTACGGTAAGTAAACCGACTCCAAAACAATTCTAAAGGCAATTTCTATTAGTTTTGGAATATTTAAGAATTTTAGGAAGAAATAAGTAGTCCGGGAAGGACACGAGGCCTCCACGAGAGTGGAGGGCGCGCCCACCCTTACTGGGTGCGCCCCCCTGTCTCGTGGACACCTCGTGTGCCTCCCGGACTCCATTTTCTTGCACATTACGTATTTTGGTCGGTAAAAATTCATTATATAAACTCCTGAAGGTTTTGACCACCGTATCACGCAAATACCCTCTGTTTTCGTTTCGAGTTGTTTTCTGTTACAGATCTAGAGCATCATGGCATCTCCAAGTGCTCCCAAGGACAAGTTTTTCAAGAGGGTTATCAACCCCTATCTCGCGGAGGTGCTGCAATACCCTCAAACCATTGAGATGCGTGAGGGGGTGCTGCACATCCGTGATGTGGAGGGACCAAGGCGTACCAGAAGCGTGGAGACAAAGCTCGAAGCTGTGGAGCAGCAAGTCTTCAAGTGCCAAGGGATGGTGGAGCATGGACTCAACGCCAACCAGATGATGATCACGGAGTTCACCAACAACCACAAGCTAGATGCCAAAGTCATTGGGGAAACCATTTTCAAGCTCCAAGAGAAAATCGAGCACCTCCAAGCCCAGATCTATGACCTGCAAAACCAGAACTGTGAGTATGAAAATAGATTCAAAAGGATGAGTTTGGCTGCAGATTTAACGATCCCAGAGACTCGATCATCCTTCTATGATGGTGAGCCTATGCCTTGGAAGATGGACGAAAAGCCTGCATCATCAACAACTCCTGCTTCACCACCTCCGAGGACATAATCGCATGGGTATGGGCACTCCCCTTGGCAACTGCCAAGCTTGGGGGAGTTGCCCTGGTATCGTATCACCATCACACTCCTATCTTTACCGTTTTATATAGTTTGATCCTTTTAGTAGTATCTTGATCTAGTAGATTGAAGTTTTGATATCAAGTAGTTTTGAGTTTTGCTTTGTGATCTGTTTATGTAATCAAGTCCGTGAGTTATCTACAATAAAGATTAGTGTTGAGTCAAGGGCTTTGCTATCTCGCTATGATCTTGAGAAAGATAAAAAGAATAAAAAGAATAAAAGAGTTCCCGTTGATCTTATGGATAGTGATGACTTCACACATAGAAATTATGAGGCATAAAAGTTGTTGGGAGTTGATAAACATAGTTTTGGTCATCGTTGCAATTAATAGGAAGTAATAAGGAAAGAGAGGTTTCACATATAAATACACTATCTTGGACATCTTTTAGAATTGTGAGCACTCATTAAGTATGACATGCTAAAAGAGTCAACGTTGGACAAGGAAGACAACGTAATGGTTTATGTTTTCTCACACCTCAGTTAAAGTATGTTGTCATTGACCTTCCGAACATGTTGAGCTTGCCATTCCCCCTCATGCTAGCCAAATTCCTAGCACCAAGTAGAGATACTACTTGTGCTTCCAAATTTCCTTAAACCCAGTTTTGCCATGAGAGTCCACCATATCTACCTATGGATTGAGTAAGATCCTTCAAGTAAGTAGTCATCGGTGCAAGCAATAAAAATTGCTCTCTAAATATGCATAACTTATTAGTGCAGAGAAAATAAGCTTTATACGATCTGGTTATGGAAGCAATAAAAGCGACGGACTGCATAATAAAGGTCCATACACAAGTGGCAATATAAAGTGACGGTCTTTCGTACTAAGATTTTGTGTATCCAACCCTAAAAGCGCATGACAACCTCTGCTTCCCTCTGTGAAGGGCCTATCTTTTACTTTATGTTCCTACTTTATGTTTTTACTTTATGCTTGAGTCAAGGTGACCTTCACCTTTCCCTTTTTCACTTTATCCTTTGGCAAGCTCCTCGTGTTTGAAAGATCATGATGTATATATCCAATTGGATGTTCGTTAGCATGGACTGTTATTGTTGACATCACCTAAAGGTGAATATGTTGGGAGGCAACACAATAAGCCCCTACCTTTCTCAGTGTCCGGCTGAAACTCCATAACCACAAGTATTGCGTGAGTGTTAGCAATTGTAGAAGATTATATGATAGTTGAGTATGTGGACTTGCTGAAAAGCTCTATTCTTGACTCTTTGTGATGTTACGATAAATTGCAATTGCTTCAATGACTGAGATTATAGTTTGTTGGCTTTCAATGAAATTTTTGAACCATACTTGACATTGTGAATTGATTGTTACTTGAGCATAAGAAATCATATGACAAAATCTATTTAAGTTGCTGTTATAAGAATGATCATGATGCCCTCATGTCCGTATTTTATTTTTATCGACACCTCTATCTCTAAACATGTGGACATATTTTTCGATTTCGGCTTCCGCTTGAGGGTAAGCGAGGTCTAAGATTGGGGAGTTGATGCGTCCATTTTGCATCATGCTTTTATATCAATATTTATTGCATTATAGGCTGTTATTACACATTATATATCAATACTTATGTCTATTTTCTCTTATTTTGTAAGGTTTACCATAAAGAGGGGGAATGCCGGCAGCTGGAATTCTGGCTGAAAAGGGAGCAAACATTGGAAACCTATTCTTCATTGCTCCAAAAGACCTGAGACTCCATGAAACTTATTTTTGGATTTAATAAGAATTATTGAGCGAAAGAAACACCTCAGGGGGCCCACACCCTGGCCAGGAGGGTGGGGGGCGCGCCCACCCCTACTGGGTGCGCCCCCTGTCTCCTGGGCCCCCTGGTGGCCCCCCGGTGTCCATCTTCTGCTATATGAAGGGTTTTATCCTGGAAAAAATCGTGGTCAAGCTTACGGGATGAAACTCCGCCGCCACGAGGCGGGACCTTGGCGAAACCAATCTAGAGCTCCGGTAGAGCTGTTTTGCCGGGGACACTTCCCTCCGGGAGGGGGAAATCATCACCATCGTCATCACCAACGATCCTCCCACCGGGAGATGGTCAATCTCCATCAACATCTTCACCAGCACCATCTCCTCTCAAAACCTAGTTCATCTCTTGTATCCAATCTTGTATCCAAAACCACAAATTGGTACCTGTGGGTTGCTAGTTGTGTTGATTACTCCTTGTAGTTGATACTTATTGGTTTACTTTGTGGAAGATCATATGTTCAGATCCTTAATGCATATTATTAGACCTCTGATTATGAACATGAATATGCTTTGTGAGTTGTTACGTTTGTTCCTGAGGACATGGGTGAAGTCTTGCTATTAGTAGTCATGTGAATTTGGTATTCGTTCGATATTTTGATAAGATGTATGTTGTCTTTCCTCTAGTGGTGTTATTTGAACATCGACTACATGACACTTCACCATTATTTGGGCCTAGAGGAAGGCATTGGGAAGTAATAAGTAGATGATGGGTTGCTAGAGTGACAGAAGCTTAAACCCTAGTTTATGCGTTGCTTCATTAGGGGCTGATTTGGATCCATATGTTTCATGCTATGGTTAGGTTTACCTTAATACTTTTGTTGTAGTTGAGGATGCTTTTAATAGGGGTTAATCATAAGTGGGATGCTTGTCCAAGTAAGGGCAGTACCCAAGCACTGGTCCACCCACATATCAAATTATCAAAGTACCTAACGCGAATCATATGAGTGTGATGAAACTAGCTTGACGATAATTCCCATGTGTCCTCAGGAGCGCTTTTCTCATTATAAGAAATTGTCCAGGCTTGTACTTTGCTACAAAAAGGATTGGGCCACCTTGCTGCACCTTATTTACTTTCATTGCTTGTTACTCTTTACAATTTATCTTATTACAAAACTATCTATCACCTACAATTTCAGTGCTTGCAGAGAAAACCTTACTGAAAACCGCTTATCATTTCCTTCTGCTCCTCGTTGGGTTCGACACTCTTAATTAACAAAAGGACTACGATAGATCCCCTACACTTGTGGGTCATCAGTCCCTTAGTGCACGCTTCCATTCCCGCTTGGGAATGTGGGTGGCGTATATCATGTTTACCGTTTTCACTTGGGGAGGAAATTTATTCTGTCTTCCTGTGTTCGGCGGTCGGGGCTCCTCGTCAATCGCTATGCAGCCCCTTTTCCTTGTTTTCGGCATTCAACTTGTCGGCATGTTTGAACACCCAACACTATCTGTTGGTGTGGTTGGCTGGTTTATCGGGGGTGCCATGAATTTGACACGAGCGATCGAGTATGCGGTCCAGACTGAACGGGCCCGGATTGTTTATTTTAAATGGCTTTTTCCGCTGACTGGACTTGGAGCCACTGAATCTGACATTGACTGCCATGTCTTCGGCGTTGTCGCCATTGTTGTGACGCTTATGTCTGTTGCGTCGTGGCTTGCCTTTGCTATCTCGGGCATCTGGGGTGCCGAGATTTCTTGGTATGATGTTACTGCGAGCAAGCCAGCTGTCCTCGCCCGCACAAAAGCGGGTCATGAGTGTCGTGAGGGCTGCCATGGACTTTGGCTTCTCTTGGCCGAGGTGTCGGGCGAGCCACTCGTCGCGGATGTTATGTTTAAAGGCCGCTAGGGCTTCGGCATCCGGACAGTCGACAATTTGGTTCTTTTTAGTTAGGAACCAAGTCCAGAATTTCCTGGCTGACTCTTTGGGCTGTTGGGTTATGTGACTTAAGTCATCAGCGTCCGGTGGTCGCACGTAAGTGCCCTGGAAGTTGTCAAGGAATGCGTCCTCCAGGTTCTCCCAACTGCCAATGGAGTTTGCCGGCAGGCTATTCAGCCAATGTCGAGCCGGTCCTTTGAGCTTAAGTGGGAGGTACTTGATGGCATGTAGATTGTTGCCGCGGGCCATGTGAATGTGGAGAAGGAAATCTTCAATCCATACCACGGGGTCTGTTTTACCATCATATGATTCAATGTTTACGGTTTTAAACCCTTCTGAGAATTCATGATCCATTACTTCATAAGTGAAGCATAGGGGGTGTGCGGCGCCTCTATGCCGGGCTACATCACGACGCAGTTCAAATGAGTCTGGTCTGTTGTATTCGGCCCGGTCGGACTTGTTTTTAGTGTATCCGGCGTGAGGGTCATCCTCACGCATTGTGGCGTGCCCCCGCGATCCGTAGATCGATCTTGACTGTACTGCTTTGTTTTCTAATATGTCTCGCAGGTCCTGCGTGTAGCCCCGGGCCTTAGTGTTTTTGTTTGGCGAGGGGGGCGGGCTGGTGTTCGGGCTGATACGCCGCTTTGTCTCGGCCATGAGGTGGGCAGTCAGCCTCGTCTTGCACTGTGATACGTCCATTTTGCATCATGCTTTTATATCAATATTTATTGCATTATGGGCTGTTATTACACACTATATCTCAATACTTATGGCTATTCTCTCTTATTTTACAAGGTTTACCATGAAGAGGGGGAATGCCGGCAGCTGGAATTCTGGCTGGAAAAGGAGCAAACATTGGAAACCTATTCTGCACTGCTCCAAAAGTCCTGAAACTCCACAAAACCTGTTTTTGGATTTATTAAGAATTATTGAGCGAAAGAAATACATCAAGGGCCCCACACCCTGTCCAGGAGGGTGGGGGCGCCCCCCCCCCCTTACTGGGCGCGCCCCTGTCTCCTGGGCCTTCTGGTGGCCCTCCGATGTCGATCTTCTGCTATATGAAGGCTTTTCCCTGGAAAAAATCGTGGGCAAGCTTACGGGACGAAACTCCGCTGCCACGAGGCGGAACCTTGGCGGAACCAATCTAGAGCTCTGGCAGAGCTGTTCTGCCGGGGACACTTCCCTCCGGGAGGGGGAAATAATCACCAACGTCATCACCAACGATCCTCTCATCGGGAGGGGGTCACTCTCCATCAAAATCTTCACCAGCACCATCTCCTCTCAAACCCTAGTTCATCTTTTGTATCCAATCTTGTATCCAAAACCACAAATTGGTACCTATGGGTTGCTAGTAGTGTTGATTACTCCTTGTAGTTGATACTTATTGGTTTACTTGGTGGAAGATCATATGTTTAGATCCTTAATGCATATTATTACACCTCTAATTATGAACATGAATATGCTTTGTGAGTAGTTACGTTTGTTCCTGAGGACATGGGTGAAGTCTTGCTATTAGTAGTCATGTGAATTTTGTATTCGTTTGATATTTTGATGAGATGTATGTTGTCTTCTCCTCTAGTGGTGTCATGTGAACGTCGACTACATGACACTTCACCATTATTGGGCCTAGAGGAGGGCGTAGGGAAGTAATAAGTAGATGATGGGTTGCTAGAGTGACAGAAGCTTAAACCCTAGTTTATGCGTTGCTTCGTTAGGGGCTGATTTGGATCCACATGTTTCATGCTATGGTTAGGTTTACCTTAATACTTTTATTGTAGTTGCGGATGCTTGCAATACGGGTTAATCATAAGTGGGATGCTTGTCCAACTAAGGGAAGTACCCAATCACCGGTCGATCCACATATCAAATTATCAAAGTACCGAACGCGAATCATATGAGCGTGATGAAAACTAGCTTGACGATAATTCCCGTGTGTCCTCGGGAGCTCCTTTCTCATTATTAGAAATTGTCCAGGCTTATCCTTTGCTACATAAAGGATTGGGCGACCTTGCTGCACTTTATTTACTTTGTTTACTTGTTACTCGTTACTATTTATCTTATCACAAAACTATCTATCACCTACAATTTCAGTGCTTGCAGAAAACCTTACTGAAAACCGCTTATCATTTCCTTCTGCTCCTCGTTGGGTCAACACTCTTACTTATCGAAAGGACTACGACAGATCCCCTACACTTGTGGGTCATCAAGACTCTTTTCTGGCACCGTTGCCGGGGAGTGTAGCGCTTTTGGTGAGTGGAACTTGGTAAGGAAACATTTATATAGTGTGCTGAATTTTTTTGTTACTTGTTACTATGGAAACTAATCCTTTGAGGGGCTTGTTTGGGGCATCTTCGCCCCGACCAGTAGAGCAAAGAGTTTCTCCTCAACCTACTGAACTTTATGAAAATGTTTTTTTAGATTCCTTCGGGTATGATAGAGAAACTGCTAGCTAATCCATTTGCAGGAGATGGAACGTTGCATCCTGATTTACACCTTATCTTTGTGGTTGAAGTTTGTGGATTATTTAAGCTTGCAGGTATCCCCGATGATGTTTTCAAAAGGAAGGTCTTCCCTTTATCTTTGAAGGGAGATGCATTGACATGGTTTAGGCTATGTGATGATACGGGATCTTGGAATTATAAGCGATTGAAGTTGGAATTTCACCAGAAGTTCTATCATATGCATCTTGTTCATCGTGATCGTAATTACATATATAATTTCTGGCCTCGCGAAGGAGAAAGCATCGCTCAAGATTGGGGGAGGCTTAAGTCAATGTTATATTCATGCCCCAATCATGAGCTCTCTCGGGAAATGATTATTCAAAATTTTAATGCTCGACTTTCTCTTGATAATCACAACCTGCTCAATACTTCTTGTGCTGGTTCTTATATGCTGAAGACTATTGAATTCAAATGGGACTTATTGGAAAGAATTAAACGCAGCTCTCAATATTGGGGTTCCGATGATGGTAAGGAGTCAGGTATGACACCTAAGTTCGATTGTGTTAAATCTTTTACGGATACCGATGTTTTTCGTGGATTTAGCGCTACGTATGGACTTGACTCTGAGATAGTAGCTTCTTTCTGTGAATCTTTTGCTACTCACATTGATCTCCCTAAAGAGAAGTGGTTTAAATATAATCCTCCTGTTGAAGTGAAAGTAGTTGCACCTATTACAGTTGAAGAAAATACTATCACTTATTGTGATCCTATTGTTCCTACTACTTATGTTGAGAAACCACCTTTTCCTGTTAGGATAAAGGATCATGCTAAAACTTCAACTGTTGTTCGTAAGAGTAATAACTAGGACTTATACACCTCCTGAGCAAATCAATGTTGAACCTAATATTGCTATGGTTAAAGATCTCTTGGATGATAATTTAGATGGGCATGTTATTTATTTCTGTGATGAAGCTGCTAATATTGCAAAACCACACGCTAAGATACATAGGCCCGTTGTAGGCATGCCTGTTATTTCTGTTAAAATAGGAGATCATTGTTATCATGGCTTATGTGATATGGGTGCTAGTGCTAGTGCAATACCCTATGACTTATATAAAGAAATTATGCATGATATTGTACCCATTGAATTGGAAGGTATTGCTGTTACTATCAAACTTGCCAATAGAGATACTATTTCACCAATTGGGATTGTTAGAGATGTTGAAGTATTGTGTGGGAAAGTTAAATATCCTGCTAATTTTCTTGTTCTTAGTTCCCCACAAGATAACTTTTGTCCCATTATATTTGGTAGACCCTTCTTGAACACTATTAAAGCTAAGATTGATTGCAAAAAGGATGTTGTTACGATTAGCTTAGATGATATGACTCATGAGTTTAATTTTGCTAAATTTCATAGACAACCCCGTGATAAAAAATTATCTAGTAAAGATGAAATAATTAGTCTTGCTTCTATTGCCGTGCCTCCTACTGATCCATTAGAACAATATTTGCTAGACCATGAAAATGATATGTTTATGAAAGAAAGAAGGGAAATAGATGAATTATTCCTTAAACAGGAACCTATTTTGAAACATAACCTTCCCATTGAAATTCTTGGGGACCCCCCTCCACCCAAGGGTGATCCCGTGTTCGAACTTAAACCTTTACCTGATAATCTTAAGTATGCTTATCTCGATGAAAAGAAAATATATCTTGTTATTATTAGTGCTAACCTTTCAGAGCAAGAAGAAGAAAGATTATTGAAAACTCTGAAGAAGCATCGAGCTGCTATTGGATATACTCTGGATGATCTTAAGGGCGTTAGTCCCACGTTATGCCAACACAAAATTAAATTGGAGGACAATGCCAAACCAGTTAGAGATCCTCAACGACGACTAAATCCTAAAATGAAAGAAATGGTAAGAAAGGAGATACTAAAGCTCCTTGAGGCAGGTATAATTTATCCCGTTGCTGATAGTGATTGGGTAAGCCCTGTCCATTGTGTCCCTAAAAAGGGAGGTATTACTGTTGTCCTAATGATAAAGATGAATTGATCCCGCAGAGGATTATTACAGGTTATAGGATGGTAATTGATTTTCGTAAACTAAATAAAGCTACTAAGAAAGATCATTGCCCTTTACCTTTTATTGATCAAATGCTAGAAACACTATCCAAACATACACATTTCTGTTTTCTAGATGGTTATTCTGGTTTCTCTCAAATACCTGTGTCAGCGGGAGATCAAGCAAAAACTACTTTTACTTGCCCTTTTGGTACTTTTGCTTATAGACGTATGCCTTTTGGTTTATGTAATGCACCTGCTACCTTTCAAATATGCATGATGGCTATATTATCTGATTTTTGTGAAAAGATTTGTGAGGTATTCATGGATGACTTCTCCTTTTATGGATCCTCCTTTAATAATTGTTTGAGCAACCTTGATCGAGTTTTGCAGAGATGCGAAGACACTAGTCTCGTTCTGAATTGGGAAAAATGTCACTTTATGGTTAATGAAGGCATTGTCTTGGGGCATAAGATTTCCGAGAGAGGTATTGAAGTTGATAAAGCTAAAGTTGATGCTATTGAAAATATGCCATGTCCCAAGGACATAAAATGTATAAGAAGTTTCCTTGGTCAAGCCGGTTTTTATAGGAGGTTCATTAAGGACTTTTCTAAGATCTCTAGGCCTCTGACTAATTTATTGCAAAAAGATATTCCTTTTGTATTTGATGATGATTGTGTAGAAGCATTTGAAATATTTAAGAAAGCTTTGATCACTGCACCTGTTGTTCAGCCACCTGATTGGAATTTACCTTTTGAAATTATGTGTGACGCTAGTGATTATGCTGTAGGTGTTGTTCTAGGGCAAAGAGTTGATAAGAAATTGAATGTTATCTAGTATGCTAGTAAGACTCTTGATACGGCCCAAAGAAATTATGCTACTACTGAAAAAGAATTCTTAGCAGTTGTGTTTGCATGTGATAAGTTTAGACCTTATATTGTTGATTCCAAAGTTACTATTCACACTGATCATGCTGCTATTAAATATCTTATGGAAAAGAAAGATGCTAAGCCTAGACTCATTAGATGGGTTCTCCTGCTCCAAGAGTTTGATTTGCATATTATTGATAGAAAGGGAGCTGAGAACCCCGTTGCAGATAACTTGTCTAGGTTAGAGAATGTTCTTGATGACCCACTGCCTATTGATGATAGCTTTCCTAATGAAGAATTAGTGGTCATTAATGCTTCTCGTACTGCTCCATGGTATGCTTATTATTCTAATTATATTGTTGCTAAATTTATACCACCTAGTCTCACATACCAGCAAAAGAAAAAGTTCTTTTATGAGTTAAGACATTACTTTTGGGATGACCCACACCTTTATAAAGAAGGAGTAGATGGTGTTATTAGATGTTGTGTACCTGAGCATGAACAGGAATAGATCCTACGCAAGTGTCACTCTGAATCATATGGAGGACACCACGCTGGAGATAGAACTGCACATAAGGTACTACAATCTGGTTTTTATTGGCCTACTCTCTTCAAAGATGCTCGTAAGTTTGTCTTATCTTGTGATGAATGTCAAAGAATTGGTAATATTAGTAGACGCCAAGAAATACCTAGGAATTATCCTCTTGTTATTGAACTGTTTGATGTTTGGGGCTTTGATTATATGGGACCTTTTCCTGCCTCTAATGGTTATACACATATTTTAGTTGCTGTTGATTACGCTACTAAGTGGTTAGAAGCTATTCCAACTAGTAGTGCTGATCATAACACTTCTATTAAAATGCTTAAAGAAGTTATTTTTCCGAGGTTTGGAGTCCCTAGATATCTTATGACTGATGGTGGTTCACATTTTATTCATGGTGCTTTCCGTAAGATGCTTGCTAAGTATGATGTCAATCATAGAATCGCATCTCCTTATCATACGCAGTCTAGTGGTCAAGTAGAGTTGAGCAACAGAGAGCTCAAATTAATTTTGCAAAAGACTGTTAATTGATCTAGAAAGAATTGGTCAAAAAAACTTGATGATGCATTATGGGCCTATAGAACTGCATAAAAAAATCCTATGGATATGTCTCCATATAAGATGGTTTATGGAAAGGCTTGTCATTTACCTCTAGAACTTGAACATAAAGCATATTGGGCTATTAAAGAGCTCAATTATGAATTCAAACTTGCCGGTGAGAAGATGTTGTTTGATATTAGCTCACTTGATGAATGGAGAACCCAAGCTTATGAGAATGCCAAGCTATTCAAAGAAAAAGTCAAGCGCTGGCATGATAAAAGGATACAAAAGTGTGAGTTTAATGTAGGTGATTATGTGTTATTATTCAACTCTCGTTTAAGATTTTTTGTAGGCAAGCTTCTTTCTAAATGGGAAGGCCCTTACGTTATCGAGGAGGTCTATCATTCTGGTGCGATAAAGATCAACAACTTCGAAGGCACAAGTCCGAGGGTGGTAAACGGTCAAAGAATTAAACATTATATTTCAGGTAATCCTGTTAATGTTGAAACTAATATTATTGAAATCGTAACCCCGGAGGAATACATAAGGGACACTTTTCAGAATGTTCCAGACTCCAAAAAGGAATAGGTATGTGGTACGGTAAGTAAACCGACTCCAAAACAACTCCAATGTCAATTTTTATCAGTTTTGGATTATTTAAGAATTTTAGGAAGAAAGAAGTAGTCCGAAAGGGACACGAGGCCCCCACGAGAGTGGAGGGCGCGCCCACCCTTACTAAGCGCGCCCCCCTATCTCGTGGGCACCTCGTGTGCCTCCTGGACTCCGTTTTCTTGCACTTTACGTATTTTGGTCGGTAACAATTAATTATATATACTCCCAAAGGTTTTGACCACCGTATCATGCAAATATCATCTGTTTTCATTTGGAGCTATTTTCTGTTGCAGATCTAGAGCATTATGGCATCTCCAAGCGCTCCCAAGGACAAGTTTTTCGAGAGGGTTATCAACCCCTATCTCGCGGAGGTGGTGCAACACCCTCAAACCATTGAGATGCGTGAGGGGGTGCTACACATCCGTGATGTGGAGGGACCCAGGCGTACCGGAAGCATGGAGACAAAGCTCAAAGCTGTGGAGCAGCAAGTTTTAAAGTGCCAAGGGATGGCCGAGCGTGGACTCAACGCTAACCAGATGATGATCACAGAGTTCACCAACAACCACAAGCTAGATGCCAAAGTCATTGGGGAAACCATCTTCAAGCTTCAAGAGAAAATCGAGCACCTCCAAGCCCAGATCTATGACCTGCACAACCAGAACTATTAGTATGAATATAGATTCAAAAGGATGAGTTTGGTTGCAGATTTAAGAATCCCGGAGACTCGATCATCCTTCTACAATGGTGAGCCTATGCTTTGGAAGACGGACGACAAGCCTACATCATCAACAACTCCTACTTCACCATCTCCGAGGACATAATCACATGGGTATGGGCACTCCCCCTTGGTAACTGCCAAGCTTGGGGGAGGTGCCCCGTTATCGTATCACCATCACACTCCTATCTTTATCGTTTTATTTAGTTCGATCCTTTTAGTAGTATCTTGATCTAGTAGATTGAAGTTTTGATATCAAGTAGTTTTTAGTTTTGCTTAGCGATCTCTTTTTGTAATCGAGACCGTGAGCTATCTATAATAAAGATTAGTGTTGAGTCAAGGGCTTTGCTTTGTTGCTATGATCTTGAGAAAAATAGAAAGAATAAAAAGAATAAAAGAGTTCATATTGATCTTATGGATAGTAATAACTTCACACATAGAAAGTATGAGGCATAAAGGTTGTTGAGAGTCGATAAACGTAGTTTTGGTCATCGTTGCAATTAATAGCAAGTAATAAGGAAAGAGAGGTTCACATATAAATATACTATCTTGGAGATCTTTTATGATTGTGAGCACTCATTAAGTATGACATGCTAAAAGAGTTGACGATGGACAAGGAAGACAACGTAATGGTTTATGTTTTCTCACATGTCAGTTAAAGTATGTTGTCATTGACCTTCCAAACATGTTGAGCTTGCCTTTCCCCCTCATGCTAGCCAAATTCCCAGCACCAAGTAGAGATACTACTTGTGCTTACAAGTACCCTTAAACCCAGTTTTGCCATGAGAATCCACCATATCTACCTATGGATTGAGTAAGATCCTTCAAGTAAGCTGTCATCGGTGCAAGCAATAAAAATTGCTCCTTAAATATGCATGACTTATTAGTGCGGATAAAATAAGCTTTATACGATCTTGTTATGGAAGCAATAAAAGCGACGGACTGCATAATAAAGTTCCATACACAAGTGACATATAAAGTGACTTTCTTTCGTACTAAGATTTTGTGTATCCAACCTTAAAAGCGCATGACAACCTCTGCTTCCCTCTGCAAAGGGCCTATCTTTTACTTTATGTTCTTACTTTATGCTTTTATTTTGTGCTTGAGTCAAGGTGATCTTCACCTTTCCCTTCTTCATTTTATCCTTTGGCAAGCTTCTCGTGATTGAAAGATCGTGATATATATATCCAATTGGATGTTCGTTAGCATGGGCTATTACTGTTGACATTACCTAAAGGTGAATACGTTGGGAGGCAACACAATAAGCCCCAATCTTTCTCAGTGTCCGGCTGAAACTCCATAACCACAAGTATTGCGTGAGTGTTAGCAATTGTAGAAGACTATATGATAGTTGAGTATGTGGACTTGCTGAAAAGTTCTATTTTTTGCTATTTCTGATGTTATGATAAATTGCAATTGCTTCAATGACTGAGATTATAGTTTGTCAGTTCTCAATGAAGTTTCTGAACCATACTTGACATTTTGAATAGTTTGTTACTTGAGCATAAGAAATCATGACAAAATCTATATATGTTGTTGTTATAAGAATGATCATGATGCCCTCATGTCTGTATTTTATTTTTATCGACACCTCTATCTCTAAACATGTGGACATATTTTTCGATATCGGCTTCCGCTTGAGGACAAGCGAGGTCTAAGCTTGGGGGAGTTGATACGTCCATTTTGCATCATGCTTTTATATCAATATTTATTGCATTATGGGCTGTTATTACACATTATATCTCAATACTTATGGCTATTCTCTCTTATTTTACAAGGTTTACCATGAAGAGGGGGAATGCCGGCAGCTGGAATTCTGGCTGGAAAAGGAGCAAACGTTGGAAACCTATTCTGCACTGCTCCAAAAGTCCTGAAACTCCACGATACCTGTTTTTGGATTTATTAAGAATTATTGAGCGGAAGAAATACATCAGGGGCCCACACCCTGTCCAGGAGGGTGGGGGTGTGCCCCCCTACTAGGCGCGCCCCCTGTATCTTGGGCCCTCTGGTGGCCCTCCGATGTCCATCTTCCGCTATATGATGGCTTTTACCCTGGAAAAAATCGTGGGCAAGCTTACGGGACGAAACTCCGCCGCCACGAGGCGGAACCTTGGCAGAACCAATCTAGAGCTCCGGCAGAGCTGTTCTGCCGGGGACACTTCCCTCCGGGAGGGGGAAATCATCACCAACATCATCACCAATGATCCTCTCATCGGGAGGGGGTCAATCTCCATCAACATCTTCACCAGCACCATCTCCTCTCAAACCCTAGTTCATCTCTTGTATCCAATCTTGTATCCAAAACCACAAATTGGTACCTGTGGGTTGCTAGTAGTGTTGATTACTCCTTCTAGTTGATACTTATTGGTTTACTTGGTGGAAGATCATATGTTCAGATCCTTAATGCATATTATTACACCTCTGATTATGAACATGAATATGCTTTGTGAGTAGTTACGTTTGTTCCTGATAACATGGGTGAAGTCTTGCTATTAGTAGTCATGTGAATTTGGTATTCATTCGATATTTTGATGAGATGTATGTTGTCTTCTCCTCTAGTGGTGTCATGTGAACATCGACTACATGACACTTCACCATTATTGGGCCTAGAGGAGGGCATAGGTAAGTAATAAGTAGTTGATGGGTTGCTAGAGTGACAGAAGCTTAAACCCTAGTTTATGCGTTGCTTCGTTAGGGGCTGATTTGGATCCACATGTTTCATGCTATGGTTAGGTTTACCTTAATACTTTTGTTGTAGTTGCTGATGCTTGCGATAGGGGTTAATCATAAGTGGGATTCTTGTCCATGTAAGGGCAGTACCCAAGCACCGGTCCACCCACATATCAAATTATCAAAGACCGAAAGCGAATCATATGAGCGTGATGAAAACTAGCTTGACTATAATTCCCATGTGTCCTCGGGAGCTCGTTTCTCATTATTAGAAATTGTCCAGGCTTATCCTTTGCTACATAAAGGATTGGGCCACCTTGCTGCACTTTATTTACTTTGTTTACTTGTTACTCGTTACTATTTATCTTATCACAAAACTATCTATCACCTACAATTTCAGTGCTTGCAGAAAACCTTACTGAAAACCGCTTATCATTTCCTTCTGCTCCTCGTTGGGTTCGATACTCTTACTTATCAGAAGGACTACGATAGATCCCCTACACTTGTGGGTCATCACGCTGGTAGTGTAGGCTCTAGCACCTCTTCCTCGAATTTAGGTAGCAACCTGTGCTTCGGGTAACTTTTGGTTGGGCGCTCAAGTCCGTATTCCTCGGTTGCCATGACCTGAGTCCATCTATCTGTTAGCAGATCTTGATCAGCTTGAAGCTGCTGCTGTTTTTTCTTCAGGCTTTTTACAGTGGCTATAAGCCGGCGCTTGAAGCGCTCCTGCTCGACAGGATCCTCAGGCATGATAAATTCTTCGTCGCCGAGGCTCACCTCGTCTTCGGAGAGAGGCATATAATTGTCATCCTCCAATTCTCCATCTGTTTCCTGCTCCTTAGGGCTAGCTTGCTCATTCTTCCGCTCAGCCTGCTCAAAGTCTGGCTGGGCGGGATTGTTTTCATCTTTGGCACCATCCTGATTGCTATCATCTCTTGTGCCAGTATAGCTATTTTTGCTATGGTGGGGCTTAGAGTGGCGCCGATGACACCGGTGCTTTGATTGCTTCCCCAAGGGATTATCCTCCTTTGCCTCATCGCCATTGTTTTCTTTTAGGGTGTCCACCATGTATATATCATATGATGAGGTGGCTGTCTAGCGCCCTATGGGCGGTGGTTCCTGTTCTTGTCTTGCATCGTCGTCCATGCCGTCGATGTCTTCGGGGTCGAAGTCGAGAATGTCGGTTAAGTCATCGATAGTGGCTATTAAGTGGGTGGTGGGTGGGGAACGAATTTCTTCATTGTTCGCTTCCCACTCAAGCCGGACATAGTTCGGCCAAGGGTCTCCAGATAAAGAGAGAGACCTCAATGAATTTAGCACCTCATCCAAGGGTGAGTGTTGAAAGATATCCGCGGAGGTAAACTCCATGATTGGTTCCCAATCGGATTTGATAGGCACGGACGTGCGCGGTTCGGAACCTATGACCGGAGACGAGTCAGGGGGTCCGATGACACAGATCTCTTTGGAGGTGAAGTCTGTGTTCAGCTCCAGCGCTGATGAATGTGTGGCCTTCGTGACGGGGTCCATCCACCCGTTCTCGGATGGCGTGATCTAAGTCATGCCCATCGTGACTGTTCGGTGCTCCTGACGTGGGCTTGAATCCATCGAAGATCAAGTCTCCGTGGATGTCAGTGGTGTAGTTCAAGTTTCCAAACCTAACCTGATGGCCAGGGGCGTAGCTGTCGATCTGCTCTAGACGGCCAAGCGAGTTGGCCCGCAGTACGAAGTCGTCGAATACGAAGATCTGTCCGGGGAGAAAAACCTCACCCTGGACCGCATCGTTGCTGATGATTGAAGGAGCCATCAAGCCTTATTGTGACGACAAAGTGGAACTCTCAATGAAAGCACCAATGTCGGTGTCAAAACCGGCGGATCTCGGGTAGGGGGTCCCGAACTGTGCGTCCAAGGCAGGGGACACGATGTTTACCCAGGTTCGGGCCCTCTCGATGGAGGTAATACCCTACTTCCTGCTTGATGGATCTTGATGATATGAGTATTACAAGAGTTGATCTACCACGAGATTGTACAGGCTAAACCCTAGAAGCTAGCCTATGATTATGATTGTTGTTGTTCTGCGGACTAAACCCTCCGGTTTATATAGACACCGGAGGGGGCTAGGGTCGGTTACAGAGAAGGTGATCTACACATCTGAATCGCCAAGCTTGCCTTCCACACAAAGGAGAGTCCCACCCGGACACGGGACGAAGTCTTCAATCTTGTATCTTTATAGTCCAACAGTCCAGCATAAGCATATAGTCCGGCTGTTCGGGGACCCCCTACCTAAGATCTGCCGGTTTTGACACCGACACCCGTTATGAATTACCTTATCACAAAACTATCTGTTACCGATAATTTCAGTGCTTGCAGAGAATACCTTACTGAAAACTGCTTGTCATTTCCTTCTGCTCCTCGTTGGGTGCGACACTCTTACTTACGTCCCCTATACTTTTGGGTCATCAAGACTCTTTTCTGGCGCTATTGCCGGGGAGTGAAGTGCCTTTGGTAGGTGGAATTTGGTAAGGAAACATTTATATAGTGAGCTGAAATTTACTGTCACTGTTACTATGGAAATTAATCCTTTCAGGGGCTTGTTCGGGGTATCTTCACCCCAACCAGAAGTGCAAAGAGTTGCTCCTCAACCTACTGAACCTACTGAAAATATTTACTTTGGAAATCCTTCGGGTATGATAGAGAAAGTGCTAGCTAATTGATACGTCTCCAACGTACCTATAATTTATGAAGCATTCATGCTATTTTATTATCTGTTTTGAATGATTACGGGCTTTATTATACACTTTTATATTACTTTTGGGACTAACCTACTAACCGGAGGCCCAACCCATATTGTTGTTTTATTGCCTGTTTTAGTATTTCAAAGAAAAGGAATATCAAACGGAGTCCAGACGGAATGAAACCTTCGGGAGCGTGATTTTTGGGAAGAATATGATCCGGGAGACTTGGAGTTCACGTCAGAAGAGCCTCGAGGAGGCCAGGAGATAGGAGGGCGCGCCCACCTCCCCAGGGCACGCCCCCTGTCTCGTGGACCCCTCGAGCACCCCAACCGACTTCTTTCACCTATATAACCCCATATACCCTAAAAACATCCACGGAGAAGATAGATCGGGAGTTCCGCCGCCGCAAGCCTCTGTAGCCACCTAAAGTCAATCGGGACCCTGTTTCGGCACCCTGTCGGAGGGGGGATCCCTCACCGGTGGCCATCTTCATCATCATCCCGGCGATCTCCATGACGAGGAGAGAGTAGTTCACCCTCGGGGCTGAGGGTATGTACCAGTAGCTATGTGTTTGATCTCTCTCTCTCGTGTTCTCGCACGTGTTCCCTCTATGGCACGATCTTGATGTATCACGAGCTTTGCTATTATAGTTGGATTTTATGATGCTTCTCCCTGAGGGAGTCCTGGATTAGGGGCTGTCCGGATGACCGGACTATAACCTTTGGCTAGACTCCTGGACTATGAAGATACAAGATTGAAGACTTCGTCCCGTGTCCGGATGGGACATTCCTTGGCGTGAAAGGCAAGCTTGGCGATACGGATATGTAGATCTCCTCCCATTGTAACCGACTCTGTGTAACCCTAGCCCTCTCCGGTGTCTATATAAACCGGAGGGTTTTAGTCCGTAGGACGAACAACAGTCATACCATAGGCTAGCTTCTAGGGTTTAGCCTCTCTGATCTCGTGGTAGATCTACTCTTGTACTACCCATATCATCAATATTAATCAAGCAGGAGTAGGGTTTTACCTCCATCGAGAGGGCCCGAACCTGGGTAAAAACATCGTGTCCCTTGTCTCCTGTTACCATCCGCCTAGACGCACAGTTCGAGACCCCCTACCCGAGATCCGCCGGTTTTGATACCGACATTGGTGCTTTCATTGAGAGTTCCTCTGTGTCGTCATCTTTAGGCCCGATGGCTCCTCCAATCATCAACAATGACACGGTCCAGGGTGAGACTTTTCTCCCCGGACAGATCTTCGTATTCGGCGGCTTTGCACCGTGGGCCAATTCGCTTGGCCATATGGAGCAGATCGAAAGCTACGCCCCTGGCCATCAGGTCAGATTTGGAAGTTTGAACTACACGGCTGACATCCATGGAGACTTGATCATTGACGGGTTCGAGCCACAGCCGAGCGTGCCGCACTGTCACGATGGGCATGATCTAGCTCTGCCGTCGAACAGTGCCCAGGAGGCTGCCCTAGTGTCCGCTCCGAACCTTAGTTTGGATCCGACTGTGCCAATCGAGGATGGGTGGCTGGACACCGCCTCGGGGGATGCAATCTCTACGGCGATCGAGCCGAACATCAGCCTTGTCCTTTGCGAAGCTCGTGACTCCAAGGTGCCGGACTCCTTTCCGGACTCCGAACCTTCCGCGCCCCTGCCGATTGAACCCGATTGGGTGCCGATCATGGAGTTCGCCGCCGCGGACATCTTTCAGCACTCGCCCTTTGGCGAAATTCTGAATTCACTAAAGTCTCTCTCTTTATCATGAGAGCCCTGTCCGGACTATGGTCAGCAAGGTTGGGATGCGGACGACGAAGAAATTCAAAGCCCACCCACCACCCACTTCATAGCCACTGTCGATGATTTAACCGATATGCTCGACTTCGACTCCGAAGACATCGACGGTATGGACGCTGATGCAGGAGACGATCAAGACCCAGCACCTCTAGGGCACTGGAAGGCCACCTCGTTATACGACATATACATGGTGGATACCCCAAAAGAAGGGAATGGCGATGGAACAATGGAGGATGACCCCTCCAAGAAGCAGCCTAAGCGCCAGCGTCAGCGGCGCCGCTCTAAATCCCGCAAAAGCAGAAACGACGATTCCGGCACGAGAGATAATAACACCCCGGACAGTGCTGAAGACAACCCCCTCCAACTGGATTCTGCACAAGAGGATGGAGAAACCAGCCCTCATGAGAGAGCGGCAGACAGAGGGGTAGAGGACGATAATTACATGCCTCCCTCCGATGACGCGGCAAGCCTCGACGACGATGAATTTGTTGTGCCTGAGGATCCCGTCGAACAAGAGCATTTCAAACGCAGGCTTATGGCCACGGCGAGCAGCCTCAAGAAAAAACAGCAGCAGCTTAGAGCTGACCAAGACTTGCTAGCCGACAGATGGACTGAAGTCCTTGCGGACGAGGAATACGAACTCGAACGCCCCTCCAAGAGCTACCCAAAGCGCAGGCTGCTACCCCAATTAGAGGAGGAAGCACCTAAACCTACATCACCAGCGCATGACGCAGCCGACCGGCCACCTCGTGGCCGCAACAGAGAGGCCTCTTGGCCATCCACTCAAGCTGCACCCCAGCGTCGCTCAAAAAATACCAAGGCACGGGGAAATGCGCCAGACCTGCGAGACATATTGGAGGACAAGGCAAGGCAAACAAGATCGATCTACGGATCGCGTGGGCACCCCACGGCATGTGACGATAACTGTCATGCCGGATATGGCAAATACGGCCAGGCCGAACACAGCAAACAAAGCTCATTTGAGCTATGTCGTGATATAGCCCAGTACAGAGGCGCCGCACACCCACTATGCTTCACAGATGAAGTAATGGATCATCAAATCCCCGAGGGTTTTAAACCCGTAAACATCGAATCATAACATGGCACAACAGATCCTGCGGTACGGATCGAGGATTATCTCCTTCATATCCACATGGCCCGCGGTGATGATCTACACGCTATCAAATACCTCCCACTCAAGCTTAAAGGACCAGCTCGGCATTGGCTTAATAGCTTGCCAGCAGAGTCAATTGGTTGCTGGGAGGACCTAGAAGCCGCATTCCTTGACAATTTCCAGGGCACCTATGTGCGACCACCAGACGCTGATGACCTAAGCCACATTATTCAGCTGCCAGATGAATCAGCCAGACAATTCTGGACACGGTTCCAAACCAAGAAAAATCAAATAGTCGATTGTCCGGATGCAGAGGCCCTCGCAGCCTTCAAGCATAGCATCCGTGATGAATGGCTTGCCCGGCACCTAGGACATGAAAAGCCGAATTCCATGGCAGCCCTCACAACACTCATGACCCGCTTTTGCGCGGGAGAAGACAGCTGGCTAGCTCGTAGTAATAACATGACCAAGGGCCCTGGTAATTCGGACACCAAGGACAATAATGGCAGGCCGCGTCGCAACAAACATAAGCGCCGCATTAACAGCGAGAATGCTGAGGATACGGCAGTTAATGCCGGATTCCGAGGCTCTAAATCCGGTCAGCGGAAAAAGCCATTCAAAAGAAGTACTCCGGGACCGTCCAATTTGGACTGAATACTCGAACGCTTGTGTCAGATACACGGCACCCCCGAAAAACCAGCCAATCACACCAACATGGATTGTTGGGTGTTCAAGCAGGCAGGCAAGTTAAGCGCCGAAAACAGAGACAAAGGGCTGCATAGCGATGACGAGGAGGAGCCCCGATCGCCGAACAATAGGGGACAGAAGGGCTTTCCCCCACAAGTGCGGACGGTGAACATGATATATGCAACCCACATCCCTAAAAGGGAACGGAAGCGTGCACTCAGGAACGTATATGCGTTGGAGCCATTTGCCCCGAAGTTCAACCCATGGTCCTCCTGCCCGATCACTTTCGATCGAAGGGACCACCCCACTAGCATCCGCCATGGCGGATTCGCCGCATTGGTTGTAGACCCAATCATCGATGGATTTCACCTCACTAGAGTCCTTATGGACGGCGGCAGTAGCCTAAATCTGCTTTATCAGGATACAGTGCGAAAAATGGGCATAGATCCCTCAAGGTTTAAACCCACGAAGACGGCCTTTAAAGGTGTCATACCAGGTGTAGAGGCCAACTGTACAGGCTCAGTTACACTGGAAGTGGTCTTCGAATCCCCGGATAATTTCTGAAGCGAGGAGTTAATCTTCGACATAGTCCCGTTCCACAGTGGCTATCACGCCCTGCTCGGACGAACCACATTTGCAAAGTTCAATGCGGTGCCACACTACGCATACCTCAAGCTCAAGATGCCAGGCCCTCGAGGAGTCATTACGGTCAATGGAAACACCGAACGCTCTCTCCGAACAGAGGAGCATATGGCGGCCCTCGCGGTGGAAGTACAAAGTAGCCTCTCAAGGCAATTCTCCAGTCCGACTATTAAACGTCCGGACATCATCAAGCGCGCCCGGAGTAACCTACCACAAGACCGCCTGGCACGTTCCGTGCAAGCGTAGCAGTGCGGCCCCAACCTGTCACATCCCTAGCTTCTGGCATTGCACTAGTACTAGCCTTTGGTGATGCATCATGTTTACTTTTACAGAAAGTTGAAATGGGGATTGTCCAAACCCTAGCATTTTAAGAATTCACCAGGTTCACCTAAAATATTTTCAGTCAATCCAAGTGGCTTTCAAAAATGTTCATCATCTTTGGAAAAATGCTGGAAACAGTAACCAGAGATGATGCACATTTTTCCATGTCATTTTGGATCTTTGAACTAATATATATTGTATTTGAGTTGGAGCAAATATATGTTATATATATTTTTAATGCTTCAATAATTCTGATATTTTGTGAGGGGCTCTAGAATATTACTTTCAGTCCCTGCAAAAATTATTGGAAGAAACAAAAATGATTTAGTGTTTGAACTAAATCAAAACAGATTGAAACAAATAGAAAACAATGATTAAAAAATAAAACAGAGCAAAATAAAAAGGGAGAGGCCACCTGGGCCACTTACCTGGCCTTACCCGCGCAGCCACCAGAGCCGGCCCAGTTCCCCCAGCCGGCCCAGCCCACCTCCTCCTCCTTTGTCCTCTTCCTCCTCTGCCAGGAGGACGAGCAGAGGCGAGGCGTGGCGCGCGTCGACGCCGGCCACCTCCTGCTTCGCGCTGGAGGCCTCCCCCTTCGAGCCTATCCATGCGTGGAGACGCCACGCAGCCGCCCGGAGCCGTCCAGCCCTCCCTCTCTTCCCCTGGACCCCGTTCCCTCCTCTGCTTCCCTCCCGCGCACACCACCGAGCGGAGCTCGCCATCTTCGTCGCCGTAACCATGGCCACCAGCCCTCCCTCGCCCATCCAGCGTGCTTGAGAGCTCCGTCATGACATCTTCGACCTCCCCACCAAGCCATGGAACTACGGACGCGCCACAACGTCGCCGGCATCGCCGTTTCCATCGCCGGCCGCCGAGGATCTTCATCGTCAATTCACCACCATCGTCGCGTCCCCGAGCCGGCTAACCACCCCTACGGCACCGCTGTGAGCTCCCACGCCTCCCCTCCCTCTTTTCCCCTTCGATTGCGCCCTGTAGCCTCGATTCCACCGGAGCCGTGAGCTCGGCTCCGCCGGCGATGTCGCCGCCGTCGTTGCAGGTCACCGAACTCGCGTCCGAGCACGACCTCGAGCTCGTGGATCTCCCAGGAGCCCGCCCAGCATCTCAGCTCGCTCGCTCGCCAAGAGTAGCCCCGTGCCCGTGCTGGCCCGAACTCCGGTCGCCGCCGCGGGCCCCGTTCCGGTGAGCTCGAGCCACCCCAGCCCCTGCCGGTTGCACAGATGGATGCGGGCGACTCCCCGCTACGCGTAGAGCCCCTCAGTCGCCGATTTGGTCGCCGAAGGAGCGTTTCCGACGCCCTCCGCCGTTGCTGGCATCGCCGGCGACAAGCCGCGGGTCAACTCCGGCGGGTTTGACCCGGGGTTTGACCCCCTGGCGTGTGGGCCCAGGCGCCTGCTTAGTTAGTGCTAAGTTAGTTAGTGTTAACTAACTTAGTTAATTAGGTAGGCCACTGACATGCGGGCCC
The DNA here is from genome assembly GCF_018294505.1 of Triticum aestivum. Taxonomy (NCBI): domain Eukaryota; kingdom Viridiplantae; phylum Streptophyta; class Magnoliopsida; order Poales; family Poaceae; genus Triticum; species Triticum aestivum. The sequence goes on along the minus strand of NC_057801.1, from coordinate 534,478,535 downwards.
CGCCCGGCTAACTAAGTTAGTTAGGGCTAACTAACCTGGTTAGTTGACTGAGACACTGACGTGTGGACCCCACACGTCAGGTTTGACCTGGGGCGCTCGGTTGACCCTGCTGACGTCACTATTACGTCATGCTGACGCAGTATTTGTTCTGGAATTTAAATAAATCCTAAATGATTTATAAATATCAGAAAATGCCCTAAACTTCAATAATTCATAGAAAATTAACCGTAACTCCAAATTAAATAATTTATATATGAAAAATTATCAGAAAAATTCAAGGAATCCATCTGTACCATTTTCATGCATGTTAGAACAACTTATCACTACTGTTTAGAGCAAATGAAGTGAATGACATTTAAATAATCACATATGGAGTTTGAATTTGAATCTTGTATTCAAACCAACTTCATTTAATCTGTTGCTAGTCGCATTAGCCCAAAACACATTCATATTGCCATGTCATAGCATGCATCATATTGTGCATTGCATTGATTGTATTTCTTCTTTGTTGCCAGTATTTGTCCCCTCTCGATAGACGTGATACCGATGATGTGATCGTTGACACTGATGAAGACTCAATGTTATCTTCAGAAGTGCCAGGCAAGCAAAACCCCCTTGTTCATTCCGATACAATCCTACTCTCTCGCCCCTGCTCTCTTTTAATGCATTAGGACAACACCGATTTATCTGTTACTTGCTGCGGTAGCTGAACCCCTTTATCCTTTGCATGACCTGTCATTGCCACAGTAAATAGATGAAACCCACTAGCATGAGTAGGAGTTGTTTGAGCCCTGTTGTGCCTACTCATTCATGCTTGTTTGTCATGCCTGCTACTGCTTAGAGTTGAGTCAGGTCTGATTCATCGGGGATGAATCAGAGGCGTGTGAACATGTCCTACTGTGTGTGAGCTAAGTGTGTGAACACGATTTGGTAAAGGTAGCGGTGAGAGGCCATGTAGGAGTACATGGTGGGTTGTCTCATTGTAGCCGTCCTCAGGAACTGAGTTCTGTGTTTGTGATCCTTGATTCAGTTACTACCATACATTGGGCCCTGAAATATGACCCCGCTCGACTTCTCATTCACCCTCGTCCTCTGTCCAGGAGTTGCAAGTAGTTTCTGGTGTTTGTAGTATGCTGGAGGCCATGGACAGCGCTGACCGTAGGGGTGGGCTGTGATGCGGTAGGCACGTGGCCGGGTAAACCGGGCGCCCGTTTGGTGTCACGGAACCCTGTTCACATCGTTTGGGGCTGTGAGCGAAACTCCGGCCGGATCTCCTCATGGATGGAACCCGAATAGGCGATAAACCTGGACTAGAGACTTGAGTGTTTAGGTAGGTCGTGGTCTACACCCACGTCGGCTTTCGCTTGAAGTCTGCCGAGCACATGTCGTGTGCAGACGCTAAGTGGTGGAAACATGTATGAAGAAGTACACCCCTGCAGGGTTAACATCATCTATTCGAATAGCCGTGTCCGCGGAAAAGGACTTCTGGATTACTTATATCAGTTCATAGACAAGTGAAAGTGGATACTTTAAAATGCGCAAGATAAGCGTGAGTGCTATGGATGGCGTTCTCGTAGGGAGACGGGAGCGGATCCATAGTGGTGTATTGATATGGTGAATATGTGGACTCGTGTGCGCCACCTCAAAAGAGTCGCTTGCAGACGTAGTTTAGGATAGCCACCGAGTCAAAGCTGGCTTGCTTCAGTCAAACCCTACCATCCCCTTTGTTGATAATGATGCATATGTAGATAGTTCTGATGTAAGTCTTGCTGGGTACATTTGTACTCACGTTTGCCTATTTTATGTTTTTGCAGAGAGACTTCGGTCTCGCTAGTAGTTTCACGTGGACTTCGACGTTTAGCTTGATACCTCAGCTACGATCTTGTGCCCTCGGCAGGATCTAGTAGATAGTCAGGCTTCTCAGCCTTTTCATTTATAGTTGTCTGTACTCAGACATGATAGCTTCCGCTTGTGCTTTGACTTGTATGCTCTGAGTGTTGGGTCACGAGACCCATGTTTGTAATATCTCGCTCCTCGGAGCCTATTGAATAAACTACTTGAGTAGTAGAGTCATTTTGTGATGCCATGTTGTATTGCACATATCGAGCATATTGTGTGTATGTTATTGAAATGCTTGGTATGTGTGGGATCTGACCATCTAGTTGTTTATCTTTAGTAGCCTCTCTTACCGGGAAATGTCTCCTAGTGTTTCCACTGAGCCATGGTAGCTTGCTACTGCTCCGGAACACTTAGGCTGGCCGGCATGTGTCCTTCTTCGTTCCTGTGTCTGTCCCTTCGGGGAAATGTCACGCTTTGAGTACCCGAGTCCTGTTAGCCCGCTACAGCCCGGTTTACCGGAGTCCTGCTAGCCCAGTGCTACAGCCCGGACCCACTTGCTGATGACCGACACGTTCGAAGCTGGGTCATGGATGCCTGTCCCTGTAAGTCTGTGCCACTTTGGGTTTACGACTAGTCATGTCAGCCCGGGCTCCTTATCATATGGATGCTAGCGACACTATCATATACGTGAGCCAAAAGGCGCAAACGGTCCCGGGCAAAGGTAAGGCGACACCCGTGGGGATACCGTGCGTGAGGCCGCAAAGTGATATGAGGTGTTACCGGCTAGATCGATGTGACATCGAGTCGGGGTCCTGACAGCGTTGGTATCAGAGCTTGACTGCCTGTAGGATTACCAAGCCAAACTGGTCGAAGTTGAGTTTAGAAATTCTTTAGTTATATAAGGGAATTGATTGTGGGATGGAACGTAAGGCTCTTTTTACTCCTTATACCTTATGCCCTTCTGATCTGAGTCATCATCTTATCTTCTACGGGGATTAAGAACTAGGATATCTCTTCTTTCTATCAGGATCACGTGTTACTAATCCGTAGACTTATAAGATTGTGGATTCAAGCCTCAGTTCAGCTCCTACTACTTCCGTATGTTAACTGTTGATCTCGAAACCTTGATATTGTGCTTCTGAGTGGTTATGCCACCATTTTTGTGAATGTCTCAAATCTTTTCTGAGCATTTACAGCCGTTATGCTGTCCGAGTCATCCCAAGTTTCCAAACAGTCTGATGCATTTGCAAATCCCTTCCTCCTGTTTCCGATGTGCCTTTGGTCAGATTAATCACACAAATTGTTGAGCTGAGGTACTCTACCGCCTCAACCTTTATGTTAGAGTTATTACTATGACCCTAGGTGTCTCAGGGGATCATCTAGTAGTCTAGCCATGTTTTGTGTCCCAGTGTGATGATTCTGGCTTTTATTCTCGAAAGCATCCCGTGATGCCACTTAGTAGTAGGTATTCTACTCCTTGGGCTTTGAACCCGAGGTTCACTCCACTTACTTCATGTTGATAGTGTTTGCTAGTTCCTTAGGCTATTAATAACCTTTACGATAGTCCTCGAGATCCGTGGTATTTCCTTCTTCCAAATACTATGAACCGCTTATGGCAGATGTTTATTGGATCAAAAAAATCACAATTAGAGTACTCTTGAGGAGTTCTCCATTCATAAATCGTGACTCTGCCAGTTCTACCTTTCTGCATGGGTTATCCGGAAGAAATATGTTGAACTTGGTTCGACATACTAATCTATGCATCCACAACTCAGAAAATTATATGTTCCTTTGAGTTGTTCTCCGTAGTTGCATTCTGACCCTCGTCTATCAATTGATAGTCAAGAGTATGCGTGCGTTCGTTTATCGATGCCTATTACTCTTGTGGTCCGTCAAGCCATTCTGTCCTGAATGACTTGGAGAAACAAACTCCAGTACCTCTTCCATATCCAGGATTGGGTCAAAGAAGTTGTGCTCCGCAGATCAAATTGCTAATCCAGCTTTTGGTTCTGTTCTACCTTGGAGTATTACCTTATTCTATATCGAGATTGTTATAGGAATTGCACACCATCCCATGAACTCTTGGTACAGTGATACTTCTTGCCATCACTGTTCATTCCTCGGCCCTCGTGTTGATGCAACCGGAATACCGACAAATGAATTGTGATGTGTGAAATCAATACTGCTAGCAACTCTGTTGCTTGGTAGTTAAAGGATAATAATTTCATTCTTAGTATGTTGGTTTTCGAATCATCCTTCTAAGACTGATCATGCTACCTAGTCCTTATTTCGGTGCACCCTTCGATTGATGAGTTAGGATCTTGTCAAGTCCTCACTCATTTGATCATATCGTCTTGCCCTCAAAAGCAAGATTGTTCTCGAGCTTAGTAACATACCGGTGGTTCGTGACTTTCCAAATATCTTCTTGGAGGTGTTACCGGGTTGTCACCTGACCGCTATGTTGAGTTCGTGATCAAGTTGGTTTCTTGTGAACCACCTTCTCTCCAAGAATCGGTGTTAGATATCCCTGAGCTAGTTGGTTAAGCTAAACGACAACTTGGAGGGTTGGAAGATAAAAGCTTGCCTGACTTAGTTCGTTCCAAAGGGATATTCTTGTGTAGTGTGTGTTGAAGAAAGATGATATCTTCATCGATTGGTCCTTGTGATCAGTTGCTGGACCTATTGTCTTATCAATCCTTTGATTTGAGTGTGGGCTATCGTCAAATCAAATCAGTACCAACGATGCTCGTAATGTTGTCTTACTCGTGGTTGATCCCTCGAGCATACACCCCTACATCTTTGGTCTGACCAATGCTATCACTTGTTCACTTAACTATGGAATTCCTTTTAAAAGGAAACCCGGATGAATTGTTGTTGAGCCCATTGACAACATCCTTATTCCCTCCATGATTTTGTTGAACATTAAGTTAGTGTTGGAAACTTTTGAAAGCATTTCTTCATGCTAGTTCATGGAGCAAATGTTCGGATGTAAGAAGTGACTTCCTCCAGTCCATGTGCATTTGATGCAAGTTGCCGCCGTGGATTCGAGAAAGTCAATGTTGTTTCCTTTGGAATCATCCCAAGTCAGTCATGCATACGTGCGAAGTATTCTGTGGTCTGGAGATTTGCAACCTCCATTTTATATGTATATCCTAGCACACCAAGCCACTGATTGAGTTGTTCAAAGATAAAGGAGTCTGTCCAAGGTGAACTCTTTGGATTTCCACGCGTGGAGACTTCGATGTCCTTAATTATGGTTTCCCCTCCTGAACTCGGTAGTGTTTTATTATAAGACTACCACGTGGTCATGTTTGTCTGGGACAGCGTGTTCACATGTTGTAGCAGAACCAGCTCATGTTTTGGAGCTTACTATCGTAGCTCACTCCCCGAGAATCCCGCAACATTATCTCGTCGATTTGCGTTGCAAACTTTCATTTTTCTTTCTAGACTTGATGAGTCTGGGATATCCTGACACCAACCAGATCTGAATCTCAGGCAGATATGATGGTTTGGAACATTTCCCAAGAACTATAATATTGGTCCCTCGATAACCGGTAAAGTGGATGTCGAGGCCAGCACCACCCAGCCGAGAGACCTATTATTGTAGTATCTTGATTAAAGAAGTTGGCCACCTCCCTATAAGGATTTCGTAGGGTTTACCTCCCTAGTTGTTCCTTATGGATTCTTGTGTTCCCGAAGTCCGACCTTTTACTTGATGTTCTAGATATCAAACCATATCTATGAATGGGTTACACTAGCACATCAAGGAGAACATTAGAAGCAGAGTGCTAAATGTCTCTCGGTCGATCATCCAGATTTTATTTCCTTGGCCCCGCCAAGGGTGAAATCTGAGAAGGTGTTATCTTCCTTTGCATCTGCATCCTCCATCACCATTCATCATGGTAGTAAGTTGTGTTATCGGACCCTTGACACGGATGTTGGTAAAACCTTGATGATTATGGAATTGCTCAAGTTCTTGAGAGCACGCACAAGCGTTAGGTGTTATCGCCGGCACTAACCGGGATTGCTCCTAGTCCCTTCGGTTATGCTATAACCACTCCAACAGTGAATTCACTCCTTATTGTTGGGTTCTTCCCCAGTTACCAGAATCATTCCCAGCATTTGCATTTTGTTCCCAGCTTGCACCGCCAATGTGCCATCCTACCATGGGTCTCTTCCACCTCCGGTGATAAGCAAATTCATCCATTACGTTGTCTTCAACAAGGTAATCCACATCATCCAAGTCCGAGTATGCCATTCTACAGACCCCCTCCAAATGATCGTTGTGAATTGCCTTATGCTGGTATGAAGAGTTTCAATGATCTCTGAATCAAAAGTAATTCTTTTTGCCACTTAAGGTAATACTCTACGATCACCTTCCTCCAGGATGTTTCGTCGTGGTATCATGGCAACTCAACTCTTCGCTACGTTGGCAATCGTTTACCACCTTCTTAAGCGTGGAATCGTTGTCTACCTAGTGAACCTTCGTCATCTGCTCCACTCCATTTCTTCAAATCTGTGCTTCGTCTCCCAGCTCAAGAGATGTTGCTATGTCTCATTCCGTGAGTTGTTCGATCTTCGAGAAGATCGACCCTTCTAGAGTCTCTTTCCCTCCAGGTCATGTTGGCAGGATTTCTCAGAGCAAGACGACAAGACAAAGATGGTGATCGAATCAACGTTTCTATGAAGTGCAACCTGGATCGTGAAGATTATACTAGTTGCGTTTACCTTTCACCTTACCCTACGCTTGAATCTCGGGACGAGATTCTTGTTTAGTGGGGGTGAGTTGTCACATCCCTAGCTTCTGGCATTGCACTAGTACTAGCCTTTGGTGATGCATCATGTTTACTTTTACAGAAAGTTGAAATGGGGATTGTCCAAACCCTAGCATCTTAAGAATTCACCAGGTTCACCTAAAATATTTTCAGTCAATCCAAGTGGCTTTCAAAAATGTTCATCATCTTTGGAAAAATGCTGGAAACAGTAACCAGAGATGATGCACATTTTTCCATGTCATTTTGGATCTTTGAACTAATATATATTGTATTTGAGTTGGAGCAAATATATGTTATATATATTTTTAATGCTTCAATAATTCTGATATTTTGTGAGGGGCTCTAGAATATTACTTTCAGTCCCTGCAAAAATTATTGGAAGAAACAAAAATGATTTAGTGTTTGAACTAAATCAAAACAGATTGAAACAAATAGAAAACAATGATTAAAAAATAAAACAGAGCAAAATAAAAAGGGAGAGGCCACCTGGGCCACTTACCTGGCCTTACCCGCGCAGCCACCAGAGCCGGCCCAGTTCCCCCAGCCGGCCCAGCCCACCTCCTCCTCCTTTGTCCTCTTCCTCCTCTGCCGGGAGGACGAGCAGAGGCGAGGCGTGGCGCGCGTCGACGCCGGCCACCTCCTGCTTCGCGCTGGAGGCCTCCCCCTTCGAGCCTATCCATGCGTGGAGACGCCACGCAGCCGCCCGGAGCCGTCCAGCCCTCCCTCTCTTCCCCTGGACCCCGTTCCCTCCTCTGCTTCCCTCCCGCGCACACCACCGAGCGGAGCTCGCCGTCTTCGTCGCCGTAACCATGGCCACCAGCCCTCCCTCGCCCATCCAGCGTGCTTGAGAGCTCCGTCACGACATCTTCGACCTCCCCACCAAGCCATGGAACTACGGACGCGCCACAACGTCGCCGGCATCGCCGTTTCCATCGCCGGCCGCCGAGGATCTTCATCGTCAATTCACCACCATCGTCGCGTCCCCGAGCCGGCTAACCACCCCTACGGCACCGCTGTGAGCTCCCACGCCTCCCCTCCCTCTTTTCCCCTTCGATTGCGCCCTGTAGCCTCGATTCCACCGGAGCCGCGAGCTCGGCTCCGCCGGCGATGTCGCCGCCGTCGTTGCAGGTCACCGAACTCGCGTCCGAGCACGACCTCGAGCTCGTGGATCTCCCAGGAGCCCGCCCAGCCTCTCAGCTCGCTCGCTCGCCAAGCGTAGCCCCGTGCCCGTGCTGGCCCGAACTCCGGTCGCCGCCGCGGGCCCCGTTCTGGTGAGCTCGAGCCACCCCAGCCCCTGCCGGTTGCACAGATGGATGCGGGCGACTCCCCGCTACGCGTAGAGCCCCTCAGTCGCCGATTTGGTCGCCGAAGGAGCGTTTCCGACGCCCTCCGCCGTTGCTGGCGTCACCGGCGACAAGCCGCGGGTCAACTCCGGCGGGTTTGACCCGGGGTTTGACCCCCTGGCGTGTGGGCCCAGGCGCCTGCTTAGTTAGTGCTAAGTTAGTTAGTGTTAACTAACTTAGTTAATTAGGTAGGCCACTGACATGCGGGCCCCGCCCGGCTAACTAAGTTAGTTAGGGCTAACTAACCTGGTTAGTTGACTGAGACACTGACGTGTGGACCCCACACGTCAGGTTTGACCTGGGGCGCTCGGTTGACCCTGCTGACGTCACTATTACGTCATGCTGACGCAGTATTTGTTCTGGAATTTAAATAAATCCTAAATGATTTATAAATATCAGAAAATGCCCTAAACTTCAATAATTCATAGAAAATTAACCGTAACTCCAAATTAAATAATTTATATATGAAAAATTATCAGAAAAATTCAAGGAATCCATCTGTACCATTTTCATGCATGTTAGAACAACTTATCACTACTGTTTAGAGCAAATGAAGTGAATGACATTTAAATAATCACATATGGAGTTTGAATTTGAATCTTGTATTCAAACCAACTTCATTTAATCTGTTGCTAGTCGCATTAGCCCAAAACACATTCATATTGCCATGTCATAGCATGCATCATATTGTGCATTGCATTGATTGTATTTCTTCTTTGTTGCCAGTATTTGTCCCCTCTCGATAGACGTGATACCGATGATGTGATCGTTGACACTGATGAAGACTCAATGTTATCTTCAGAAGTGCCAGGCAAGCAAAACCCCCTTGTTCATTCCGATACAATCCTACTCTCTCGCCCCTGCTCTCTTTTAATGCATTAGGACAACACCGATTTATCTGTTACTTGCTGCGGTAGCTGAACCCCTTTATCCTTTGCATGACCTGTCATTGCCACAGTAAATAGATGAAACCCACTAGCATGAGTAGGAGTTGTTTGAGCCCTGTTGTGCCTACTCATTCATGCTTGTTTGTCATGCCTGCTACTGCTTAGAGTTGAGTCAGGTCTGATTCATCGGGGATGAATCAGAGGCGTGTGAACATGTCCTACTGTGTGTGAGCTAAGTGTGTGAACACGATTTGGTAAAGGTAGCGGTGAGAGGCCATGTAGGAGTACATGGTGGGTTGTCTCATTGTAGCCGTCCTCAGAAACTGAGTTCTGTGTTTGTGATCCATGATTCAGTTACTACCATACATTGGGCCCTGAAATATGACCCCGCTCGACTTCTCATTCACCCTCGTCCTCTGTCCAGGAGTTGCAAGTAGTTTCTGGTGTTTGTAGTATGCTGGAGGCCGTGGACAGCGCTGACCGTAGGGGTGGGCTGTGATGCGGTAGGCACATGGCCGGGTAAACCGGGCGCCCGTTTGGTGTCACGGAACCCTGTTCACATCGTTTGGGGCTGTGAGCGAAACTCCGGCCGGATCTCCTCATGGATGGAACCCGAATAGGCGATAAACCTGGACTAGAGACTTGAGTGTTTAGGTAGGTCGTGGTCTACACCCACGTCGGCTTTCGCTTGAAGTCTGCCGAGCACATGTCGTGTGCAGACGCTAAGTGGTGGAAACATGTATGAAGAAGTACACCCCTGCAGGGTTAACATCATCTATTCGAATAGCCGTGTCCGCGGAAAAGGACTTCTGGATTACTTATATCAGTTCATAGACAAGTGAAAGTGGATACTTTAAAATGCGCAAGATAAGCGTGAGTGCTATGGATGGCGTTCTCGTAGGGAGACGGGAGCGGATCCATAGTGGTGTATTGATATGGTGAATATGTGGACTCGTGTGCGCCACCTCAAAAGAGTCGCTTGCAGACGTAGTTTAGGATAGCCACCGAGTCAAAGCTGGCTTGCTTCAGTCAAACCCTACCATCCCCTTTGTTGATAATGATGCATATGTAGATAGTTCTGATGTAAGTCTTGCTGGGTACATTTGTACTCACGTTTGCCTATTTTATGTTTTTGCAGAGAGACTTCGGTCTCGCTAGTAGTTTCACGTGGACTTCGACGTTTAGCTTGATACCTCAGCTACGATCTTGTGCCCTCGGCAGGATCTAGTAGATAGTCAGGCTTCTCAGCCTTTTCATTTATAGTTGTCTGTACTCAGACATGATAGCTTCCGCTTGTGCTTTGACTTGTATGCTCTGAGTGTTGGGTCACGAGACCCATGTTTGTAATATCTCGCTCCTCGGAGCCTATTGAATAAACTACTTGAGTAGTAGAGTCATTTTGTGATGCCATGTTGTATTGCACATATCGAGCATATTGTGTGTATGTTATTGAAATGCTTGGTATGTGTGGGATCTGACCATCTAGTTGTTTATCTTTAGTAGCCTCTCTTACCGGGAAATGTCTCCTAGTGTTTCCACTGAGCCATGGTAGCTTGCTACTACTCCGGAACACTTAGGCTGGCCGGCATGTGTCCTTCTTCGTTCCTGTGTCTGTCCCTTCGGGGAAATGTCACGCTTTGAGTACCGGAGTCCTGTTAGCCCGCTACAGCCCGGTTTACCGGAGTCCTGCTAGCCCAGTGCTACAGCCCGGACCCACTTGCTGATGACCGACACGTTCGAAGCTGGGTCATGGATGCCTGTCCCTGTAAGTCTGTGCCACTTTGGGTTTACGACTAGTCATGTCAGCCCGGGCTCCTTATCATATGGATGCTAGCGACACTATCATATACGTGAGCCAAAAGGCGCAAACGGTCCCGGGCAAAGGTAAGGCGACACCCGTGGGGATACCGTGCGTGAGGCCGCAAAGTGATATGAGGTGTTACCGGCTAGATCGATGTGACATCGAGTCGGGGTCCTGACACAACCCCAGCCCTCGCGAAATTGCGAAACAAGTACTACGCGTACATAATTACGCTCTGGAAATACCATGGGCATAAGGGGAGGGGCACAACCACGGCACACCCAAAATATGGCTCAACCGCACTAGGGGCTCCTGATTTTGTCATTTCTTTTTTCTTACTTTCAGGACTCCATTCTCCGGAAGGCCTGTCCGGCAGTACAATCGCCGAACACATGATGCAACAGCCAGGGAGGTAGCAAGCTACGTCGAATGTCCAGGTGGTCTCTATAACGAGCTAAATACATGTCTTACATAAAGTCTCGCAGCTTGCCCCTGGAGGGGGACATGTCAAATAATCCTATCTCTTGCTTATCGCACTATTTGTATCGTTCTGCTTTCACAGCAGCCTTTTAATAAACAATACATAGCTCTTGTCTATTATTGCATTCATTTTTTATGTAAATATGTTCAGTTATGACATTACACAATCATACACTTTGGTATGGCCAATACACCAGGGGCTTAAGTACCCCAGAATATGGTGTGAGAAGTCCGAACACTCTCATGAGTGCGGCACCCCGAACTTATAGCATTATATGCATCGGCTCTGAATCATGTCTCGGGTCAATAGTTGGGTTTGCCCGGCTCCCATGTTTTGGTACCTTACGTTCCATTATATCGGCTAAGGTAGCGCTGGGAGAACTACTGCGAATGTGCCCCAGTTGAGCTGGGTTAAGCACCTCAATAGAGAAAGCTAAAACTGACTGTCATGATAGGGCGAGAGCCGATCGCTGTTCGAGAGGTTTTCGAGTCCCTAAAGACTTATGCTGCTTAGAGCGAGGAGCTGGCTTTGTCCGACCTAGGCGTGGATAGCACCCCGAACTCGGTCTTCCGAATACTAGGGGCTTCGCCGAAATTTAAAATTATAGAATTCTATGGCTAAGTGAGAGTGATAACGCATTATAGTCTGATTGCCTTGTTTGTTGTGCTGAGCGCCTCCCTCGAAGGACCCAAGAATGGGAACAAGAGCGCTCAGGTTTATCCCGAACACCCCAGCACTCGTGGCATGGGGGCAGAAGCCGACAACTCGCATCTCTCAGATTTAATAAACGGCCGCACAGAAGGTAATATTTTAAATTCAAAAAAGCGTTGCTTAGCGCATATCAACAAGTTTTCAGCGCATAGGATAAACACGAGCGAGTTTACTCAAAAATTAAATCCTTGGAACATTCATTCGCCACAAGGCGGGCACCCTTCAGGACGCCCTCATAATACATCTTGGGCCTGCGATGCTCCTTCCCCTCCGGTGGCCCATCTATCACCAGCTTCTCAGCATCCAGCTTGCCCCAGTGTACCTTAGCACGGGCAAGGGCCCTACGGGCGCCTTTGATGCATGCGGAGCGCTTGATGACTTCAAGCCGTGGACAGGCATCCACCAGCCGCCTCACCAACCCAAAGTAGCTCCCGAGCATGACCTCCCTAGGCCATAGCCGGACTATTAGGCCCTTCATGGCCTGTTCGGCTACCTTATGGAGCTCGACCAGCTGCTTCAGCTGGTCGCTCAACGCCACCGGGTGTCTGGCCTCAACATACTGGGAACAGAACACCTTCTCTGTCGAGCTCCCTTCCTCGGCTCGGTAGAATGCGACAGCATCGGACACACTGCGGGGCAGATCTGCGAATGCTCCTGGAGAGCTCCGTACTTCGGTAAGTAACAAGTAATTCACTTTCACGTGCTTGCTTTGCATAAAGAATGCCTTACCCGCCGCTATCTTCTTCATCGCCTCAATTTCCTGGAGGGCTTTTGGGCTTCTGCCTTGGCGGATTTGGCGCTCTCAAGGGCCGAGGCAAGCTCGGACTCTCGAGTCTTTGAGTCAAGCTCCAATCTCTCGTGTTTCTTCACAAGAGTATGGAGCTCTTGCCGCACCTCCGCCACCCGCGCCTCCTGCTTTTCTTGCTCGATGCGCTCCATGGCCGCATTATCTTCGGCCTTGGACAACGCTTCCTTCAGGGTCGCCACCTCGGTTGTGGCCCCTGTAACACTCATGTTGGTCCTGTCATTTTTTGCAACCAGGTATTTTTTATATACTAACATCAGGTACTACTTACCTTCCTTGTCCTCGAGCTGCTTCTTGGCAAGGCCGAGCTCGTTCTCGGACCGCTCGAGGCTCTGCTTCAATGCATCGACCTCCGCAGTCAGTACGGTAGAGGTCAGCAGCGCAGCCTGCATTCCCATATTGACATATTTATGTTAGACTCCTGCGTATATCTTTTTAGATCCTCAGTCCAGCTTTTCTTCCCAAACACCAAACTGAGCATCAGGGGCTACTGTCTATGCGGTAATATTTTTACATGTCTTAAATACATACCTCAAAGCCTGTGAGAAGGCTGGCACAGGCTTCTGTCAGCCCGCTCTTGGCGGACTGAACCTTCTGGATCACCACACTCATAATAGTGTGGTGCTCCTCGTTGATGGAGGCGCCGTTAAGCACCTCCAACAAATTGTCCGGTACCTCCGGCTGGACGGGGTTCACCGGCGTCGTAGGCTTTCCCTTCTTACGAGGGGGCCGCCTGCCGAACTCCGGAACCACTGAAGGTTCCCGTGCGATGTCCGGCATAGGGCCAGACTTAGAGCCCTTTGGGGTTTTATCCCCTTTGTGCCTGGAATCCGGAAGGTCGCCTTGCGGCGCCTCCGGGGCTACCTCCTCCTGGCTCGTCCCCTTTTGGGACTCCACCTCGTCGTCGTCCGTGGGGCGAGGGGAGGTTGCAGTCGAGAGTGAAAGACTATTCACATCCGACGAATCCAGGGATCCACTCAACGAAGCGTCGAGCTGGGCCTTGAGCGGACTGCATGATTATGTTCGGTGTTAGAAGATACTGTGCACTAAAGGAACACCATGAGTTATTCTGTTATCCGGATACTTACAATTTTGCCAGGGGCTTGGCCCTGGATGGCCACTCCTCTTCGCCGTTGTCGGCGTTGGTGGAGTAGTCCGGGAGAAGGGTTTTTCCCTTCTTGGACCCTCCGGCCCCCCTAGTTGGGGTGGCCTTCCTTTTCTTTCCTCCCCCCGTTGAAGGGGGCGAGGACTCTTCTTCCTCCTCCTCGCCTTCGTGGGAGGAGTGCGCTTCGGAGTCATCGGACGAGGAATCCGACACTAGCAGGTGCCGGGAACTCTTTCGAGTTCCCGTGGCCTTCCTCTTGGCCTTCTTCTCCGGCACCACGTGAGGTGCCGGGACCAGCAGCTTCGCCAAACGGGCGTCCGCTGGGCCTTCGGGCAAAGGAGCCGGACAGTCTATCTATCCGGACTTCTTCTGCCAGTCCTGTTAAAGGAATGGGAGCTTAGATCCCGCATAGAGTCAAACTATGAAAAACAAGTATCCTGTAATGGGTAAAATAAGCTTACCACACTCGCTTGGCGCTTCGCGCAGAATCTGCGATCCTCGGTAATGGGAGGGTGAACCTCGGAGCCCTTGAATAGCACCTTCTAGGCATCTTCGTGCGTTGTGTCAAAGAGCCTGGACAAAGTTTGGTGCTGGGCCGGGTCGAATTCCCAAAAGTTGAAAGCCCGTCATTGACACGGGAGGATCCGGTGGAAGAGCATGACCTAGACTACGGTGACAAGTTTAACCTTCTTGTCAATCAGGTCTTTGACACAGGTTTGGAGTACTTAAGAAAGCATTTGAAATACTTAAGAAAGCATTGATCACTACACCTATTATTCAGCCACCTGATTGGAATTTACCTTTTAAAATTATGTGTGATGCTAGTGATTATGCTGTAGGTGCTGTTCTAGGGCAAAGAGTTGATAAGAAATTAAATGTTATCCAGTGTGCCAGTAAGACTCTTGATACTGCCCAGAGAAATTATGCTACTACCGAAAAAGAATTTTTAGCAGTTGTGTTTGCATGTGATAAGTTTAGACCTTACATTCTTGATTCCAAAGTTACTATTCACACTGATCATGCTGCTATTAAATATCTTATGGAAAAGAAATATGCTAAGCCTAGACTCATTAGATGGGCTCTCTTGCTCCAAGAATTTGACTTGCATATTATTGATAGAAAGGGAGATGAGAACCCCGTTGCAGACAACTTGTCTAGGTTAGAGAATGTTCTTGATGACCCAATACCTATTGATGATAGCTTTCCTGATGAACAGTTAGCAGTCGTTAATGCTTCTCGTACTGCTCCTTGGTATGTTGATTATGTTAATTACATTGTTGCTAAATTTATACCATCTAGTTTCACATACCAGCAAAAGAAAAAGTTATTTTATGATTTAAGACATTACTTTTGGGATGACCCACACCTTTATAAAGAGGGAGTAGATGGTGTTATTAGACGTCGTGTACCTGAGCACGAACAGGAACAGATCCTACGCAAGTGTCACTCTGAATCATATGGAGGACACCACGCTGGAGACAGAACTACACATAAGGTATTGCGATCTGGTTTTTATTGGCCTACTCTCTTCAAAGATGCCCGTAAGTTTGTCTTGTCTTGTGATGAATGTCAAAGAATTGGTAAAATTAGTAGACGTCAAGAAATGCCTATGAATTATTATCTTGTTATTGAACCGTTTGATGTTTGGGGCTTTGATTATATGGGACCTTTTCCTGCCTCTAATGGTTACACACATATTTTAGTTGCTGTTGATTACGTTACTAAGTGGGTAGAAGCTATTCCAAGTAGTAGTGCTGATCAGAACACTTCTATTAAAATGCTTAAAGAAGTTATTTTTCCGAGGTTTGGAGTCCCTAGATGTCTTATGACTAATGGTGGTTCACATTTTATTCATGGTGCTTTCCGTAAGATGCTTGCTAAGTACGATGTTAATCATAGAATCGCATCCCCTTATCACCCGCAGTCTAGTGGTCAAGTAGAGTTGAGCAATAGAGAGCTCAAATTAATTTTACAAAAGACTGTGAATAGATCTAGAAAGAATTGGTCCAAAAAACTTGATGATGCATTGTGGGCCTATAGAACTGCATATAAAAATCCTATGGGTATGTCTCCATATAAGATGGTTTATGGAAAAGCTTGTCATTTACCTCTAGAACTTGAACATAAAGCATATTGGGCTATCAAAGAACTCAACTATGACTTCAAACTTGCCGGTGAGAAGAGGTTGTTTGATATTAGCTCACTTGATGAATGGAGAACCCAAGCCTATGAGAATGCCAAGCTATTCAAGGAAAAAGTCAAACACTAGCATGACAAAAGGATACAAAAGCGTGAGTTTAACATAGGCGATTATGTGTTATTATTCAACTCTCGTTTAAGATTTTTTGCAGTAAAACTACTCTCTAAGTGGGAAGTTCCTTGCGTTATCGAGGAGGTCTATCGTTCTGGTGCCATAAAAATAAACAACTTCGAAGGCACAAGTCCGAGGGTGGTGAACGGTCAAAGAATTAAACATTATATCTCAGGTAATCTTATCAATGTTGAAACTAATATTATTGAAACCGTAACCCCGGAGGAATACACAAGGGACACTTTCCAGAATGTTCCAGACTCCGAAAAGGAATACGTATGTGGTACGGTAAGTAAACTGACTCCAAAACAATTCTAAAGGCAATTTCTATTAGTTTTGGAATATTTAAGAATTTTAGGAAGAAATAAGTAGTCCGGGAAGGACACGAGGCCTCCACGAGAGTGGAGGGCGCGCCCACCCTTACTGGGTGCGCCCCCCTGTCTCGTGGACACCTCGTGTGCCTCCCGGACTCCATTTTCTTGCACATTACGTATTTTGGTCGGTAAAAATTCATTATATAAACTCCTGAAGGTTTTGACCACCGTATCACGCAAATACCCTCTGTTTTCGTTTCGAGTTGTTTTCTGTTACAGATCTAGAGCATCATGGCATCTCCAAGTGCTCCCAAGGACAAGTTTTTCAAGAGGGTTATCAACCCCTATCTCGCGGAGGTGCTGCAATACCCTCAAACCATTGAGATGCGTGAGGGGGTGCTGCACATCCGTGATGTGGAGGGACCAAGGCGTACCAGAAGCATGGAGACAAAGCTCGAAGCTGTGGAGCAGCAAGTCTTCAAGTGCCAAGGGATGGTGGAGCATGGACTCAACGCCAACCAGATGATGATCACGGAGTTCACCAACAACCACAAGCTAGATGCCAAAGTCATTGGGGAAACCATTTTCAAGCTCCAAGAGAAAATCGAGCACCTCCAAGCCCAGATCTATGACCTGCAAAACCAGAACTGTGAGTATGAAAATAGATTCAAAAGGATGAGTTTGGCTGCAGATTTAACGATCCCAGAGACTCGATCATCCTTCTATGATGGTGAGCCTATGCCTTGGAAGATGGACGAAAAACCTGCATCATCAACAACTCCTGCTTCACCACCTCCGAGGACATAATCGCATGGGTATGGGCACTCCCCTTGGCAACTGCCAAGCTTGGGGGAGTTGCCCTGGTATCGTATCACCATCACACTCCTATCTTTACCATTTTATATAGTTTGATACTTTTAGTAGTATCTTGATCTAGTAGATTGAAGTTTTGATATCAAGTATTTTTGAGTTTTGCTTTGTGATCTGTTTATGTAATCAAGTCCGTGAGTTATCTATAATAAAGATTAGTGTTGAGTCAAGGGCTTTGCTATCTCGCTATGATCTTGAGAAAGATAAAAAGAATAAAAAGAATAAAAGAGTTCCCGTTGATCTTATGGATAGTGATGACTTCACACATAGAAAGTATGAGGCATAAAAGTTGTTGGGAGTTGATAAACATAGTTTTGGTCATCGTGCAATTAATAGGAAGTAATAAGGAAAGAGAGGTTTCACATATAAATACACTATCTTGGACATCTTTTAGAATTGTGAGCACTCATTAAGTATGACATGCTAAAAGAGTCAATGTTGGACAAGGAAGACAATGTAATGGTTTATGTTTTCTCACATCTCAGTTAAAGTATGTTGTGATTGACCTTCCGAACATGTTGAGCTTGCCATTCCCCTTCATGCTAGCCAAATTCCTAGCACCAAGTAGAGATACTACTTGTGCTTCCAAATTTCCTTAAACCCAGTTTTGCCATGAGAGTCCACCATATCTACCTATGGATTGAGTAAGATCCTTCAAGTAAGTAGTCATCGGTGCAAGCAATAAAAATTGCTCTCCAAATATGCATAACTTATTAGTGCAGAGAAAATAAGCTTTATACGATCTGGTTATGGAAGCAATAAAAGCGACGGACTGCATAATAAAGGTCCATACACAAGGGGCAATATAAAGTGACGGTCTTTCGTACTAAGATTTTGTGTATCCAACCCTAAAAGCGCATGACAACCTCTGCTTCCCTCTGTGAAGGGCCTATCTTTTACTTTATGTTCCTACTTTATGTTTTTACTTTATGCTTGAGTCAAGGTGACCTTCACCTTTCCCTTTTTCACTTTATCCTTTGGCAAGCTCCTCGTGTTTGAAAGATCATGATGTATATATCCAATTGGATGTTCGTTAGCATGGACTGTTATTGTTGACATCACCTAAAGGTGAATATGTTGGGAGGCAACACAATAAGCCCCTACCTTTCTCAGTGTCCGGCTGAAACTCCATAACCACAAGTATTGCGTGAGTGTTAGCAATTGTAGAAGATTATATGATAGTTGAGTATGTGGACTTGCTGAAAAGCTCTATTCTTGACTCTTTGTGATGTTACGATAAATTGCAATTGCTTCAATGACTGAGATTATAGTTTGTTGGCTTTCAATGAAATTTTTGAACCATACTTGACATTGTGAATTGATTGTTACTTGAGCATAAGAAATCATATGACAAAATCTATTTAAGTTGTTGTTATAAGAATGATCATGATGCCCTCATGTCCGTATTTTATTTTTATCGACACCTCTATCTCTAAACATGTGGACATATTTTTCGATTTCGGCTTCCGCTTGAGGGTAAGCGAGGTCTAAGATTGGGGAGTTGATACGTCCATTTTGCATCATGCTTTTATATCAATATTTATTGCATTATAGGCTGTTATTAAACATTATATATCAATACTTATGTCTATTTTCTCTTATTTTGTAAGGTTTACCATAAAGAGGGGGAATGCCGGCAGCTGGAATTCTGGCTGAAAAGGGAGCAAACATTGGAAACCTATTCTTCATTGCTCCAAAAGACCTGAGACTCCATGAAACTTATTTTTGGATTTAATAAGAATTATTGAGCGAAAGAAACACCTCAGGGGGCCCACACCCTGGCCAGGAGGGTGGGGGGCGCGCCCACCCCTACTGGGTGCGCCCCCTGTCTCCTGGGCCCCCTGGTGGCCCCCCGGTGTCCATCTTCTGCTATATGAAGGGTTTTATCCTGGAAAAAATCGTGGTCAAGCTTACGGGATGAAACTCCGCCGCCACGAGGCGGGACCTTGGCGAAACCAATCTAGAGCTCCGGTAGAGCTGTTTTGCCGGGGACACTTCCCTCCGGGAGGGGGAAATCATCATCATCGCCATCACCAACGATCCTCCCACCGGGAGATGGTCAATCTCCATCAACATCTTCACCAGCACCATCTCCTCTCAAAACCTAGTTCATCTCTTGTATCCAATCTTGTATCCAAAACCACAAATTGGTACCTGTGGGTTGCTAGTAGTGTTGATTACTCCTTGTAGTTGATACTTATTGGTTTACTTTGTGGAAGATCATATGTTCAGATCCTTAATGCATATTATTAGACCTCTGATTATGAACATGAATATGCTTTGTGAGTAGTTACGTTTGTTCCTGAGGACATGGGTGAAGTCTTGCTATTAGTAGTCATGTGAATTTGGTATTCGTTCGATATTTTGATAAGATGTATGTTGTCTTTCCTCTAGTGGTGTTATTTGAACATCGACTACATGACACTTCACCATTATTTGGGCCTAGAGGAAGGCATTGGGAAGTAATAAGTAGATGATGGGTTGCTAGAGTGACAGAAGCTTAAACCCTAGTTTATGCGTTGCTTCGTTAGGGGCTGATTTGGATCCATATGTTTCATGCTATGGTTAGGTTTACCTTAATACTTTTGTTGTAGTTGAGGATGCTTTTAATAGGGGTTAATCATAAGTGGGATGCTTGTCCAAGTAAGGGCAGTACCCAAGCACTGGTCCACCCACATATCAAATTATCAAAGTACCGAACGCGAATCATATGAGTGTGATGAAACTAGCTTGACGATAATTCCCATGTGTCCTCAGGAGCGCTTTTCTCATTATAAGAAATTGTCCAGGCTTGTACTTTGCTACAAAAAGGATTGGGCCACCTTGGTGCACCTTATTTACTTTCATTGCTTGTTACTCTTTACAATTTATCTTATTACAAAACTATCTATCACCTACAATTTCAGTGCTTGCAGAGAAAACCTTACTGAAAACCGCTTATCATTTCCTTCTGCTCCTCGCTGGGTTCGACACTCTTAATTAACAAAAGGACTACGATAGATCCCCTACACTTGTGGGTCATCAGTCCCTTAGTGCACGCTTCCATTCCCGCTTGGGAATGTGGGTGGCGTATATCATGTTTACCGTTTTCACTTGGGGAGGAAATTTATTCTGTCTTCCTGTGTTCGGCGGTCGGGGCTCCTCGTCAATCGCTATGCAGCCCCTTTTCCTTGTTTTCGGCATTCAACTTGTCGGCATGTTTGAACACCCAACACTATCTGTTGGTGTGGTTGGCTGGTTTATCGGGGGTGCCATGAATTTGACACGAGCGATCGAGTATGCGGTCCAGACTGAACGGGCCCGGATTGTTTATTTTAAATGGCTTTTTCCGCTGACTGGACTTGGAGCCACTGAATCTGACATTGACTGCCATGTCTTCGGCGTTGTCGCCATTGTTGTGACGCTTATGTCTGTTGCGTCGTGGCTTGCCTTTGCTATCTCGGGCATCTGGGGTGCCGAGATTTCTTGGTATGATGTTACTGCGAGCAAGCCAGCTGTCCTCGCCCGCCCAAAAGCGGGTCATGAGTGTCGTGAGGGCTGCCATGGACTTTGGCTTCTCTTGGCCGAGGTGTCGGGCAAGCCACTCGTCGCGGATGTTATGTTTAAAGGCCGCTAGGGCTTCGGCATCCGGACAGTCGACAATTTGGTTCTTTTTAGTTAGGAACCAAGTCCAGAATTTCCTGGCTGACTCTTCGGGCTGTTGGGTTATGTGACTTAAGTCATCAGCGTCTGGTGGTCGCACATAAGTTCCCTGGAAGTTGTCAAGGAATGCGTCCTCCAGGTTCTCCCAACTGCCAATGGAGTTTGCCGGCAGGCTATTCAGCCAATGTCGAGCCGGTCCTTTGAGCTTAAGTGGGAGGTACTTGATGGCATGTAGATCGTTGCCGCGGGCCATGTGAATGTGGAGAAGGAAATCTTCAATCCATACCACGGGGTCTGTTTTACCATCATATGATTCAATGTTTACGGTTTTAAACCCTTCTGAGAATTCATGATCCATTACTTCATAAGTGAAGCATAGGGGGTGTGCGGCGCCTCTATGCCGGGCTACATCACGACGCAGTTCAAATGAGTCTGGTCTGTTGTATTCGGCCCGGTCGGACTTGTTTTTAGTGTATCCGGCGTGAGGGTCATCCTCACGCATTGTGGCGTGCCCCCGCGATCCGTAGATCGATCTTGACTGTACTGCTTTGTTTTCTAATATGTCTCGCAGGTCCTGCGTGTAGCCCCGGGCCTTAGTATTTTTGTTTGGCGAGGGGGGCGGGCTGGTGTTCGGGCTGATACGCCGCTTTGTCTCGGCCATGAGGTGGGCAGTCAGCCTCGTCTTGCACTGTGATACGTCCATTTTGCATCATGCTTTTATATCAATATTTATTGCATTATGGGCTGTTATTACACACTATATCTCAATACTTATGGCTATTCTCTCTTATTTTACAAGGTTTACCATGAAGAGGGGGAATGCCGGCAGCTGGAATTCTGGCTGGAAAAGGAGCAAACATTGGAAACCTATTCTGCACTGCTCCAAAAGTCCTGAAACTCCACAAAACCTGTTTTTGGATTTATTAAGAATTATTGAGCGAAAGAAATACATCAAGGGCCCCACACCCTGTCCAGGAGGGTGGGGGCGCCCCCCCCCTTACTGGGCGCGCCCCTGTCTCCTGGGCCCTCTGGTGGCCCTCCGATGTCGATCTTCTGCTATATGAAGGCTTTTCCCTGGAAAAAATCGTGGGCAAGCTTACAGGACGAAACTCCGCTGCCACGAGGCGGAACCTTGGCGGAACCAATCTACAGCTCTGGCAGAGCTGTTCTGCCGGGGACACTTCCCTCCGGGAGGGGGAAATCATCACCAACGTCATCACCAACGATCCTCTCATCGGGAGGGGGTCACTCTCCATCAAAATCTTCACCAGCACCATCTCCTCTCAAACCCTAGTTCATCTTTTGTATCCAATCTTGTATCCAAAACCACAAATTGGTACCTATGGGTTGCTAGTAGTGTTGATTACTCCTTGTAGTTGATACTTATTGGTTTACTTGGTGGAAGATCATATGTTTAGATCCTTAATGCATATTATTACACCTCTAATTATGAACATGAATATGCTTTGTGAGTAGTTACGTTTGTTCCTGAGGACATGGGTGAAGTCTTGCTATTAGTAGTCATGTGAATTTTGTATTCGTTTGATATTTTGATGAGATGTATGTTGTCTTCTCCTCTAGTGGTGTCATGTGAACGTCGACTACATGACACTTCACCATTATTGGGCCTAGAGGAGGGCGTAGGGAAGTAATAAGTAGATGATGGGTTGCTAGAGTGACAGAAGCTTAAACCCTAGTTTATGCGTTGCTTCGTTAGGGGCTGATTTGGATCCACATGTTTCATGCTATGGTTAGGTTTACCTTAATACTTTTATTGTAGTTGCGGATGCTTGCAATACGGGTTAATCATAAGTGGGATGCTTGTCCAACTAAGGGAAGTACCCAATCACCGGTCGATCCACATATCAAATTATCAAAGTACCGAACGCGAATCATATGAGCGTGATGAAAACTAGCTTGACGATAATTCCCGTGTGTCCTCGGGAGCTCCTTTCTCATTATTAGAAATTGTCCAGGCTTATCCTTTGCTACATAAAGGATTGGGCGACCTTGCTGCACTTTATTTACTTTGTTTACTTGTTACTCGTTACTATTTATCTTATCACAAAACTATCTATCACCTACAATTTCAGTGCTTGCAGAAAACCTTACTGAAAACCGCTTATCATTTCCTTCTGCTCCTCGTTGGGTCAACACTCTTACTTATCGAAAGGACTACGACAGATCCCCTACACTTGTGGGTCATCAAGACTCTTTTCTGGCACCGTTGCCGGGGAGTGTAGCGCTTTTGGTGAGTGGAACTTGGTAAGGAAACATTTATATAGTGTGCTGAATTTTTTTGTTACTTGTTACTATGGAAACTAATCCTTTGAGGGGCTTGTTTGGGGCATCTTCGCCCCGACCAGTAGAGCAAAGAGTTTCTCCTCAACCTACTGAACTTTATGAAAATGTTTTTTTAGATTCCTTCGGGTATGATAGAGAAACTGCTAGCTAATCCATTTGCAGGAGATGGAACGTTGCATCCTGATTTACACCTTATCTTTGTGGTTGAAGTTTGTGGATTATTTAAGCTTGCAGGTATCCCCGATGATGTTTTCAAAAGGAAGGTCTTCCCTTTATCTTTGAAGGGAGATGCATTGACATGGTTTAGGCTATGTGATGATACGGGATCTTGGAATTATAAGCGATTGAAGTTGGAATTTCACCAGAAGTTCTATCATATGCATCTTGTTCATCGTGATCGTAATTACATATATAATTTCTGGCCTCGTGAAGGAGAAAGCATCGCTCAAGATTGGGGGAGGCTTAAGTCAATGTTATATTCATGCCCCAATCATGAGCTCTCTCGGGAAATGATTATTCAAAATTTTAATGCTCGACTTTCTCTTGATAATCACAACCTGCTCAATACTTCTTGTGCTGGTTCTTATATGCTGAAGACTATTGAATTCAAATGGGACTTATTGGAAAGAATTAAACGCAGCTCTCAATATTGGGGTTCCGATGATGGTAAGGAGTCAGGTATGACACCTAAGTTCGATTGTGTTAAATCTTTTACGGATACCGATGTTTTTCGTGGATTTAGTGCTACGTATGGACTTGACTCTGAGATAGTAGCTTCTTTCTGTGAATCTTTTGCTACTCACATTGATCTCCCTAAAGAGAAGTGGTTTAAATATAATCCTCCTGTTGAAGTGAAAGTAGTTGCACCTATTACAGTTGAAGAAAATACTATCACTTATTGTGATCCTATTGTTCCTACTACTTATGTTGAGAAACCACCTTTTCCTGTTAGGATAAAGGATCATGCTAAAACTTCGACTGTTGTTCGTAAGAGTAATAACTAGGACTTATACACCTCCTGAGCAAATCAATGTTGAACCTAATACTGCTATGGTTAAAGATCTCTTGGATGATAATTTAGATGGGCATGTTATTTATTTCTGTGATGAAGCTGCTAATATTGCAAAACCACACGCTAAGATACATAGGCCCGTTGTAGGCATGCCTGTTATTTCTGTTAAAATAGGAGATCATTGTTATCATGGCTTATGTGATATGGGTGCTAGTGCTAGTGCAATACCCTATGACTTATATAAAGAAATTATGCATGATATTGTACACGTTGAATTGGAAGGTATTGCTGTTACTATCAAACTTGCCAATAGAGATACTATTTCACCAATTGGGATTGTTAGAGATGTTGAAGTATTGTGTGGGAAAGTTAAATATCCTGCTAATTTTCTTGTTCTTAGTTCCCCACAAGATAACTTTTGTCCCATTATATTTGGTAGACCCTTCTTGAACACTGTTAAAGCTAAGATTGATTGCAAAAAGGATGTTGTTACGATTAGCTTAGATGATATGACTCATGAGTTTAATTTTGCTAAATTTCATAGACAACCCCGTGATAAAAAATTATCTAGTAAAGATGAAATAATAAGTCTTGCTTCTATTGCCGTGCCTCCTACTGATCCATTAGAACAATATTTGCTAGACCACGAAAATGATATGTTTATGAAAGAAAGAAGGGAAATAGATGAATTATTCCTTAAACAGGAACCTATTTTGAAACATAACCTTCCCATTGAAATTCTTGGGGACCCCCTCCACCCAAGGGTGATCCCGTGTTTGAACTTAAACCTTTACCTGATAATCTTAAGTATGCTTATCTCGATGAAAAGAAAATATATCTTGTTATTATTAGTGCTAACCTTTCAGAGCAAGAAGAAGAAAGATTATTGAAAACTCTGAAGAAGCATCGAGCTGCTATTGGATATACTCTGGATGATCTTAAGGGCGTTAGTCCCACGTTATGCCAACACAAAATTAAATTGGAGGACAATGCCAAACCAGTTAGAGATCCTCAACGACGACTAAATCCTAAAATGAAAGAAGTGGTAAGAAAGGAGATACTAAAGCTCCTTGAGGCAGGTATAATTTATCCCGTTGCTGATAGTGATTGGGTAAGCCCTGTCCATTGTGTCCCTAAAAAGGGAGGTATTACTGTTGTTCCTAATGATAAAGATGAATTGATCCCGCAGAGGATTATTACAAGTTATAGGATGGTAATTGATTTTCGTAAACTAAATAAAGCTACTAAGAAAGATCATTGCCCTTTACCTTTTATTGATCAAATGCTAGAAACACTATCCAAACATACACATTTCTGTTTTCTAGATGGTTATTCTGGTTTCTCTCAAATACCTGTGTCAGCGGGAGATCAAGCAAAAACTACTTTTACTTGCCCTTTTGGTACTTTTGCTTATAGACGTATGCCTTTTGGTTTATGTAATGCACCTGCTACCTTTCAAATATGCATGATGGCTATATTATCTGATTTTTGTGAAAAGATTTGTGAGGTATTCATGGATGACTTCTCCTTTTATGGATCCTCCTTTAATAATTGTTTGAGCAACCTTGATCGAGTTTTGCAGAGAAGCGAAGACACTAGTCTCGTTCTGAATTGGGAAAAATGTCACTTTATGGTTAATGAAGGCATTGTCTTGGGGCATAAGATTTCTGAGAGAGGTATTGAAGTTGATAAAGCTAAAGTTGATGCTATTGAAAATATGCCATGTCCCAAGGACATAAAATGTATAAGAAGTTTCCTTGGTCAAGCCTCTTTTTATAGGAGGTTCATTCAGGACTTTTCTAAGATCTCTAGGCCTCTGACTAATTTATTGCAAAAAGATATTCCTTTTGTATTTGATGATGATTGTGTAGAAGCATTTGAAATATTTAAGAAAGCTTTGATCACTGCACCTGTTGTTCAGCCACCT
The DNA here is from genome assembly GCF_018294505.1 of Triticum aestivum. Classification (NCBI taxonomy): domain Eukaryota; kingdom Viridiplantae; phylum Streptophyta; class Magnoliopsida; order Poales; family Poaceae; genus Triticum; species Triticum aestivum. The sequence continues at coordinate 534,452,408 of NC_057801.1, read as the reverse complement.
GATTGGAATTTACCTTTTGAAATTATGTGTGACGCTAGTGATTATGCTGTAGGTGTTGTTCTAGGGCAAAGAGTTGATAAGAAATTGAATGTTATCCAGTATGCTAGTAAGACTCTTGATACGGCCCAAAGAAATTATGCTACTACTGAAAAAGAATTCTTAGCAGTTGTGTTTGCATGTGATAAGTTTAGACCTTATATTGTTGATTCCAAAGTTACTATTCACACTGATCATGCTGCTATTAAATATCTTATGGAAAAGAAAGATGCTAAGCCTAGACTCATTAGATGGGTTCTCCTGCTCCAAGAGTTTGATTTGCATATTATTGATAGAAAGGGAGCTGAGAACCCCGTTGCAGATAACTTGTCTAGGTTAGAGAATGTTCTTGATGACCCACTGCCTATTGATGATAGCTTTCCTAATGAAGAATTAGTGGTCATTAATGCTTCTCGTACTGCTCCATGGTATGCTTATTATTCTAATTATATTGTTGCTAAATTTATACCACCTAGTCTCACATACCAGCAAAAGAAAAAGTTCTTTTATGAGTTAAGACATTACTTTTGGGATGACCCACACCTTTATAAAGAAGGAGTAGATGGTGTTATTAGATGTTGTGTACCTGAGCATGAACAGGAATAGATCCTACGCAAGTGTCACTCTGAATCATATGGAGGACACCACGCTGGAGATAGAACTGCACATAAGGTACTACAATCTGGTTTTTATTGGCCTACTCTCTTCAAAGATGCTCGTAAGTTTGTCTTATCTTGTGATGAATGTCAAAGAATTGGTAATATTAGTAGACGCCAAGAAATACCTAGGAATTATCCTCTTGTTATTGAACTGTTTGATGTTTGGGGCTTTGATTATATGGGACCTTTTCCTGCCTCTAATGGTTATACACATATTTTAGTTGCTATTGATTACGCTACTAAGTGGTTAGAAGCTATTCCAACTAGTAGTGCTGATCATAACACTTCTATTAAAATGCTTAAAGAAGTTATTTTTCCGAGGTTTGGAGTCCCTAGATATCTTATGACTGATGGTGGTTCACATTTTATTCATGGTGCTTTCCGTAAGATGCTTGCTAAGTATGATGTCAATCATAGAATCGCATCTCCTTATCATACGCAGTCTAGTGGTCAAGTAGAGTTGAGCAACAGAGAGCTCAAATTAATTTTGCAAAAGACTGTTAATAGATCTAGAAAGAATTGGTCAAAAAAACTTGATGATGCATTATGGGCCTATAGAACTGCATAAAAAAATCCTATGGATATGTCTCCATATAAGATGGTTTATGGAAAGGCTTGTCATTTACCTCTAGAACTTGAACATAAAGCATATTGGGCTATTAAAGAGCTCAATTATGAATTCAAACTTGCCGGTGAGAAGATGTTGTTTGATATTAGCTCACTTGATGAATGGAGAACCCAAGCTTATGAGAATGCCAAGCTATTCAAAGAAAAAGTCAAGCGCTGGCATGATAAAAGGATACAAAAGTGTGAGTTTAATGTAGGTGATTATGTGTTATTATTCAACTCTCGTTTAAGATTTTTTGTAGTAAAGCTTCTTTCTAAATGGGAAGGCCCTTACGTTATCGAGGAGGTCTATCATTCTGGTGCGATAAAGATCAACAACTTCGAAGGCACAAGTCCGAGGGTGGTAAACGGTCAAAGAATTAAACATTATATTTCAGGTAATCCTGTTAATGTTGAAACTAATATTATTGAAATCGTAACCCCGGAGGAATACATAAGGGACACTTTTCAGAACGTTCCAGACTCCAAAAAGGAATAGGTATGTGGTACGGTAAGTAAACCGACTCCAAAACAACTCCAATGTCAATTTTTATCAGTTTTGGATTATTTAAGAATTTTAGGAAGAAAGAAGTAGTCCGAAAGGGACACGAGGCCGCCACGAGAGTGGAGGGCGCGCCCACCCTTACTAAGCGCGCCCCCCTATCTCGTGGGCACCTCGTGTGCCTCCTGGACTCCGTTTTCTTGCACTTTACGTATTTTGGTCGGTAACAATTAATTATATATACTCCCAAAGGTTTTGACCACCGTATCACGCAAATATCATCTGTTTTCATTTCGAGCTATTTTCTGTTGAAGATCTAGAGCATTATGGCATCTCCAAGCGCTCCCAAGGACAAGTTTTTCGAGAGGGTTATCAACACCTATCTCGCGGAGGTGCTGCAACACCCTCAAACCATTGAGAAGCGTGAGCGGGTGCTACACATCCGTGATGTGGAGGGACCCAGGCATACCGGAAGCATGGAGACAAAGCTCAAAGCTGTGGAGCAGCAAGTTTTAAAGTGCCAAGGGATGGCCGAGCGTGGACTCAACGCTAACCAGATGATGATCACAGAGTTCACCAACAACCACAAGCTAGATGCCAAAGTCATTGGGGAAACCATCTTCAAGCTTCAAGAGAAAATCGAGCACCTCCAAGCCCAGATCTATGACCTGCACAACCAGAACTATGAGTATGAATATAGATGCAAAAGGATGAGTTTGGTTGCAGATTTAAGAATCCCGGAGACTCGATCATCGTTCTACAATGGTGAGCCTATGCTTTGGAAGACGGACGACAAGCCTACATCATCAACAACTCCTACTTCACCACCTCCGAGGACATAATCACATGGGTATGGGCACTCCCCCTTGGTAACTGCCAAGCTTGGGGGAGGTGCCCCGTTATCGTATCACCATCACACTCCTATCTTTATCGTTTTATTTAGTTCGATCCTTTTAGTAGTATCTTGATCTAGTAGATTGAAGTTTTGATATCAAGTAGTTTTTAGTTTTGCTTAGCGATCTCTTTTTGTAATCGAGACCGTGAGCTATCTATAATAAAGATTAGTGTTGAGTCAAGGGCTTTGCTTTGTTGCTATGATCTTGAGAAAAATAGAAAGAATAAAAAGAATAAAAGAGTTCATATTGATCTTATGGATAGTAATAACTTCACACATAGAAAGTATGAGGCATAAAGGTTGTTGAGAGTCGATAAACGTAGTTTTGGTCATCGTTGCAATTAATAGCAAGTAATAAGGAAAGAGAGGTTCACATATAAATATACTATCTTGGAGATCTTTTATGATTGTGAGCACTCATTAAGTATGACATGCTAAAAGAGTTGACGATGGACAAGGAAGACAACGTAATGGTTTATGTTTTCTCACATGTCAGTTAAAGTATGTTGTCATTGACCTTCCAAACATGTTGAGCTTGCCTTTCCCCCTCATGCTAGCCAAATTCCCAGCACCAAGTAGAGATACTACTTGTGCTTACAAGTACCCTTAAACCCAGTTTTGCCATGAGAATCCACCATATCTACCTATGGATTGAGTAAGATCCTTCAAGTAAGCTGTCATCGGTGCAAGCAATAAAAATTGCTCCTTAAATATGCATGACTTATTAGTGCGGATAAAATAAGCTTTATACGATCTTGTTATGGAAGCAATAAAAGCGACGGACTGCATAATAAAGTTCCATACACAAGTGACATATAAAGTGACATTCTTTCGTACTAAGATTTTGTGTATCCAACCTTAAAAGCGCATGACAACCTCTGCTTGCCTCTGCGAAGGGCCTATCTTTTACTTTATGTTCTTACTTTATGCTTTTATTTTGTGCTTGAGTCAAGGTGATCTTCACCTTTCCCTTTTTCATTTTATCCTTTGGCAAGCTTCTCGTGATTGAAAGATCGTGATATATATATCCAATTGGATGTTCGTTAGCATGGGCTATTACTGTTGACATTACCTAAAGGTGAATACGTTGGGAGGCAACACAATAAGCCCCAATCTTTCTCAGTGTCCGGCTGAAACTCCATAACCACAAGTATTGCGTGAGTGTTAGCAATTGTAGAAGACTATATGATAGTTGAGTATGTGGACTTGCTGAAAAGTTCTATTTTTTGCTATTTCTGATGTTATGATAAATTGCAATTGCTTCAATGACTGAGATTATAGTTTGTCAGTTCTCAATGAAGTTTCTGAACCATACTTGACATTTTGAATAGTTTGTTACTTGAGCATAAGAAATCATGACAAAATCTATATATGTTGTTGTTATAAGAATGATCATGATGCCCTCATGTCTGTATTTTATTTTTATCGACACCTCTATCTCTAAACATGTGGACATATTTTTCGATATCGGCTTCCGCTTGAGGACAAGCGAGGCCTAAGCTTGGGGGAGTTGATACGTCCATTTTGCATCATGCTTTTATATCAATATTTATTGCATTATGGGTTGTTATTACACATTATATCTCAATACTTATGGCTATTCTCTCTTATTTTACAAGGTTTACCATGAAGAGGGGGAATGCCGGCAGCTGGAATTCTGGCTGGAAAAGGAGCAAACGTTGGAAACCTATTCTGCACTGCTCCAAAAGTCCTGAAACTCCACGATACCTGTTTTTGGATTTATTAAGAATTATTGAGCGGAAGAAATACATTAGGGGCCCACACCCTGTCCAGGAGGGTGGGGGTGTGCCCCCCTACTAGGCGCGCCCCCTGTATCTTGGGCCCTCTGGTGGCCCTCCGATGTCCATCTTCCGCTATATGAAGGCTTTTACCCTGGAAAAAATCGTGGGCAAGCTTATGGGACGAAACTCCGCCGCCACGAGGCGGAACCTTGGCAGAACCAATCTAGAGCTCCGGCAGAGCTGTTCTGCCGGGGACACTTCCCTCCTGGAGGGGGAAATCATCACCAACATCATCACCAATGATCCTCTCATCGGGGGGGGGGGGTCAATCTCCATCAACATCTTCACCAGCACCATCTCCTCTCAAACCCTTATCCAAAACCACAAATTGGTACCTGTGGGTTGCTAGTAGTGTTGATTACTCCTTGTAGTTGATACTTATTGGTTTACTTGGTGGAAGATCATATGTTCAGATCCTTAATGCATATTATTACACCTCTGATTATGAACATGAATATGCTTTGTGAGTAGTTACGTTTGTTCCTGATGACATGGGTGAAGTCTTGCTATTAGTAGTCATGTGAATTTGGTATTCATTCGATATTTTGATGAGATGTATGTTGTCTTCTCCTCTAGTGGTGTCATGTGAACATCGACTACATGACACTTCACCATTATTGGGCCTAGAGGAGGGCATAGGTAAGTAATAAGTAGATGATGGGTTGCTAGAGTGACAGAAGCTTAAACCCTAGTTTATGCGTTGCTTCGGTAGGGGCTGATTTGGATCCACATGTTTCATGCTATGGTTAGGTTTACCTTAATACTTTTGTTGTAGTTGCGGATGCTTGCGATAGGGGTTAATCATAAGTGGGATTCTTGTCCATGTAAGGGCAGTACCCAAGCACCGGTCCACCCACATATCAAATTATCAAAGACCGAAAGCGAATCATATGAGCGTGATGAAAACTAGCTTGACTATAATTCCCATGTGTCCTCGGGAGCTCGTTTCTCATTATTAGAAATTGTCCAGGCTTATCCTTTGCTACATAAAGGATTGGGCCACCTTGCTGCACTTTATTTACTTTGTTTACTTGTTACTCGTTACTATTTATCTTATCACAAAACTATCTATCACCTACAATTTCAGTGCTTGCAGAAAACCTTACTGAAAACCGCTTATCATTTCCTTCTGCTCCTCGTTGGGTTCGACACTCTTACTTATCAAAAGGACTACGATAGATCCCCTACACTTGTGGGTCATCACGCTGGTAGTGTAGGCTCTAGCACCTCTTCCTCGAATTTAGGTAGCAACCTGCGCTTCGGGTAACTTTTGGTTGGGCGCTCAAGTCCGTATTCCTCGGTTGCCATGACCTGAGTCCATCTATCTGTTAGCAGATCTTGATCAGCTTGAAGCTGCTGCTGTTTTTTCTTCAGGCTTTTTACAGTGGCTATAAGCCGACGCTTGAAGTGCTCCTGCTCGACAGGATCCTCAGGCATGATAAATTCTTCGTCGCCGAGGCTCACCTCGTCTTCGGAGAGAGGCATATAATTGTCATCCTCCAATTCTCCATCTGTTGCCTGCTCCTTAGGGCTAGCTTGCTCATTCTTCCGCTCAGCCTGCTCAAAGTCTGGCAGGGCGGGATTGTTTTCATCTTCGGCACCATCCTGATTGCTATCATCTCTTGTGCCAGTATTGCTATTTTTGCTATGGTGGGGCTTAGAGTGGCGCCGATGACACCGGTGCTTTGATTGCTTCCCCAAGGGATTATCCTCCTTTGCCTCATCGCCATTGTTTTCTTTTAGGGTGTCCACCATGTATATATCATATGATGAGGTGGCTGTCCAGCGCCCTGTGGGCGGTGGTTCCTGTTCCTGTCTTGCATCGTCGTCCATGCCGTCGATGTCTTCGGGGTCGAAGTCGAGAATGTCGGTTAAGTCATCGATAGTGGCTATTAAGTGGGTGGTGGGTGGGGAACGAATTTCTTCATTGTTCGCTTCCCACTCAAGCCGGACATAGTTCGGCCAAGGGTCTCCAGATAAAGAGAGAGACCTCAATGAATTTAGCACCTCATTCAAGGGTGAGTGTTGAAAGATATCCGCGGAGGTAAACTCCATGATTGGTTCCCAATCGGATTTGATAGGCACGGACGTGCGCGGTTCGGAACCTATGACTGGAGACGAGTCAGGGGGTCCGATGACACAGATCTCTTTGGAGGTGAAGTCTGTGTTCAGCTCCAGCGCTGATGAATGTGTGGCCTTCGTGATGGGGTCCATCCACCCGTTCTCGGATGGCGTGATCTACTCCAGATTGAAGGTCGGGGCAGCCGCAGGTGCGATATCCCGAACACCGTCCGATGGCAGATCTAAGTCATGCCCATCATGACTGTTCGGTGCTCCTAACGTGGGCTTGAATCCATCGAAGATCAAGTCTCCGTGGATGTCAGTGGTGTAGTTCAAGTTTCCAAACCTAACCTGATGGCCAGGGGCGTAGCTGTCGATCTGCTCTAGACGGCCAAGCGAGTTGGCCCGCAGTACGAAGTCGTCGAATACGAAGATCTGTCCGGGGAGAAAAACCTCACCCTGGACCGCATCGTTGCTGATGATTGAAGGAGCCATCAAGCCTTATTGTGACGACAAAGTGGAACTCTCAATGAAAGCACCAATGTCGGTGTCAAAACCGGCGGATCTCGGGTAGGGGGTCCCGAACTGTGCGTCCAAGGCAGGGGACACGATGTTTACCCAGGTTCGGGCCCTCTCGATGGAGGTAATACCCTACTTCCTGCTTGATGGATCTTGATGATATGAGTATTACAAGAGTTGATCTACCACGAGATTGTACAGGCTAAACCCTAGAAGCTAGCCTATGATTATGATTGTTGTTGTTCTGCAGACTAAACCCTCCGGTTTATATAGACACCGGAGGGGGCTAGGGTCAGTTACAGAGAAGGTGATCTACACATCTGAATCGCCAAGCTTGCCTTCCACACAAAGGAGAGTCCCACCCGGACACGGGACGAAGTCTTCAATCTTGTATCTTTATAGTCCAACAGTCCGGCATAAGCATATAGTCCGGCTGTTCGGGGACCCCCTACCTAAGATCTGCCAGTTTTGACACCGACACCCGTTACGAATTACCTTATCACAAAACTATCTGTTACCGATAATTTCAGTGCTTGCAGAGAATACCTTACTGAAAACTGCTTGTCATTTCCTTCTGCTCCTCGTTGGGTGCGACACTCTTACTTACGTCCCCTATACTTTTGGGTCATCAAGACTCTTTTCTGGCGCTATTGCCGGGGAGTGAACTGCCTTTGGTAGGTGGAATTTGGTAAGGAAACATTTATATAGTGAGCTGAAATTTACTGTCACTGTTACTATGGAAATTAATCCTTTCAGGGGCTTGTTCGGGGTATCTTCACCCCAACCAGAAGTGCAAAGAGTTGCTCCTCAACCTACTGAACCTACTGAAAATATTTACTTTGAAAATCCTTCGGGTATGATAGAGAAAGTGCTAGCTAATTGATACGTCTCCAACGTACCTATAATTTATGAAGCATTCATGCTATTTTATTATCTGTTTTGAATGATTACGGGCTTTATTATACACTTTTATATTAGTTTTGGGACTAACCTACTAACCGGAGGCCCAACCCATATTGTTGTTTTATTGCCTGTTTTAGTATTTCAAAGAAAAGGAATATCAAATGGAGTCCAGACAGAATGAAACCTTCGGGAGCGTGATTTTTGGGAAGAATATGATCCGGGAGACTTGGAGTTCACGTCAGAAGAGCCTCGAGGAGGCCAGGAGATAGGAGGGTGCGCCCACCTCCCCAGGGCACGCCCCCTGTCTCGTGGACCCCTCGAGCACCCCCAACCGACTTCTTTCACCTATATAACCCCATATACCCTAAAAACATCCACGGAGAAGATAGATCGGGAGTTCCGCCGCCACAAGCCTCTGTAGCCACCTAAAGTCAATCGGGACCCTGTTTCGGCACCCTGTCGGAGGGGGGATCCCTCACCGGTGGCCATCTTCATCATCATCCCGGCGATCTCCATGACGAGGAGAGAGTAGTTCACCCTCGGGGCTGAGGGTATGTACCAGTAGCTATGTGTTTGATCTCTCTCTCTCGTGTTCTCGCACGTGTTCCCTCTATGGCATGATCTTGATGTATCACGAGCTTTGCTATTATAGTTGGATTTTATGATGCTTCTCCCTGAGGGAGTCCTGGATTAGGGGCTGTCCGGATGACCGGACTATAACCTTTGGCTAGACTCCTGGACTATGAAGATACAAGATTGAAGACTTCGTCCCGTGTCCGGATGGGACATTCCTTGGCGTGAAAGGCAAGCTTGGCGATACGGATATGTAGATCTCCTCCCATTGTAACCGACTCTGTGTAACCCTAGCCCTCTCCGGTGTCTATATAAACCGGAGGGTTTTAGTCCGTAGGACGAACAACAGTCATACCATAGGCTAGCTTCTAGGGTTTAGCCTCTCTGATCTCGTGGTAGATCTACTCTTGTACTACCCATATCATCAATATTAATCAAGCAGGAGTAGGGTTTTACCTCCATCGAGAGGGCCCGAACCTGGGTAAAAACATCGTGTCCCTTGTCTCCTGTTACCATCCGCCTAGACGCACAGTTCGAGACCCCCTACCCGAGATCCGCCGGTTTTGATACCGACATTGGTGCTTTCATTGAGAGTTCCTCTGTGTCGTCATCTTTAGGCCCGATGGCTCCTCCAATCATCAACAATGACACGGTCCAGGGTGAGACTTTTCTCCCCGGACAGATCTTCGTATTCGGCGGCTTTGCACCGTGGGCCAATTCGCTTGGCCATATGGAGCAGATCGAAAGCTACGCCCCTGGCCATCAGGTCAGATTTGGAAGTTTGAACTACACGGCTGACATCCATGGAGACTTGATCATCGACGGGTTCGAGCCACAGCCGAGCGTGCCGCACTGTCACGATGGGCATGATCTAGCTCTGTCGTCGAACAGTGCCCAGGAGGCTGCCCTAGTGTCCGCTCCGAACCTTAGTTTGGATCCGACTGTGCCAATCGAGGATGGGTGGCTGGACACCGCCTCGGGGGATGCAATCTCTACGGCGATCGAGCCGAACATCAGCCTTGTCCTTTGCGAAGCTCGTGACTCCAAGGTGCCGGACTCCTTTCCGGACTCCGAACCTTCCGCGCCCCTGCCGATTGAACCCAATTGGGCGCCGATCATGGAGTTCGCCGCCGCGGATATCTTTCAGCACTCGCCCTTTGGCGAAATTCTGAATTCACTAAAGTCTCTCCCTTTATCATGAGAGCCCTGTCCGGACTATGGTCAGCAAGGTTGGGATGCGGACGACGAAGAAATTCAAAGCCCACCCACCACCCACTTCATAGCCACTGTCGATGATTTAACCGATATGCTCGACTTCGACTCCGAAGACATCGACGGTATGGACGCTGATGCAGGAGACGATCAAGACCCAGCACCTCTAGGGCACTGGAAGGCCACCTCGTTATACGACATATACATGGTGGATACCCCAAAAGAAGGGAATGGTGATGGAACAATGGAGGATGACCCCTCCAAGAAGCAGCCTAAGCGCCAGCGTCAGCGGCGCCGCTCTAAATCCCGCAAAAGCAGAAACAACGATTCCGGCACGAGAGATAATAACACCCCGGACAGTGCCAAAGACAACCCCCTCCAACTGGATTCTGCACAGGAGGATGGAGAAACCAGCCCTCATGAGAGAGCGGCAGACAGAGGGGTAGAGGACGATAATTACATGCCTCCCTCCGATGATGAGGCAAGCCTCGACGACGATGAATTTGTTGTGCCTGAGGGTTTTAAACCCGTAAACATCGAATCATAACATGGCACAACAGATCCTGCGGTACGGATCGAGGATTATCTCCTTCATATCCACATGGCCCGTGGTGATGATCTACAGCTATCAAATACCTCCCACTCAAGCTTAAAGGACCAGCTCGGCATTGGCTTAACAGCTTGCCAGCAGAGTCAATTGGTTGCTGGAAGGACCTAGAAGCCGCATTCCTTGACAATTTCCAGGGCACCTATGTGCGACCACCAGACGCTGATGACCTAAGCCACATTATTCAGCTGCCAGATGAATCAGCCAGACAATTCTGGACACGGTTCCAAACCAAGAAAAATCAAATAGTCGATTGTCCGGACGCAGAGGCCCTCGCAGCCTTCAAGCATAGCATCCGTGATGAATGGCTTGCCCGGCACCTAGGACAGGAAAAGCCGAATTCCATGGCAGCCCTCACAACACTCATGACCCGCTTTTGCGCGGGAGAAGACAGCTGGCTAGCTCGTAGTAATAACATGACCAAGGGCCCTGGTAATTCGGACACCAAGGACAATAATGGCAGGCCGCGTCGCAACAAACATAAGCGCCGCATTAACAGCGAGAATGCTGAGGATACGGCAGTTAATGCCGGATTCCGAGGCTCTAAATCCGGTCAGCGGAAAAAGCCATTCAAAAGAAGTACTCCGGGACCGTCCAATTTGGACTGAATACTCGAATGCTTGTGTCAGATACACGGCACCCCTGAAAAACCAGCCAATCACACCAACATGGATTGTTGGGTGTTCAAGCAGGCAGGCAAGTTAAGCGCCGAAAACAGAGACAAAGGGCTGCATAGCGATGACGAGGAGGAGCCCCGGTCGCCGAACAATAGGGGACAGAAGGGCTTTCCCCCACAAGTGCGGGCGGTGAACATGATATATGCAACCCACATCCCTAAAAGGGAACGGAAGCGTGCACTCAGGAACGTATATGCGTTGGAGCCATTCGCCCCGAAGTTCAACCCATGGTCCTCCTGCCCGATCACTTTCGATCGAAGGGACCACCCCACTAGCATCCGCCATGGCGGATTCGCCGCATTGGTTGTAGACCCAATCATCGATGGATTTCACCTCACTAGAGTCCTTATGGACGGCGGCAGTAGCCTAAATCTGCTTTATCAGGATACAGTGCGAAAAATGGGCATAGATCCCTCAAGGTTTAAACCCACGAAGACGGCCTTTAAAGGTGTCATACCAGGTGTAGAGGCCAACTGTACAGGCTCAGTTACACTGGAAGTGGTCTTCGAATCCCCGGATAATTTCTGAAGCGAGGAGTTAATCTTCGACATAGTCCCGTTCCACAGTGGCTATCACGCCCTGCTCGGACGAACCACATTTGCAAAGTTCAATGCGGTGCCACATTACGCATACCTCAAGCTCAAGATGCCAGGCCCTCGAGGAGTCATTACGGTCAATGGAAACACCGAACGCTCTCTCCGAACAGAGGAGCATATGGCGGCCCTCGCGGTGGAAGTACAAAGTAGCCTCTCAAGGCAATTCTCCAGTCCGACTATTAAACGTCCGGACATCATCAAGCGCGCCCGGAGTAACCTACCACAAGACCGCCTGGCACGTTCCGTGCAAGCGTAGCAGTGCGGCCCCAACCCCAGCCCTCGCGAAATTGCGAAACAAGTACTACGCGTACATAATTACGCTCTGGAAATACCATGGGCATAAGGGGAGGGGCACAACCACGGCACACCCAAAATATGGCTCAACCGCACTAGGGGCTCCTGATTTTGTCATTTCTTTTTTCTTACTTTCAGGACTCCATTCTCCGGAAGGCCTGTCCGGCAGTACAATCGCCGAACACATGATGCAACAGCCAGGGAGGTAGCAAGCTACGTCGAATGTCCAGGTGGTCTCTATAACGAGCTAAATACATGTCTTACATAAAGTCTTGCAGCTTGCCCCTGGAGGGGGACATGTCAAATAATCCTATCTCTTGCTTATCGCACTATTTGTATCGTTCTGCTTTCACAGCAGCCTTTTAATAAACAATACATAGCTCTTGTCTATTATTGCATTCATTTTTTATGTAAATATGTTCAGTTATGACATTACACAATCATACACTTTGGTATGGCCAATACACCAGGGGCTTAAGTACCCCAGAATATGGTCTGAGAAGTCCGAACACTCTCACGAGTGCGGCACCCCGAACTTATAGCATTATATGCATCGGCTCCGAATCATGTCTCGGGTCAATAGTTGGGTTTGCCCGGCTCCCATGTTTTGGTACCTTACGTTCCATTATATCGGCTATGGTAGCGCTGGGAGAACTACTGCGATTGTGCCCCAGTTGAGCTGGGTTAAGCACCTCAATAGAGAAAGCTAAAACTGACTGTCATGATAGGGCGAGAGCCGATCGCTGTTCGAGAGGTTTTCGAGTCCCTAAAGACTTATGCTGCTTAGAGCGAGGAGCTGGCTTTGTCCGACCTAGGCGTGGATAGCACCCCGAACTCGGTCTTCCGAATACTAGGGGCTTCGCCGAAATTTAAAATTATAGAATTCTATGGCTAAGTGAGAGTGATAATGCATTATAGTCCGATTGCCTTGTTCGTTGTGCTGAGCGCCTCCCTCGAAGGACCCAAGAATGGGAACAAGAGCGCTCAGGTTTATCCCGAACACCCCAGCACTCGTGGCATCGGGGCAGAAGCCGACAACTCGCATCTCTCAGATTTAATAAACGGCCGCACAGAAGGTAATATTTTAAATTCAAAAAAGCGTTGCTTAGCGCATATCAACAAGTTTTCAGCGCATAGCATAAACACGAGCGAGTTTACTCAAAAATTAAATCCTTGGAACATTCATTGGCCACAAGGCGGGCACCCTTCAGGACGCCCTCATAATACATCTTGGGCCTGCGATGCTCCTTCCCCTCCAATGGCCCATCTATCACCAGCTTCTCAGCATCCAGCTTGCCCCAGTGTACCTTAGCACGGGCAAGGGCCCTACGGGCGCCTTTGATGCATGCGGAGCGCTTGATGACTTCAAGCCGTGGACAGGCATCCACCAGCCGCCTCACCAACCCAAAGTAGCTCCCGAGCATTACCTCCCTAGGCCATAGCCGGACTATTAGGCCCTTCATGGCCTGTTCGGCTACCTTATGGAGCTCGACCAGCTGCTTCAGCTGGTCGCTCAACGCCACCGGGTGTCTGGCCTCAACATACTGGGACCAGAACACCTTCTCTGTCGAGCTCCCTTCCTCGGCTCGGTAGAATGCGACAGCATCGGACACACTGCGGGGCAGATCTGCGAATGCTCCTAGAGAGCTCCGTACTTCGGTAAGTAACAAGTAATTCACTTTCACGTGCTTGCTTTGCATAAAGAATGCCTTACCCGCCGCTATCTTCTTCATCGCCTCAATTTCCTGGAGGGCTTTTTGGGCTTCTGCCTTGGCGGATTTGGCGCTCTCAAGGGCCGAGGCAAGCTCGGACTCTCGAGTCTTTGAGTCAAGCTCCAATCTCTCGTGTTTCTTCACAAGAGTATGGAGCTCTTGCCGCACCTCCGCCACCCGCGCCTCCTGCTTTTCTTGCTCGATGCGCTCCATGGCCGCATTATCTTCGGCCTTGGACAACGCTTCCTTCAGGGTCGCCACCTCGGTTGTGGCCCCTGTAACACTCATGTTGGTCCTGTCATTTTTTGCAACCAGGTATTTTTTATATACTAACATCAGGTACTACTTACCTTCCTTGTCCTCGAGCTGCTTCTTGGCAAGGCCGAGCTCGTTCTCGGACCGCTCGAGGCTCTGCTTCAATGCATCGACCTCCGCAGTCAGTACGATAGAGGTCAGCAGCGCAGCCTGCATTCCCATATTGACATATTTATGTTAGACTCCTGCGTATATCTTTTTACATCCTCAGTCCAGCTTTTCTTCCCAAACACCAAACTGAGCATCAGGGGCTACTGTCTATGCGGTAATATTTTTACATGTCTTAAATACATACCTCAAAGCCTGTGAGAAGGCTGGCACAGGCTTCTGTCAGCCCGCTCTTGGCGGACTGAACCTTCTGGATCACCACACTCATAATAGTGCGGTGCTCCTCGTTGATGGAGGCGCCGTTAAGCACCTCCAGCAAATTGTCCGGTACCTCCGGCTGGACGGGGGTCACCGGCGTCGTAGGCTTGCCCTTCTTACGAGGGGGCCGCCTGCCGAACTCCGGAACCACTGAAGATTCCCGTGCGATGTCCGGCATAGGGCCAGACTTAGAGCCCTTTGGGGTTTTATCCCCTTTGTGCCTGGAATCCGGAAGGTCGCCTTGCGGCGCCTCCGGGGCTACCTCCTCCTGGCTCGTCCCCTTTTGGGACTCCACCTCGTCGTCGTCCGTGGGGCGAGGGGAGGTTGCAGTCGAGAGTGAAAGACTATTCACATCCGACGAATCCAGGGATCCACTCAACGAAGCGTCGAGCTGGGCCTTGAGCGGACTGCATGATTATGTTCGGTGTTAGAAGATACTGTGCACTAAAGGAACACCATGAGTTATTCTGGTATCCGGATACTTACAATTTTGCCAGGGGCTTGGCCCTGGATGGCCACTCCTCTTCGCCGTTGTCGGCGTTGGTGGAGTAGTCCGGGAGAAGGGTTTTTCCCTTCTTGGACCCTCCGGCCCCCCTAGTTGGGGTGGCCTTCCTTTTCTTTCCTCCCCCCGTTGAAGGGGGCGAGGACTCTTCTTCCTCCTCCTCGCCTTCGTGGGAGGAGTGCGCTTCAGAGTCATCGGACGAGGAATCCGACACTAGCAGGTGCCGGGAACTCTTTCGAGTTCCCGTGGCCTTCCTCTTGGCCTTCTTCTCCGGCACCACATGAGGTGCCGGGACCAGCAGCTTCGCCAAACGGGCGTCCGCTGGGCCTTCGGGCAAAGGAGCCGGACAGTCTATCTATCCGGACTTCTTCTGCCAGTCCTGTTAAAGGAATGGGAGCTTAGATCCCGCATAGAGTCAAACTATGAAAAACAAGTATCCTGTAATGGGTAAAATAAGCTTACCGCACTGGCTTGGCGCTTCGCGCAGAATCTGCGATCCTCGGTAATGGGAGGGTGAACCTCGGAGCCCTTGAATAGCACCTTCCAGGCATCTTCGTGCGTTGTGTCAAAGAGCCTGGACAAAGTTTAGTGCTGGGCCGGGTCGAATTCCCACAAGTTGAAAGCCCGTCATTGACACGGGAGGATCTGGCGGAAGAGCATGACCTAGACTACGGTGACAAGTTTAACCTTCTTGTCAATCAGGTCTTTGACACAGGTTTGGAGTACGGTCAGCTTTGCCGAATTACCCCATGACAGGCCCATCTCTTTCCAGGAGGTGAGCCGTGTGGGGATGGCAGATCAGAATTCGGGAGTCGCTGCCCATTCAGGGTCACGCGGCTCGGTGATGTAGAACCACCCCAATTGCCAGCCTTTGATGGTTTCCACAAAGGAGCCCTCGAGCCATGTGACATTGGCCATCTTGCCCACTATGGCGCCTCCGCACTCTGCCTGCTGGCCGCCCACTACCTTCGGCTTGACATTGAAGATCTTCAGCCATAAGCCGAAGTGGGGCTTGATGCGGACGAAGACCTCGCACACGACGATAAACGCCGAGATGTTGAGGATGAAGTTTGGGGCCAGATCGAGGAAATCCAGGCCATAATAGAACATGAGCCCCCGGACAAATGGGTGGAGTGGGAAGACTAGTCCGCGGAGGAAATGTGGGAGGAACACCACCCTCTCATGTGGCCTGGGGGTGGGAATGAGTTGCCCCTCGTCTGGAAGCCGGTGCGCAATGTCGTTGGACAAGTATCCGGCCTTCCTCAACTTTTTGATGTGTCCCTCCGTGACGGAGGAGGCCATCCACCTGCCTCCCGCTCCGGACATGGCTGGAGAAGGTTGAGGTGGGAAGTGCGGACTTGGGCGCTGGAGCTCGAGTGCGCGGAGATGGATAAGCAAAGGAGGAATAAGGCGTAAATGGAAAGAGTGGATCCTTATCCCCTTATATGGGCGGACGAAACTATGTACCCCCACCAGCCTAGTAAAACTCGCTTATCTCCCAAGCGTCGTGATTAATGGCGCGGTTGGGTTACCCACGCCCGTATTGATGAGAATCCTGGAATAAGGGGACACGATCTCTGCTTTGAACAAGACGTGCCAAGGAAACTGCCTCGCTAAACGCGCTGAGGTGGGACAGTAAAACGATTCGAATGAAGGCTTGGCCATGGCATGATGTCACGCTACGGAATACGTCAGTAGATTAGATTTATACAAATATTATTCTCTCTATGGTGGTATGTGGAACTTATTTTGCAGAGCCGGACACTATCATTGTGTTCAAAATCTTCTATGAAGTATTCGGAGGAGGAACCCGCCTTGCAATGCCAAAGGCAATTTGCGCGCCGGACTCGTCGTCATTGAAGCCTGGTTCAGGGGCTACTGAGGGAGTCTTGGATTAGGTGGTGTCCGGATGACCGGACTATAACCTTTGGCCGGACTCCTGGACTATGAAGATACAAGATTGAAGACTTCATCCCGTGTCCGGATGGGACATTCCTTGGCGTGGAAGGCAAGCTTGGTGATACGGATATGTAGATCTCCTCCCGTTGTAACCGACTCTGTGTAACCCTAGCCCTCTCCGATGTCTATATAAACCGGAGGGTTTTAGTCCATAGGACGAACAACAATCATACCATAGGCTAGCTTCTAGGGTTTAGCCTCTCTGATCTCGTGGTAGATCTACTCTTGTACTACCCATATCATCAATATTAATCAAGCAGGAGTAGGGTTTTACCTCCATCGAGAGGGCCCGAACCTGGGTAAAAACATCGTGTCCCTTGTCTCCTGTTACCATCCGCCTAGACGCACAGTTTGGGACCCCCTACCCGAGATCCGCCAGTTTTGATACCGACACTCCCCCTCTACTCTCTTGTAATGGATTGAGTTTTCCCTTTGAAGTTATCTTATTGGATTGAGTCTTTAATTATTTGAGAACACTTGATGTATGTCTTGCATGGGATACCCTTGGTGACAATGGGGTATTATATTGATCCACTTGATGTATGTTTTGGTGATCAACTTGCGGGTTTCGCCCATGAACCTATGCATTGGGGGTGGCACACGTTTTCGTCTTGACTCTCCAGTAGAAACTTTGGGGCACTCTTTGAAGTACTTTGTGTTGGTTGAATAGATGAATCTGAGATTGTGTGACGCATATCGTATAATCATGCCCACGGATATTTTAGGTGACAATGGAGTATCTAGGTGACATTAGGGTTTTGGTTGATTTGTGTCTTAAGGTGTTATTCTAGTATGTACTCTTGAATAGATTGATCCAAAATAATAACTTTGAGGTGGTTTTGTACCCTACCATAATCTCTTCGTTTGTTCTCCGCTATTAGTTGCTTTGAAGTGACTCTTTGTTGCATGTCGAGGGGTAGTTATGTGATCCAATTATGTTATTATTGTTGAGAGAACTTGCACTAGTGAAAGTATGAACCTTAGGCCTTATTTCCTACCATTGCAATACCGTTTACGCTCACTTTTATCATTAGTTACCTTGCTGTTTTTATAATTTCAGATTACAAATACCTTTATCTACCATCCATATTGCACTTGTATCACCATCTCTTCGCTGAACTAGTGCACCTATACAATTTACCATTGTATTGGGTGTGTTGGGGACACAAGAGACTCTTTGTTATTTGGTTTCAGGGTTGTTTGAGAGAGACCATCTTCATCCTACGCCTCCCACGGATTGATAAACCTTAGGTCATCCACTTGAGGGAAATTTGCTACCGTCCTACAAACCCGTGCACTTGCAGGCTCAACAACGTCTACAGGAAGAAGGTTGTGTAGTAGACATCACTAATCCTTATACAGGAGATGGAACATTAAATCTTGATATCCACCTAATCTATGTGGATGAAGTTTGTGGATTATTTAGGCTTGCTGGTATGCCCGAGGATGTTTTCAAGAAGAGGGTCTTCCCTTTATATTTGAAGTTAAAGGCATTGACATGGTATATGCTATGTGATGATATTGGATCATGGAACTACAACCAATTGAAATTGGAATTTCATCAGAAGTTTTATCCTATGCATTTGGTTCATCATGATCATAATTATATATATAATTTTTGTCCTCGTGAAGGAGAAAGTATCGCTCAAGCTTGGGGTAGGCTTAAGTCAATGTTATATCCATGCCCCAATCATGAGCTCTCAAGAGAAATTATTATTGATCCCACTATTTTGGGGGATGTTGAATCCTATTGTGATGAATATGAAAGTGGATTTGGAAGAGTGACAAACTTTATTTAGTGATGATTCCACTATTTCGAAAGAGGTTCCAATTGATTATGAGAACAAAGTTGCTACTTATGATTATTATTGTGATGACTTGTATGCTATTAACAATAATGATAACCATGAAACTTGTCATCATGATTTTAGTTTTCAATTGGATTATGTCTCACATGATAGTTATTTTGTTGAGTTTGCTCCCACTACTATTCATGAGAAAAAATTTGCTTATGTGGAGAGTAATAAAAATTCTATGTTTGTAGATCATGAAAAGAATGCTTTATGTGCTGGTTATATTGTTGAATTCATTCATGATGCTACTGAAAATTATTATGAGGGAGGAACACATGCTTGTTGGAATTGCAATAATATCAAGTTTCCTCCCTATGTGCTTAAAATCTTGAAGTTATGCTTGTTTTGCCTTCCTATGCTAGTTCATTATTGTTCCCATAAGTTGTTTGCTCACAAAATCCCTATCCATAGGAAGTGGGTTAGACTTAAATGTGCTAGTCATATTCTTCATGATGCTCTCTTTATGTTTCAATTCTTATCTTTTATGTGAGCATCATTGAAATCATCATGCCTAGCTAGAAAGGCATTGAAGAAAAGCGCTTGTTGGGAGACAACCCAACATTTACCCTGACTGTTTTCGTGTGTACACATGATTATGCTACTGTATTAATCATGTTTTATAGATTTTTTTCAATAAAGTGCCAAGTAGAACCTTTGGGAAGACTTGCGTGAAGTCTATATGATCTTGTTGTAAAAAAAAGAAACTTTAGCGCTCACGAGATTAGCTGCCATTTTTTACAAAAGAGTTATTTTAGGTTGATTCTTTTTTAAGATGATTAATAGACAAATTACTCATGTCCCCTAATTTATTTCAGATTTTTTGGAGTTTCAGAAGTATACGTTCGATACAGATTACTACAGACTGTTCTGTTTTTGACAGATTCTGTTTTCATTATGTTACTTGCTTAATTTGATGAATCTATGAGTAGTATCGGAGGGTATGAACCATAGATAAGTTGGAATACATTAGGTTTTACACCAATATAAATCTAGAATGAGTTCATTATAGTACTTAAGTGGTGATTTATTCTCTTATACTAACGGAGCTTACGAGTTTTGTTTTGAGTTTTGTGTGGTTGAAGTTTTCAAGTTTTGGGTAAAGATTCGATGGACTATGGAATAAAGAGTGGAAAGAGCCTAAGATTGGGGATGCCCAAGGCACCCCAAGGTAATATTCAAGGACAACCAAGAGCCTAAGCTTGGGGATGCCCCGTAAGGCATCCCCTCTTTCGTCTTCGTTCATCGGTAACTTTACTTGGAGCTATATTTTTATTCGCCACATGATATGTGTTTTGCTTGGAGAGTCATTTTCTTTTGTTAGTATTTGCTTTATGTTATTTATAATAATGTCTTGCATCTATATTTTCAATAAAAATGCCAAGGGTAGCCTTTACCATGCTTATTTTGCTACTATACATGTTGCTGTTTCAAAACAGAAAGTTTACCGCTGTTGCAAAAATTCCCTAGAAAAGTCAGAGAGTGATATAATGTTGAATATTTTTGCATATTGAGCTATGATAAATCTTTTAGAACTTAGTATTTTTCATATAATTTTTGGAGTTAGGGAAGAATGATGAATCTTTAATTCTTTACAGACTATACTGTTTTGGCAGATTGCTGTTATGTTTGCATTGTTTGCATATGTTTGCTTGTTTAATGATTCTATTTTAGGATAGGAGTATTAATTATGCAGAGACATTTAGTATTCAATGTTGAATAATAATCTTAGTGATTTGCTACAGTAGAAAATGATAAGGTTTTGCATTGGTTTATACTAACCTATCTCACGAGTTCTTGTTCAGTTTGGTGTGGATGAAGCTTTTGATAAAAAGAGAAACCATGATATGAGAGGAATTAAGGACACACAAAAGTTCAAGCTTGGGGATGCCCAAGGCACCCAATATAATATTCCAATAAGTCTCAAGCATCTAAGCTTGGGGATGCCCCAGTAGGCGTCCCACCTTTCTTCTTCAACAACTATCGGTTAGTATCGGTTGAACCAAAGTTTTTGCTTCTTCCCATGAGTCGTGCTATCCTTGCAATGCCATTTTATTTTGTTTTGCTTGCTGTTTGAATACGATACCAAGATCTTAAATTCTTTAATGAGAGAGTGTCTTCACATAGCTACATAATTATTTAGCTACTCATTGATCTTCACTTATATCTTTTTGGAGTAGTTTGTCATTTACTCATGTGCTTCACTTATATCCTAAGAGTAAATGGTTGAATGAGTTGAAAGTCATAAATCTGAAATTATATATGTTTAATTTGCTTATCCCATGGGGAGTAATGACTTTACATCTAAGAAGTAGAGGTTGTAAATTTATTGAAGGTTAGCAAGCATTGTATTGGTCATTTGAACAATTCATGAAAGAATATTGAAGGAAGAGAGATTCCACATATAAATATACTATCCTAGAAATCTTTTATTATTGTGAGCACTCATTAAGTATGACATGCTAAAGAGTTGATGTTGACAAGGAAGACAACGTAATGGGTTATGTTTTCTCACATCTCAGTTAAAGTATATTGGCATGGATCATTCACACATGTTGAGCTTGTCTTTCCCCCTCATGCTAGCCTAAATATCTATACTAAGCGGGAATACTGCTTGTGCATCCAAATTCCTTGAACCAAGTTTTTTCCATGAGTGTCCACCATACCTACCTATATGCGGTATTTACCTACCGTTCCAAGTAAATTTGCATGTGCCAAACTATAAACCTTCAAACAACAATCTATTTTGTATGCCCGAATCGCTCATGTAGCGACTAGGGGCTGTCAGTGTCTTCCATGCTAGGTGGGTTATTCTCAAGATGAGTGGACTCTGCTCATCATGCACGAGAAAAATGGCTGGTAACCGGGATGCCCAGTTCCATGATCAAAAGATCAAAATCAAATAAAAAATAATTGCAAACAAAACTCCCCCAGGTTTGATGTTAGTTGGAGGCACCTGTTGTTTCGGGCAAGCCATGGATTGATGATTGTTGGTGGAGGGGGAGTAAAAACTTTTACCATTCTGTTTGGGAACCCCCTATAATGTATGTAGTATGGAAGATATTGGGAACTCTTGGTTGTTATGTTGACAATGAGATCATACCTCTCAAAATTATTTATCTCTATTTCAAAATCGAGCTCTAGCACCTCTGCAAATCCCTGCTTCCCTCTGCGAAGGGCCTATCTTTTACTTTATGTATTTTACTTTATGCAAGAGTCAAGGTGATCTCCACCTTTCCCTTTTTCATTTTATCCTTTGGCAAGCACTTTGTGTTGGGGTGATCCTGATATATATATCCAATTGGATGTAAGTTAGCATGAACTATTATTGTTGACATCACCCAAAGGTGAATACGTTGGGAGGCAACACTATAAGCCCCTATCTTTCCCAGTGTCCGATTAAAACTCCATAACCACAAGTATTGCGTGAGTGTTAGCAATTGTAGAAGACTATATGATAGTTGAGTATGTGAAGTTTGCTAAATCAAAGCTCTGACATAGACCCTTCCTGAAAATAAGATGAATTGCAATTGTTTGATGACTGAGAACATAGTTTGCTAGTTTTCAAGAAAGTTTATGGTCTATGCTTTAACATGTGAATAGTTTGTTACTTGATCATGAGAAGTTTTATGAGATGAACTACTGTTATGACATATAATCATGCTAGAAAAGGTGATTGAAATTATCATTGATCAAAATTGTGCACCTTCTAGCATTCACACTTCATAAATTCTTTCTTTATCATTTACCTACTCGAGGACGAGTAGGAATTAAGCTTGGGGATGCTGATACGTCTCCAACGTATCTATAATTTATGAAGCATTCATGCTATTTTATTATCTGTTTTGAATGATTATGGGCTTTATTATACACTTTTATATTACTTTTGGGACTAACCTACTAACCGAAGGCCCAGCCCATATTGCTGTTTTATTGCCTTCTTCAGTATTTCGAAGAAAAGGAATATCAAACGGAGTCCAAACGGAATGAAACCTTCGGGAGCGTGATTTTTGGGAAGAATATGATCCGGGAGACTTGGAGTTCATGTCAGAAGAGCCTCGAGGAGGCCAGGAGATAGGAGGGCGCGCCCACCTCCCCTGGGCACGCCCCCCTATCTTGTGGGCCCCTCAAGCACCCCCGACCGACTTCTTTCACCTATATAACCCCATACACCCTTAAAACATCCACGGAGAAGATAGATCGGGAGTTCTGACGCTGCAAGCCTTTGTAGCCACCAAAAGTCAATCGGGACCCTTTTCTGGCACCCTGCTGGAGGGGGGATCCCTCACCGGTGGCCATCGTCATCATCATCTCGGCGATCTCCCTGACGAGGAGGGAGTAGTTCACCCTCGGGGCTAAGGGTATGTACCAGTAGCTATGTGTTTGATCTCTCTCTCTCTCTCGTGTTCTCTCTCGTGTTCCCTCTATGGCACGATCTTGATGTATCGCGAGCTTTACTATTATAGTTGGATTTTATGATGCTTCTCCCCCTCTACTCTCTTGTAATGGATTGAGTTTTCCCTTTGAAGTTATCTTATCGGATTGAGTCTTTAATGATTTGAGAACACTTGATGCATGTCTTGCGTGGGATACCCGTGGTGACAATTGGGTATTCTATTGATCCACTTGATGTATGTTTTGGTGATCAACTTGCGGGTTCTGCCCATGAACCTATGCATAGGGGTTGGCACACGTTTTCGTCCTGACTCTCCGATAGAAACTTTGGGGCACTCTTTGAAGTACTTTGTGTTGGTTGAATATATGAATCTGAGATTGTGTGATGCATATCGTATAATCATGCCCACGGATACTTGAGGTGACAATGGAGTATCTAGGTGACATTAGGGTTTTGGTCAATTTGTGTCTTAAGGTGTTATTGTAGTACGAACTCTTGAATAGACTGATCCGAAAGAATAACTTTGAGGTGGTTTCGTACCCTACCATAATCTCTTCGTTTGTTCTCCGCTATTAGTTGCTTTGGAGTGACTCTTTGTTGCATGTTGAGGGATAGTTATGTGATCCAATTATGTTATTATTGTTGTGAGAACTTGCACTAGTGAAAGTATGAACCTTAGGCCTTATTTCCTACCATTGCAATACCGTTTACACTTACTTTTATCATTAGATACCTTGCTGGTTTTATAATTTCAGATTACAAATACCTTTATCTACCATCCATATTGCACTTGTATCACCATCTCTTCGCCGAACTAGTGCACCTATACAATCTACCATTGTATTGGGTGTGTTCGGAACACAAGAGACTCTTTGTTATTTGGTTGCAGGGTTGTTTGAGAGAGACCATCTTCATCCTACGCCTCCCACAGATTGATAAACCTTAGGTCATCCACTTGACGGAAATTTGCTACTGTCCTACAAACCTATGCACTTGCAGGCCCAACAACGTCTACAAGAAGAAGGTTGTGTAGTAGACATCACTAATCCTTATACAGGAGATGGAACATTACATCCTGATATCCACCTAATCTATGTGGATGAAGTTTGTGGATTATTTAGGCTTGCTGGTATGCCCGAGGATGTTGTCAAGAAGAGGGTCTTCCCTTTATATTTGAAGTTAAAGGCATTGACATGGTATAGGCTATGTGATGATATTGGATCATGGAACTACAACCAATTGAAATTGGAATTTCATCAGAAGTTTTATCCTATGCATCTGGTTCATCATGATCATAATTATATATATATAATTTTTGTCCTCGTGAAGGATAAAGTATCGCTCAAGCTTGGGGGAGGCTTAAGTCAATGTTATATTCATGCCCCAATCATGAGCTCTCAAGAGAAATTATTATTCAAAAAATTTATGCTCAGCTTTCTCATAATGATCGCTCCATGCTCGATACTTCTTGTACTGGCTCTTTTATGATGAAGACTATTGAATTCAAATGGGATTTATTGGAAAGAATTAAATGCAACTCTGAATAGTGGGAACTCGACGAAGGTAAGGAGTCAGGTATAACCCCTAAGTTTGATTGTATTAAATCTTTTATGGATACCGATACTTTTCGTGAATTTAGCACTAAATATAGACTTGACTCTGAGATAGTAGCTTCTTTCTGTGAATCATTTACTACTCATGTTGATCTCCCTAAGGAGAAGTGGTTTAAATATCATCCTCCCATTGAAGTGAAGATGGTAGAACTTATTAAAGTTGAAGAAAAAACTATCACTTAAAGTGTTGATCCTATTGTTCCTACCGCTTATATTGAGAAACCACCCTTTCCTGTTAGAATAAAGGATCATGCTAAAACTTCAACTGTGGTTCGTAATAGTAATGCTAGAACACCTACACCCCGTGCAAATTAAAGTTGAACCTAGTATTGCTATGGTTAAAGATCTCTTGGTCTATAATATTGTTGGGCATGTTATTTACTTCTGTGATGAAGCTGCTAGAATTGCTAGACCCAATACTAAAAATAAACATAGACCTATTGTTGGCATGCCTGTTGTTTCTGTTAAAATAGGAAATCATTCTTATCATGGCTTATGTGATATGGGTGCTAGTGTGAGTGCAATGACTCATTCCTTATACAAAGAAATCATGCATGATATTGCACCTGCTGAATAGAAGGTATTGATATTACTATTAAGCTTGCCAATAGAGATACTATTTCACCAATTGGGATTGTTAGAGATGTTGAAGTCTTGTGTGGGAAAATTAAATACCCTACTGATTTTCTTGTTCTTGGTTCCCCACAAGATGACTTTTGTCCCATTATATTTGGTAGACCCTTCTTGAATACTGTTAATGCTAAGATGGACTGTGAAAAGGATATTGTTACTGTTGGTTTAGGGGATATGTCTCATGATTTTAATTTTGCTAAATTTTGTAGACAACCCCATGATAAAGAATTGCCTAGTAAAGATGAAATTATTGGTCTTTCTTCTATTGCCATGCCTCCTAGTGATCCTTTAGAACAATATTTGTTAGACCATGAAAATGATATGTTTATGAATGAAAGAAGGGAAATAGATGAAGTATTCTTTAAGCAAGGACCTATTTTGAAATACAACTTGCCTGTTGAAATCCTAGGGGATCCTCCTCAACCCAAGGGTGATCCCGTGTTTGAGCTTAAACAATTACCTGATACTCTTAAATATGCTTATCTTGATGAAAATAAGATATATCTTGTTACTATTAGTGCTAACCTTTCAGAGCATGAAGAAGAAAAATTATTGAAAACTCTGAAGAAGCACCATGCTGCTATTGGATATACTCTTGATGATCTTACTATGCCAGCACAAAATAAAATTGGAGAAATATGCTAAACCAGTTGTTGATCATCAACGACAGTTAAATCCTAAGACGAAAGAAGTAGTAAGAAATGAAATACTAAAGCTTATGGAGGCAGGTATAATTTATCCCGTCGCTGATAGTCCGTGGTAAGTCCCGTTCATTGTGTCCCTAAGAAGGGAGGTATTACTGTTGTTCCTAATGATAAGGATGAACAGATCCCACAAAGAATTGTTACATGTTATAGAATGGTAATTGATTTTCGCAAATTAAATAAAGCTACTAGAAAATATCATTACCCTCTACCTTTTATAGATCAAATGCTAGAAATACTATCCAATCATACACATTTTTGCTTTCTAGATGGTTATTTTGGTTTCTCTCAAATACCTGTGTCAAAAGAGAATCAAGAAAAGACCACTTTTACTTGCCCTTTCGGTACTTTTGCTTATAGACGTATGCCTTTTGGTTTATGCAATGCATCTGCTACCTTTCAAAGATGTATGACTGCTATATTCTCTGACTTTTGTGAAAAGATTGTTGAGGTATTCATGGATGATTTCTCCGTTTACGGAACTTCTTTTGATGATTGCTTAAGCAACCTTGATCGAGTTTTGCAGAGATGTGAAGAAACTAATCTTGTCTTGAATTGGGAGAGGTGCCACTTTATGGTTAATGAAGGTATTGTCTTGGGGCATAAAATTTCTGAAAGAGGTATTGAAGTTGATAAAGCTAAAGTAGATGCTATTGAAAAGATGTTGTGTCCTAAAGACATCAAACCTATAAGAAGTTTCCTTGGTCATGCTCGGTTCTATAGGAGGCTTATTAAAGAATTCTCTAAAGTTTCTAGGCCTCTCACTAATCTCTTGCAAAAAGATGTTCCTTTTCTTTTTGATGATGATTGTGTAGAAGCATTTGAAATACTTAAGAAAGCCTTGATTTCTGCACCTATTGTTCAGCCACCTGATTGGAATTTACCCTTTGAAATTATGTGTGATTCTAGTGATTATGTTGTAGGTGTTGTACTAGGACAAATAGTTCATAAGAAATTAAATGTTATCCAATATGCTAGTAAAACTCTAGACAGTGCCTAGAGAAATTATGCTACTTCAGAAAAAGAATTTTTAGCAGTTGTATTTGCTTGTGATAAGTTCAAACCTTATATTGTTGATTCCAAAGTAACTGTTCACACGGATCATGCTGCTATTAAATATCTTATGGAAAAGAAAGATGCTAAACCTAGACTTATTAGATGGGTTCTCTTGCTACAAGAATTTGACTTGAACATTATTGATAGAAAGGGAGCTGAGAACCCCGTTGCAGACAACTTGTCTAGGTTAGAAAATGTTCTTGATGACCCACTGCCTATTGATGATAGCTTTCCTGATGAATAATTAGCTGTCATAAGTGCTTCTCGTACTGCTCCTTGGTATGTTGATTATTAAAAATATTGGGCGAAGAAAGCACCAGAGGTGGGCCACCCACCAGCCACGGGGTGGAGGGCGCGCCTCCCTACCTCGTGGGCCCCCTGGCAGGCCCCTAATGTCCATCTTCTGCTATATGGTGCCTTTTGCCCTGGAAAAAATCATCAGAAAGCTTTCGGGACAAAACGCCGCCGTCTCGAGGCGGAACCTAGGCAGGACCAATATAGGGCTCCGGCGGAGCTGTTCTGCCGAGGAAACATCCCTCCGGAAGGGGGAAATCGTCGCTGTCAGATTACGGGTTCCGCAAACCCTTGAGAGGTTCGAACTCTGGGGTGCGTGCGAAGATCTCAACCTACCCAGCCTGCCTATTCGCGATCCTCCTAAACCTAGTGCGTCAAGCTCGAAAAGACAAAGAGACACAACAGTTTATACTGGTTCGGGCCACTGTTGTGGTGTAATACCCTAATCCAGTGTGGTGTGGTGGATTTCCATGTAGGCTGAGGATGAACTAGTACAATGGATGAACTGGCCTTAGGAGATGAGGCGTTCTTGAGCTCAAGGGAGCTGGTGTGGATGTGTATCAGCTCGACTCCAGATGCCCCTTTATGGTGGTGGCTAAGTCCTATTTATAGTGGCCTTGGTCCTCTTCCCAAATGTTGGCGGAAAGGGATCCCACAATGGCCGAATTTGAAAGGGGACAAGTAGTACAGCTTATCCTGATAAAAGTAGTCTTCGCCTGCGAAAAGCCTCTAGTCGTGACGCAACAGTGGGCTCGTCGATGACCTCCGTCCTGCCGTCCTGGCGGTCTTGGTCTTGTTGCACCAGAATGGAAACCTTTGGCTAATTCCTCAGGACTCCGCTCCTGTGGCTTGCCTTCTTGGCACCAAAGAGGAAACCTGCGCTCTGCGCCCACCTGGCCTTGGTCGTCATGGCTCACGTCAGCTGAGCCTCGTGAGGTAAACCTTGCATAGAACTCTCCGCCCCTCGAGAGCCAGCTTGAGGAGGCCGATCCCCTCGGGGGTCTTGGTGTCGTCCGCCTCGCGAGGCTTGGCCCCTCATGAGGGTCTTGAGTTGTTGATGCTGAAGCTTGGTCGTACCAAGCCGTTGATGGAGCCACGTGGAGGGCCGCAGGTAGGCAGGGCTGGATACCCCCATATCCAGGACGCCAACAGTAGCCCCTGGGCCCAAGGTGTGCTCGGACTTGGCTTCCAGGCGAAGCTAAAGGGCAAGTGCAGAACATCGCGGGCCCTAACCGCCTGCGACCTTGATGACGTGTGGCGATTGATGGGACGTGGGCGACTCCGCTTCCCCACGCTGCCTCAGCAACCATTTGACTTAACGGGGCGATGCGGTATGCAGATGGTCATGATGGCGCAAGGTCGTGGAGGCCGGTGGTTGGCCTCCCTTGGCTATAAAGGTGAGGGAGGGGCAGAGCCCCTAGCCCATCTTTCCTTCGTCTTGCTCCTGCCTGCTTCTCTCTTCTCCATCTTGCTCCCATGGCATCGCCGAGGAGGTTTTCTGCGGCCGAGAAGGGGAAGGCTTCCAAGGAGGGGCTAGCCTCTCCGCCTCCTAAGAGGAGCCGCGGCCATCCCCGCAAGCACCCCACGGCTCCTGCGGCGGCTTCTAGGGGGCGTGGGTGCACGCCCCTGGAGGCGGCGTTGCTCTTGGCACCCGCGATGGCACCTCTTCTCGCGGCGGGGGACACCAGCTACGGAGCAGCCCCCATGACGAAGGGAGGCGCGCCGTGATCGTGCGTCCACCTTGGCCGCGCTTCTCCTCGCTAGACGTGCTCCTTGAATTAGTGGCGTGGTCGGAGAGCCCGGCCAGCACCTCACTTTGACTTTCATGCTTCTTCTCCGACGAGCTTCCTTCTTCAGGGCTTGATGGCCTCTGGCTGCAGGCTGACGGGTGCTGCAGCAGAGCTTCGTGGGTCGGGGCCGAGGTCGTCGCCTCTGGTAACGTGGTCCTGACCCGCGGCTGGCATACATTTCCTCGCACGCGAGGCCTGGGCGGAAGGTGCACTCTTCACTTCAAGTACGACGGCCTGGCGACCCTCTGAGTGAGGGTGTTCAGGGAGGACGGCCACCGTGTGGGGTGCTGCCCGAAGGATGGCAGCAACGACGAAGGTGGCGATCGCGAGCTTGGTCTTAGCGGCGTGTGCTCCTCCTCCCGTGACGGCAGCTCTTCCTCGGATGAGAGCTCGAGCAGTGGTGGCTATGACCGGCCTCCGCGTCGTCGTGCTCGTGTCAAGGACGCTGGCGGTTCATCCCGCTGCGGCGCCCCAGTGAAGCTGGAGAGAAGCTCGACGTGAGGCTGGGGGCCGGCGAACTTGGACTTAAGACCAGCACCTTGAGGTGCTGCTTGAGGATGCGGTGCTGGTGCCGGTTCGTACGCCTTCAGGCCTTCTTTGTTTAGCCTTTCCTTTCTCTTGTAATTTGAAGAAAAAGATGGTGTACCCCGCTGGGGTGTGTAATGAACTATGGCAGTTATGCCCTTTGTGCTATGCTTGCTATCTTAATGCTGTGTCGTAATGTTTTTGCTCTGGGTAGGCAAGGGTAGGATAACTTAGCTTGGTATGTGTGTAGTAGTTTTCCGCCTCACGAGGACTTGGCCTCAGGTACTCGATGAGGCCCCCTTCCTAGGGAGCCGTGGGGTCTCAAGAGCTGCCGCGGAGCCACTACAGGGCTGCTCTCAAAGGAAAAAGAAAAGACTGTCGAGCGGCTCACTCCTACTTAGGTGAGCCCCCTGCCATAGATTAACTCAGACTTGCCGCACCGAGTCGCGCTGCCCGGGAGGCACGGACATGAGGGGTGCTGGTGCCTGTGAGCTTGATCGAGGGCTCCTCGCGAGGATGAGACCGAAACACCAGGGTTCGGCGCAATGCGTGCGTGCAAGGGTAGGCCTGAGGCGCACACACCTGGTTAGCCCCATGCGCGAGGTGCGTGATAGGAAGCGGCGGGCGACTGCCACCTCCTTCACGCCCTCAAGCAGAAAACAGCTCAGGAAGAAAACAACTCGAGGGACCAGAATTTGAAAATACCAAATCCATTGAAAGGTTACTAAAAAATTGCAAGAAACTTCGGAAAGCAAATGAACAGTCGTGTCGGCACCTAAACTAGCCTTCTCACCAGCGCGGAGCTAAGTGCTACCAATAAGATGTGGGAGGGAGACCCCATGAGGCCCCAGGGTGACTCTCAGGAGACTCCGGGGCGTGTACAGCCCCACTCATTATTACATGAGAGTGTCACGAGCAGAGACCTTCACATGCCGGAGCCTTGCTTCATAGGCCGGAGCCTTTCTTTAGGGCTAGAACTTCTGCAGGTGCTGGATATTCCAGGCGTTCTGGATGGGGACCCCGTCCAATGTCTCTAGGCGCGCAGCGCCAGGCCTGGAGACATGGGCAATCCTAAACGGGCCCTCCCACATGGGAGAGAGCTTGTGCAGCCCCTCCCTGGAGAGCACCTGCCTTAGGACGAGGTCGCCCACCTCTAACGTCCTGGGGCGGACGCTACGGCAGTGGTACCGCCGCAGCGCCTACTGGTACCTTGCCGCCCGGAGCAAGGCTTGTCGGTGGCGTTCCTCCCCAAGCATGAGATCCATCCCCCACGTGGCATCCTGGAGTGCCTCGTCGAATGCCAGGACCCGCGTGGAGCGATGCTTGACCTCGTGAGGGAGAACCGCTTCTGCTCCATAGACAAGGAAGAACGGCGTCTCCCCTGTTGGCTTGGTCGCGGTGGTGCGGATGGACCACAACACGAACTGCAGCTCATCGAGCTAGCCCCTGCTGCAGGCCTCGAGCTTCTTCTTGAAGGTCCTGGTCTTGAGCCCCCTCAGGACTTCTACATTGGCCTGCTCAGCCTAGCCGTTGCTCCGTTGGTGTGCCACTGAGGAATAGCATATCTACGTTCCAAGGTTAGCATAGTATGTTTTCAAAAGTTTGCTCGTGAACTACGAGCCATTGTCGGTGATGATGCGGTTGGGGACCCAAAACCGGCTCACGATTCCCTTGATGAACTTGATGGCCGATCCAGTTGGGATAGTGCACACGGCTTCTACCTTCGCCCACTTGGTGAACTTGTCGATGGTGACGTAGAGGTACAGGTAGCCCCTCGGCGCTTTAGGGAATGTCCCCAAGATATCCAGCCCCTAGACCACGAACGGCCATGTGAGTGGGATCGTCTGGAGGCCCTACGCGGGTTAATGGATCTACTTGGCATGGAACTGGCATGCTTCGCAGTAGCGCACCAGCTCTGCAGCGTCGTTGAGCGCGGTGGGCCAGTAGAAGCCGCTGCGGAACGCCTTGCCCACCAGAGTGCGTGATGAAGAATGATGCCCGCAGTCCCCACCATGTATGTCCGCTAGTAGCTCGAGCCCCTGCTCCCTGGAGACGCACCGCAATGAAACGTCATTGGGCCTCTGGCGATATAACTCACCATCTTGGATGCAGTACGCGGTAGCTTGACAGACCATGCGCTCGGCTTCCTCCTCCTTCTCTGGCAGGGTCCCTTGAAGCAGGTACGCCTTGAACTCCTCGGTCCAGCACCCCTCCTGAGGCTCAAGCGCAAGCAGCTGGCGGCCCCCCGAGGGGTAGCCACAAGCTGGGGCGCTCGTCTAGGGTGCCTGAGGTAGGTCTCCTGAGGCGGTGCTGGAGTCGTGGCGTGGGGAGTCCCAGATGGCTTGAAGAGCCGCTCCTCGAACACCCCCAGCTCCTGAGGGATCCTGCGGGAGGCTCTCTTGGCAATGTTGTCTGCTTCCTTGTTGGTTCCATGTGGCACGTGCTGCAGCTCCACACCCATGAACCGCTTCTCCATCCTGCGCACCTCTTCTAGGTACGCCTCCATGTGCTCCTCCTTGGGCGTGTACTCCTTGTTGGAGAAGTTGACGAGGAGCTGAGAGTCGCCCTTGATGGTGAGGCGCTTCGCCCCCAGTGCTGTCATGGCCCTAAGCCCGGCGAGCAAGCCTTCGAATTCTGCAATGTTGTTGGAGACCTTCTCACCCCGCTGGAAGCAGAGCTACACCACGTAGTAGAGCTTGTCCTTGGTGGGTGAGATGAGCACGGCCCCTGCTCCCGCGCCTTGTCGTGCAAATGCCCCATCAAAGTACATGATCCATCCATCCGGTTCTTCGTCTCTTGGTAGGAGGGAGCGATCCTCGCCTACTCCATGGTCGAGAGCGTCAGGCCACTTGGCCATGAAGTCCGCGAGAGCCGCACCCTTGATGACCCTGGTGGTGCTAAACTCGAGATTGAATGCCTGAAGCTCGATGTTCCATTCAGCAACCCGTCCAGTGGCATTCGGGCTCTGGAGCACCCTCTCCAAAGGATGCGTCAAAACAACCTTGATGGGGTGGCCTTGAAAGTAGTGGCGCAGTTTTTGGGAGGTGACCAGGAGCGTGAGCAGGAGTTTCAGAGGCATGGGTTAGCGTGCCCGGGCCTCCCTCAGTTCCGTGCTGACAAAGTAGACAGGGTCCTCGATGAGGGGGGAGGCATCAGCTGAGTCTTGTTCTTCATGGGGGCGTGGGTCCTCCATGGCTTCATGAAGTCCACCCTCGGGAGCCTCGGTGGCCGCGGGGTCAATCGTGGCCTCAGGAGGAATGTCGACCACCGGTTGGGTCGAGGCCCCAGACGCATCATCATGGGTGTGTTGTGCCTTGATCAATGGTTGTGCACCCTGCTGAGGTCTCTTGGACGAGCGTTCCTTCCTTAGCGCCACCAGAGCAGCGCTCACTGAGTGAGGGGTGGCTGCCAGATAGAGCACCAGGGGCTCGAGAGGGCGCGGTGCCACCATCACTGGCGGGCTGGTCAAATATCTCTTGAGGTCTTGAAAGGCTGTGTCCACCTCCGGGGTCCACTCGAACAGCTCCTTCCATTTCATCAGCTTGAAGAATGGTAGGGCGCGCTCCCCCGGCTTGGAAATGAAACACCCAAGCGAGGTTATGCAGCCCGCCAGCTTCTGCATCTCCTTCAAGGTCTGTGGGGGGCTCATGTCCTCTATTGCCTTGACCTTTTCTGGGATGGCCTCGATCCCTCTGTGTGACACCAAGAAGCCCAGCATCTTTCCTGAGGGCACCCCGAACACACACTTCTAAGGATTAAGCCGAAGATCCACCTTGCGCAGGCTGGCAAACGTCTCCTCCAGATCTGCTATCAGGGTCCCAGCCTCCCGATACTTCACCACTATATCATCAACATAGGCCTCTGCGTTCCTCCCGAGCTGCGAGCCCAGGGCGATATGTATTAGTCGCTGGAAGGTCGCCCCGACGTTGTGCAGCCCAAAGGGCATGCAGGTGTTGCAGTACACCCCGCAGGGTTCAGGAACGCCATTTTCTCCACATCTTCCACGGCCATCTTGATCTGATGGTAGCCTGAGAAGGCATCCAAGAAGGACAGCGGGTCGCATTCGGCCGTGGAGTCCATGATCTGGTCAGTGCGATGGAGCGGGAAGGGATCCTGCGGGAAGGCCTTGTTGAGGTTGGTGAAGTCGACACACATATGCTGCTTCCCTCCTTTCTTAGGGACGATGACGGCGTTCGCCAGCCACTCTGGGTATCGTACCTCTCTGATGACCCCCGCGACTTGAAGCTTGCGGGTTTCCTAGACGATGAAGGCATGCTTCTTGGTGGATTGGCGACGATCCTTATGCTTCACTGGTCGCATGTTTGGGCATACCCTCAGGTGGTGCTCAATTATTCCCCTTGGAACCCCAGACAGGTGTTTGGGTTCCCAAGCGAATACATCCTTGTTAGCCCGCAGAAAGTTAACCAATGCCTCATGTTGGTCCGGAGGGAGGCCAACCCCTATGGTGAAGGTGGGACCGGCCGTTTCCTCCTCTCTAACCAGCACTTGCTTTGTCTCGACTCGGTCTTGGGAGAACAATTGCTTCTTCTTGGCGGGCGCCGCTTCTGGGGCCTCCAGGGGCCCCTTCTTGTTGGGCAGCGCAGATGTCGTTGTGCTAAAGGCGAGCTTGAGGGCTTGCAACGCATCTTTGGTGTCCCCCGCCACCGTGAGGACACCGTTGCTACCGGGAATCTTCATGAGGTTGTATGCGGGATGAGTCGCCGCCATAAACTGGGCCAAGACCGGGTACCCCCAGGATGGCGTTGTACGGCAGGTCGATCCTGGCGATGTCGAAATCGATGAGCTCAGTGCGGTAGTTGTCGCGGGTCCCGAAGGTGACAGGGAGGCGGATCTACCCCAGGGGGCTGGTGCAGCCGTCGCCGACCCCGGAGAAGGGCTTGGTGGGGCAGAGACGGCTGGGCGGCACGTGCAGCAGGCCAAACACCTCCATGGCGAGCACGTTGAGGCCAGCTCCGCCGTCTATGAGGGTCCTAGTGACTGCCACATTGCAGATGGTGGGGGTGCAGAGCATCGGGAGTGCGCCTGCTCCCGTCGTGGCGGCCGAGTGATCTTGCAAACCGAAGAGACAAAGAGACACAACTGTTTATACTGGTTCAGGCCACCATTGTGGTGTAATACCCTAATCCAGTGTGGTGTGGTGGAATGCCTTGTAGGCTGAGGATGAACTAGTAATGGCTGAACTGGCCTCAGGAGATGAGGCGTTCTTGAGCTCGAGGGAGCTGGTGTGGATGTGTATCAGCTCAACTCCAGATGCTTCTCTATGGTGGTGGCTAAGTCCTATTTATAGTGGCCTTGGTCCTCTTCCCAAATGTTGGCGGGAAGGGATCCCACAACGGCCTGATTTGAAAGGGGACAAGTAGTACAGCTTATCCTAACGAAAGTAGTCTTCGCGTGCGAAAAGCCTCAGGTCGTGACACACCGGTGGGCTCGTCGATGACCTTCGTCCTATCGTCCTGGCGGTCTTGGTCTTGTTGCACCATAATGGAAACCTTTGCCTGATTCCTCGGGAGTCCGCGCCTGTGGCTTGCCTCCTTTGCACCGAAGAGGAAACCTATGCTCTGCGCCCGCCTGGCCTTGGTCGTCATGGCTCACGTCAGCTGAGCCTCGTGACGTAAACCTTGCATAGAACTCTCCGCCCCTCGAGAGCTAGCCTAAGGAGGCCGATCCCCTCAGGGGTCTTGGCGTCGTCCGCCTCTCGAGGCTTGGCCCCTCGTGAGGGTCTTGAGTGGTTGACGCTGAAGCTGAGCCGTACCAGGCATCGATAGAGCCACGTGGTGGGCCGCAGGCAGACATGGCTGGATACCCCCAGATCCAGGACACCGACAGTCGCCATCGTCATCACCATCGATCCTCTCATCGAGAGGTGGTCAATCTCCATCAACATATTCACCAGCACCATCTCCTCTCAAACCCTAGTTCATCTCTTGTATCTGATCTTTGTATCAAAACCTCAGATTGGTACCTGTGGGTTGCTAGTAGTGTTGATTACTCCTTGTAGTTGATGCTAGTTGGTTTATTCGATGGAAGATCATATGTTCAGATACTTAATGATATTCAATACCCCTCTGATTATGAACATGAATATGCTTTGTGAGTAGTTACGTTTGTTCCTGAGGACATGGGAGAAGTCTTGTTATAAGTAATCATGTGAATTTGGTATTCGTTCGATATTTTGATGAGATGTATGGTGTCTCTCCTCTAGTGGTGTTATGTGAATGTCGACTACATGACACTTCACTATTGTTTGGGCCTAGGGGAAGGCATTGGGAATTAATGAGTAGATGATGGGTTGCTAGAGTGACTGAAGCTTAAACCCTGGTTTATGTGTTGCTTCGTAAGCGGCTCATTTGGATCCATGTGTTTCATGCTATGGTTAGGTTTACCTTAATTCTTCTTTCGTAGTTGCGGATGCTTGCAAGAGGGGTTAGTCATAAGTGGGATGCTTGTCCAAGGAAGGGCAGTACCCAAGCACCGGTCCATCCACATATCAAATTATCAAAATAACGAACGTGAATCATATGAGCATGATGAAAACTAGCTTGACGATAATTCCCATGTGTCCTCGGGAGCACTTTTCTTTATATAAGAGTTTGTCCAGGCTTGTCCTTCGCTACAAAAAGGATTGGGCCACCTTGCTGCACCTTAGTTACTTTTGTTACTTGTTACACGTTACGAATTACCTTATCACAAAACTATTTGTTAACAATAATTTTAGTGCTTGCAGAGAATACCTTACTGAAAACTGCTTGTCATTTCCTTCTACTCCTCATTGGGTTCGACACTCTTACTTATCGAAAGGACTATGATAGATCCCCTATACTTATGGGTCATCAAGACTCTCGCCTGAAGAGGAGCCACCGCTGCTGGAGGAAGCACGGCCGTCGTCAAGGGCAAGCTCACCCTCGTCGCCGGTGCTACCGTCATCAAGACCAAGCTCATCGTCACCACTGCCGTCTTCTGAGAAGCACCCCGCATGGCGGCCGTCCTCCCTGAACACCCTAACGTAGAGGGTCATGAGTGTTGGGGAACGTAGTAATTTCAAAAAAATTCCTACGTACACGCAAGATCATGGTGATGGCATAGCAACGAGAGGGGAGAGTGTTGTCCATGTACCCTCGTAGACCGTAAGCGGAAGCGTTATGACAACGCGGTTGATGTAGTCGTACGTCTTCATGATCCGACCGATCCAAGTACCGAACGTACGGCACCTCCGAGTTCAGCACACGTTCAGCTCGATGACGATCCCCGAGCTCCGATCAAGCAAAGCTTCGGGGATGAGTTCCGTCAGCACGACGGCATGGTGACGATGATGATGCTCTACCGGAGCAGGGCTTCGCCTAAACTCCGCGATGATATGACTGAGGTGGAATATGGTGGAGGGGGCACCGCACACGGCTAGGGAACGATCCGTAGATCAACTTGTGTGTCTATGGGGTGCCCCCCGCCCCCGTATATAAAGGAGCCATGGGGAAGGAGGCGTCCCGCCAAGGAGGGCGCGCCAAGGGGGGAGTCCTACTCCCACCGGGAGTAGGACTCCCTTCTTTCCTAGTTGGAATAGGAGAAGGGGGGAAAGAGGAGGAAGAGGGGAATGAAGGGGGGCGCCGCCCCCCTTCCCTTGTCCTATTCGGACTAGGAAGGGGCGGGGTGCGTGGACCCCTCCTGCCTCCTTCCCTCTTCTCCCTCGAGGCCCATGTAGGCCCAATAACCCCCCGGGGGGTTCCGGTAACCTCCCGGTGCTCAGGTAAAATGCTAATTTCACCCGGAACGATTCCGATGTCCAAATATAGGCTTCCAATATATCGATCTTTATGTCTTGACCATTTCGAGACTCCTCGTTACGTCCGTGATCACATACGGGACTCCGAACAAACTTCAGTACATCAAAACTTATAAACTCATAATAAAACTGTCATCGTAACGTTAAGCGTGCGGACCCTACGGGTTCGAGAACTATGTAGACATGACCTAGAACTATTCTCGGTCAATAACCAATAGCGGAACCTGGATGCCCATATTGGTTCCTACATATTCTACGAAGATCTTTATCGGTCAAACCGCATAACAACATATGTTGTTCCCTTTGTCATCGGTATGTTACTTGCCCGAGATTTGATCGTCGGTATCCAATACCTAGTTCAATCTTGTTACCGGCAAGTCTCTTTACTCGTTCCATAATGCATCATTCCGTAACCAACTCATTTGGTCACATTGCTTGCAAGGCTTATAAAGATGTGCATTACCGAGAGGGCCCAGAGATACCTCTCCGACAATCGGAGTGACAAAACCTAATCTCGAAATACGCCAACTCAACATGTACCTTCGGAGACACCTGTAGTACTCCTTTATAATCACCCAGTTACGTTGTGACGTTTGGCAGTACCCAAAGTGTTCCTCCGGTAAACGGGAGTTGCATATTTCTCATAGTTATAGGAACATGTATAAGTCATGAAGAGAGCAATAGCAATATACTAAACGATCAAGTGCTAGGCTAACGGAATGGGTCATGTCAATCACATCATTCTTCTAATGATGTGATCCCATTAATCAAATGACAACACATGTCTATGGTTAGGAAACATAACCATCTTTGATTAATGAGCTAGTCAAGTAGAGGCATACTAGTGACTATATGTTTGTCTATGTATTCACACATGTATCATGTTTCCGGTTAATACAATTCTAGCATGAATAATAAACATTTATCATGATATGAGGAAATAAATAATAACTTTATTATTGCCTCTAGGGCATATTTCCTTCAGTATCCCACTTGCACTAGAGTCGATAATCTAGATTACATAGTAATGATTCTAACACCCATGGAGTCTTGGTGCTGATCATGTTTTGCTCGTGAGAGTGGCTTAGTCAACGGGTCCGCAACATTCAGATCCGTATGTATCTTGCAAATCTCTATGTCTCCCATTTGGACTTGGTCCCGAATGGAATTGAAGCGTCTCTTGATGTGCTTGGTCCTCTTGTGAAATCTGGATTCCTTTGCCAAGGCAATTGCACCAGTATTGTCACAGAAGATTTTCATTGGTCCCGATGCACTAGGTATGACACCTACATCGGAAATGAACTCCTTCATCCAGACTCCTTCATTTGCTGCTTCCGAAGCAGCTATGTACTCCGCTTCACATGTAGATCCCGCCACGACGCTTTGTTTAGAACTGCACCAACTTACAGCTCCACCATTTAATAAAAACACGTATCCGGTTTGCAATTTAGAATCGTCCGGATCAGTGTCAAAGCTTGCATCGACGTAACCATTTACGACTAGCTCTTTGTCACCTCCATATACAAGAAACATATCCTTAGTCCTTTTCAGGTATTTCAGGATGTTCTTGACCGCTGTCCAGTCATCCACTCCTGGATTACTTCGGTACCTTCCTGCCAAGCTTATTGCTAAGCATACGTCAGGTCTGGTACACAGCATTGCATACATGATAGAGCCTATGGCTGAAGCATAGGGAACATCTTTCATTTTCTCTCTATCTTCTGCTGTGGTCGGGCATTGAGTTTGACTCAACTTCACACCTTGTAGTATGGGCAAGAACCCTTTCTTTGCCTGATCCATTTTGAACTTTTTCAAAATTTTATCAAGGTATGTGCTTTGTGAAAGTCCTATTAAGCGTCTTGATCTATCTCTATAGATCTTGATGCCCAATATGTAAGCAGCTTCACCGAGGTCTTTCATTGAAAAACTTTTATTCAAGTATCCCTTTACGCTATCCAGAAATTCTATATCATTTCCAATTAATAATATGTCATCTACATATAATATCAGAAATGCTACAGAGCTCCCACTCACTTTCTTGTAAATACAGGCTTCTCCAAAAGTCTGTATAAAACCATATGCTTTGATCACACAATCAAAGTGTTTATTCCAACTCCGAGATGCTTGCACCAGTCCATAAATGGAACGCTGGAGCTTGCACACTTTGTTAGCACCTTTTGGATCTACAAAACCTTCTGGCTGCATCATATACAACTCTTCTTCCAGAAATCCATTCAAGAATGCAGTTTTGACATCCATTTGCCAAATTTCATAATTATGAAATGCAGCAATAGCTAACATGATTCGGACAGACTTAAGCATCGCTACGGGTGAGAAAGTCTCATCGTAGTCAACTCCTTGAACTTGTCGAAAACCTTTCGCAACAAGTCGAGCTTTATAGACAGTTACATTACCATCAGCGTCAGTCTTCTTCTTAAAGATCCATTTATTCTCAATTGCTTGCCGATCATCGGTCAAGTCAACCAAAGTCCATACTTTGTTTTCATACATGGATCCCATCTCAGATTTCATGGCCTCTAGCCATTTTGCGGAATCTGGGCTCATCATCGCTTCCTCATAGTTCGTAGGTTCATCATGGTCAAGCAACATGACTTCCAGAATTGGATTACCGTACCACTCTGGTGCGGATCTTACTCTGGTAGACCTACGAGGTTCAGTAGAAACTTGATATGAAGTTTCATGATCAATATCATTAGCTTCCTCACTAATTGGTGTAGTTGTCACAGGAACCGGTTCTTGTGATGAACTACTTTCCAATAAGGGAGTAGATACAGTTATCTCATAAAGTTCTACTTTCCTCCCACTCACTTCTTTCGAGAGAAACTCCTTCTCTAGAAAGGATCCGATTTTAGCAACGAAAATCTTGCCCTCAGATCTGTGATAGAAGGTGTACCCAATAGTCTCTTTTGGGTATCCTATGAAGACACATTTCTCCGATTTGGGTTCGAGCTTATCTGGTTGAAGTTTCTTCACATAAGCATCACAGCCCCAAACTTTAAGAAACGACAACTTTGGTTTCTTGCCAAACTATAGTTCATAAGGCGTCGTCTCAACGGATTTTGATGGTGCCCTATTTAACATGAATGCAGCCGTCTCTAAAGCATAACCCCAAAACGATAGCGGTAAATCAATAAGAGACATCATAGATCACACCATATCTAGTAAAGTACGATTACGACGTTCGAACACACCATTTCGTTGTGGTGTTCCGGGTGGCGTGAGTTGCGAAACTATTCCGCATTGTTTCAAGTGTAGACCAAACTCGTAACTCAAATATTCTCCTCCACGATCAGATCGTAGAAATTTTATTTTCTTGTTACGATGATTTTCCACTTCACTCTGAAATTCTTTGAACTTTTCAAATGTTTCAGACTTGTGTTTCATCAAGTAGATATACCCATATCTGCTCAAATCATCTGTGAAGGTGAGAAAATAACGATACCCGCCGCGAGCCTCAACATTCATTGGACCACAAACATCAGTATGTATGATTTCCCACAAATCAGTTGCCCGCTCCATAGTTCCGGAGAATGGCGTTTTAGTCATCTTGCCCATGAGGCACGGTTCGCAAGTACCAAGTGATTCATAATCAAGTGATTCCAAAAGCCCATCAGTATGGAGTTTCTTCATGCGCTTTACACCGATATGACCTAAACGGCAGTGCCACAAATAAGTTGCACTATCGTTATCAACTCTGCATCTTTTGGTTTCAACACTATGAATATGTGTATCACTACTATCGAGATTCAATAAAAATAGACCACTTTTCAGGGGTGCATGACCATAAAAGATATTACTCATATAAATAGAACAACCATTATTCTCTGATTTAAATGAATAACCGTCTTGCATCAAACAAGATCCAGATATAATGTTCATGCTCAACGCTGGCACCAAATAACAATTATTTAGGTCTAAAACTAATCCCGATGGTAGATGTAGAGATAGCGTGCGGACCGCAATCACATCGACTTTGGAACCATTTCCCACGCGCATCGTCACCTCGTCCTTAGCCAATCTTCGCTTAATTCGTAGTCCCTGTTTCGAGTTGCAAATATTAGCAACAGAATTAGTATCAAATACCCAGGTGCTACTGCGAGCATTAGTAAGGTACACATCAATAACATGTATATCACATATACCTTTGTTCACTTTGCCATCCTTCTTATCCGCCAAATACTTGGGGCAGTTCCGCTTCTAGTGTCCAGTCTGCTTGCAGTAGAAGCACTCAGTTTCAGGCTTAGGTCCAGACTTGGGTTTCTTCTCTTGAGCAGCAACTTGCTTGCTGTTCTTTTTGAAGTTCCCCTTCTTCTTCCCTTTGACCTTTTTCTTGAAACTAGTGGTCTTGTTAACCATCAAGACTTGATGCTCCTTCTTGATTTCTACCTCCACGGCTTTTAGCATCGC
Organism: Triticum aestivum; assembly: GCF_018294505.1. Classification (NCBI taxonomy): domain Eukaryota; kingdom Viridiplantae; phylum Streptophyta; class Magnoliopsida; order Poales; family Poaceae; genus Triticum; species Triticum aestivum. The sequence goes on along the minus strand of NC_057801.1, from coordinate 534,410,525 downwards.
GAAGAGCTCGGGAATAGTCTTGTTCATCCCTTGCATATTATAGTTCATCATGAAGCTCTTGTAGCTTGGTGGCAGTGATTGAAGATTCTGTCAATGACACTATCATCAGGAAGATTAACTCCCAGTTGAATCAAGTGATTATTATACCCAGACATTTTGAGTATATGTTCACTGTCAGAACTATTCTCCTCCATCTTGCAGCTATAGAACTTATTGGAGACTTCATATCTCTCAATCCGGGCATTTGCTTGAAATATTAACTTCAACTCCTGGAACATCTCATATGCTCCATGACGTTCAAAACGTTGTTGAAGACCCGGTTCTAAGCCGTAAAGCATGGCACACTGAACTATCGAGTAGTCATCAGCTTTGCTCTGCCAGACGTTCTTAACGTCGTCAGTTGCATCAGCAGTAGGCCTGGCACCCAGCGGTGCTTCCAGGACGTAACTTTTCTGTGCAGCAATGAGGATAATCCTCAGGTTACAGACCCAGTCCGTGTAATTGCTACCATCATCTTTCAACTTTGCTTTCTCAAGGAACGCATTAAAATTCAATGGAACAACAGCATGAGCCATCTATCTACAAACAAACATAGACAAGCAAAATACTATCAGGTACTAAGTTCATGATAAATTTAAGTTCAATTAATCATATTACCTAAGAGCTCCCACTTAGACAGACATCTCTCTATTCATCTAAGTGATCATGTGATCCAAATCAACTAAACCATGTCCGATCATCACGTGAGATGGAGTAGTTTCAATGGTGAACATCACTATGTTGATCATATCTACTATATGATTCACGTTCGACCTTTTGGTCTCCGTGTTCCAAGGCCATATCTGTATATGCTAGGCTCGTCAAGTATGACCTGAGTATTCCGCGTGTGCAACTGTTTTGTACCCGTTGTATTTGAACGTAGAGCCTATCACACCCGATCATCACGTGGTGTCTCAGCACGAAGAACTTTTGCAACGGTGCATACTCAGGGAGAACACTTCTTGATTATTAGTGAGAGATCATCTTAAAATGCTACCGTCAATCAAAGTAAGATAAGATGAGTAAAGGATAAACATCACATGCAATCAATATAAGTGATATGATATGGCCATGATCATCTTGTGCTTGTGATCTCCATCTTCGAAGCACCGTCGTGATCACCATCATCACCGGTGCGACACCTTGATCTCCATCATAGCATCGTTGTCGTTACGCCATCTATTGCTTCTACGACTATCGCTACCGCTTAGAGATAAAGTAAAGCAATTACAGGGCGTTTGCATTTCATACAATAAAGCGACAACCATATGGCTCCTGCCAGTTGCCGATAACTTCGGTTACAAAACATGATCATCTCATACAATAAAAATATAGCATCACGTCTTGACCATATCACATCACAACATGCCCTGCAAAAACAAGTTAGACGTCCTCTACTTTGTTGTTACAAATTTTACGTGGCTGCTACGGGCTTTAGCAAGAACCGTTCTTACCTACGCACAAAAACCACAACGATAGTTCGTCAAGTTGGTGTTGTTTTAACCTTCGCAAGGACCGGGCGTAGCCACACTCGATTCAGCTAAAGTGAGAGAGACAGACACCCGCCAGCCACCTTTAAGCACGAGTGCTCGCAACGGTGAAACCAGTCTCGCGTAAGCGTACGCGTAATGTCGGTCCGGGCCGCTTCATCTCACAATACCGCCGAACCAAAGTATGACATGCTGGTAAGCAGTATGACTTGTATCGCCCACAACTCACTTGTGTTCTACTCGTGCATATAACATCAATGCATAAAACCTAGGCTCTGATACCACTATTGGGGAACCTAGGCTCTGATACCATAAAAAAATTCCTACGTACACGCAAGATCATGGTGATGGCATAGCAACGAGAGGGGAGAGTGTTTTCCACGTACCCTCGTAGACCGTAAGCGGAAGCGTTATGACAACGCGGTTGATGTAGTCGTATGTCTTCACGATCCGACCGATCCAAGTACCGAACGTACGGCACCTCCGAGTTCAGCACACGTTCAGCTCGATGACGATCCCCGGGCTCCGATCCAGCAAAGCTTCGGGGATGAGTTCCGTCAGCACGACGGCGTGGTAATGATGATGATGCTCTACTGGTGCAGGGCTTCGCCTAAACTCCGCGACAATATGACCGAGGTGGAAAATGGTGGAGGGGGCACCGCACACGGCTAAGGAACGATCCGTAGATCAACTTGTGTGTCTATGGGGTGCCCCCCGCCCCCGTATATAAAGGAGCCAGGGGGAAGGAGGCGGCCGGCCAAGGAGGGCGCGCCAAGGGGGGAGTCCTACTCCCACCGGGAGTAGGACTCCCTTCTTTCCTTGTTGGAATAGGAGAAGGGGGGAAAGAGGAGGAAGAGGGGAAGGAAGGGGAGGCGCCGCCCCCCTTCCCTTGTCCTATTCAGATTAGGAAGGGGAGGGGCGCGCGGCCCCCTCCTGCCTCCTTCCCTCTTCTCCCTCGAGGCCCATGTAGGCCCAATAACCCCACGGGGGGTTCCGGTAACCTCCGGGTACTCCGGTAAAATGTCGATTTCACCCGGAACGATTCCGATGTCCAAATATAGGCTTCCAATATATCGATCTTTATGTCTCGACCATTCCGAGACTCCTCGTTACGTCCGTGATCACATCCGGGATTCCGAACAAACTTCGGTACATCAAAACTTATAAACTCATAATAAAACTGTCATCGTAATGTTAAGCGTGCGGACCCTACGGGTTCGAGAACTATGTAGACATTACCTAGAACTATTCTCGGTCAATAACCAATAGCGGAACCTGGATGCCCATATTGGTTCCTACATATTCTACGAAGATCTCTATCGGTCAAACCGCATAACAACATACGTTGTTCCCTTTGTCATCGGTATGTTACTTGCCCGAGATTTGATCGTCGGTATCCAATACCTAGTTCAATCTCGTTACCGGCAAGTCTCTTTACTTGTTCCGTAATGCATCATTCCGTAACCAACTCATTTGGTCACATTGCTTGCAAGGCTTATAAAGATGTGCATTACCGAGAGGGCCCAGAGATACCTCTCCGACAATCGGAGTGACAAAACCTAATCTCGAAATACGCCAACTCAACATGTACCTTCGGAGACACCTGTAGTACTCCTTTATAATCACCCAGTTACGTTGTGACGTTTGGTAGTACCCAAAGTGTTCCTCCGGTAAACGGGAGTTGCATATTTCTCATAGTTATAGGAACATGTATAAGTCATGAAGAAAGCAATAGCAATATACTAAACGATCAAGTGCTAGGCTAAGGGAATGGGTCATGTCAATCACATCATTCTTCTAATGATGTGATCCCATTAATCAAATGACAACACATGTCTATGGTTAGGAAACATAACCATCTTTGATTAATGAGCTAGTCAAGTAGAGGCATACTAGTGACTATATGTTTGTCTATGTATTCACACATGTATCATGTTTCCGGTTAATACAATTCTAGCATGAATAATAAACATTTATCATGATATGAGGAAATAAATAATAACTTTATTATTGCCTCTAGGGCATATTTCCTTCAGTGAGGCCGTCGTACTTAAAGGGGAGGGTGCACCTCTTGCTCAGGCCTCTTGCACGGGCAAACGCCTGTCAACCGAGGGTCAAGACCATACTGCATGCCGCGGTGACTGAGGGAGTCCTGGATTAGGGGGTATCCGGATAGCCGGACTACATAAATCGTCCGGACTATTGGAGCATGAAGATACAAGACTCAAGACTCCGGCCCATGTCCAGATGGGACTCTCCTTTGCGTGGAAGACAAGCTTGGCGATCCGGATATTATATTTCCTTCCTTGTAACCGACTCCATGTAAACCCTAGCCTTCTTCGGTGTCTATATAAACCGGAGAGGATGGTCCTTAGAAGGTCGATCACAATTACAATCATACCATCATAGGCTAGCTCTTAGGGTTTAGCCTCTGTGATCTTGTGGTAGATCTACTCTTGTACTACTCATATCTTCAATATTAATCAAGCAGGAAGTAGGGTTTTACCTCCATCGAGAGGGCCCGAACCTGGGTAAACATTGTGTCCCTTGCTTCCTGTTACCATCAGCCTAAGACGCATAGATCGGGACCCCCTACCCAAGATCCGCCGGTTTTGACACCGACATTGGTGCTTTCATTGAGAGTTCCTATGTGTCGTTGCTTTGAGGCGTGATGGCGTCTTCAATCGACAACAACACGGTCCGGGGGGAGACTTGTCTCCCTGGACAGATCTTTATGTCCGGCGGCTTCACACTGCGGGCCAATTCGCTTGGTCATCTGGAGCAAATCGACAGCCGCACCCCTGGCCACAAGGTCAGATTCGGAAACTCGAACTACACGGCGGATATTCACAGGGACTTGATCTTCGACGGATTCGGGCATGTGCCAGAAGCGCCGGACAGTCATGACGAGCACGGCCTAGACCTGCTGTCGGATAATGCTCGAGATGCCATCCCTGCAGTAGCCCCGGATCTAAATCCAGAACAGGTTGCGTTGCCTAAGGACGGAGGGGTGGACCCCGCTCCACGGGCCGCATACTCATTGGCGGTGGAGCCGAACACATGTGTCACCTCTATTAGGCCTGTAACCTTGGGCCCCCGGACTCGTATCCGGTTGTTGGTCCCGGTTCGCATACCCCCGAGCCAGTCGGGCCAGGTTGGGCTCCGGTAATGGAGTTTACCGCTGCGGACATCTTCCAGCGCCCGCCCTTTGGCGACATGCTGAACTCATTAAAGTCTCTCTCTTTGTCAGGAGACTCTGGCCCGAACTATGTCCGGCCTGAGAGGGAAGCAGGCGACGAAGGAATTCATTGCCCACTCACCACCCACTTCATTGCCATGATCGATGATTTAACCAACGTTCTTGATTTCGACTCCGAAGACATCGATGGTATGGACAATGATGCAGGAGAAGCTTCAGAATCTCTGGGAAGCGGGACTATTACCTTGTCACATGATATATACATGGTGGATACGCCCAAGAAGGACAATGGCGATAATACGGACGATAAAACACCCGGGCAAAAGCCAAAACGGCGGCGCAGATGCCGCTCAAAGTCCAGCAACTACAAAAATAGCGACAAGAGCGCAAGAAGGATCGATATACCAGTAAACCCCGAAGGCAGTAACGACCACATGGACCCAGCGATGGAGCAGGACGAGGCAGGTCACGCCAAACCGAGTCCGGAGCAAATACCCGATCACAATGATCCGGAGGGACGAGCTCATGAAACTGCCCCAGAACAGGAACACAGTCCGGACGACGATGCATTCACCATTTCGGACGAACGAGTGGAATGAGACAACTTCCACCGAAAACTTATGGCCACAGCAAGAAGTCTAAAGAAGCGGAAACAACAGCTTAAAGCCGCACAGGAAAAGCTCAGTCGCAGATGGAATAAAGTGCTAGACACTGAAGAAAGATATGGCAATGATCGCCATACAAATCTCTATCCAAAACGCAAGCTACTGCCAGAATTTGACGACAAGGCCATTACACCAAAGAATAATACGACCAGGAGACCAGACGTACCGCTTCACAACCACAATAGAGCGGCTATTGACGCCGCGCACGATCTGCGTGAGCATCTGGATAAGAAAGCCGATGCAGCCAGGTCCATCTATGGATCTAAGGGATGCACCCCGGCGAGGGACTATGGTCACCCAAATGCTCATACAAGCCAAATACTAGTTCGGAATAAGCACCGGACACAACAACAGCCGACTGCATGCCACAATGCGCCCAGATACAGAGGGGCTGCTCACCCCCTGTGCTTCACCGAAGAAGTACTGGACCATGAATTCCCACAAGGCTTTAAACATGTGAACATAGAGGCATACGACGGAACGACAGACCCAGGGGTCTGGATCGAGCATTTTATCCTGCATATTCACATGGCTCGTGGGGTTGACCTCCACGCCATCAAATACCTTCCCCTCAAGTTGAAGGGACCAGCTCGACACTGGTTGAAAAGCCTCCCTGAAAATTCAATCGGGAGTTGGGAGGAACTCGAGGACGCTTTCAGGGCCAACTTTCAAGGGACTTATGTCCAGCCTCCAGATGCAGACGATCTAAGTCACATAATCCAACAATCCAGAGAGTCCTCCCACAAGCTTTGGAACAGATTCCACACTAAAAAGAATCAAATAGTCGATTGTCCGGACGCTGAAGCCTTAGCAGCATTCAAACACAGCATCCGCGACGAGTGGCTCGCCCGGCACCTTGGCCAAGAAAAGCCAAGGACAATGGCAGCCTTAACAGGCCTTATGACCCGCTTTTGCGCGGGTGAAGATAGCTGGTTAGCCCATAAAGGCACCAGCGACCCCAACACATCCGAAATAAGGGATGGCAACGGGAAGCCACGGCGTAATAAACACAAACGCCAAAACAAGGAAGAGAGCCCGGATAACACAACGGTCAATGTCGGATTCAGGGGCTCTCGACCTGATCAGCAAAAGAAGCCATTTAAAGGCAGTAAAGAGGGACCATCCGGTCTGAACAGAGTCCTGGACAGACTATGCCAAATTCATGGCACCCCGGAGAAACCTGCGAACCACACGCATAGAGAATGTTGTGTCTTCAAGCAGGCCGACAAATTAAATGCCGAACACAAGGGGAGGGAAACACCAAGTGAAGACGAGGACGAACCTCGCCAGCCGAACACTGGGGGACAGAAAAACTAACCACCAGAGGTTAAAAAAGTAAACATGATCAACGCGACTCACACATTTCTGAGAAGGCACGAACGCACTCTCAGAGACGCGCACGATGTAAAGCCCATCGTACCCACATCTAACTTCTAGATGTCTCGTCGGATCACTTTCGATCACATGGACGGCCGAACTAGTATTCGGCACGGAGGAACAGAGGCCTTGGTGCTAGACCCAATAATCGACGAATACCGTCTCACTCGTGTCCTCATGGACGGCGGCAGTAGTCTCAATTTAATATACGAGGACACTATCCACAGAATGGGGATAAACCCATCAAGAATTAGCCAAAGCAACACCACCTTTGAAGGGGTGATACCAGGCGTTAAAGCCTATGGCAGGGGCTCCATCATGCTGGAAGTAACATTCGGCTCCCCAGGTAACTCTAGAAGCGAAGAACTACTCTTCACCATCACACCCTTCCAAAGCGGCTATCACGCATTGCTTGGAAGAGAGGCCTTCGCCCGCTTCAACGCATTGCCGCACTATGGCTACCTTACACTCAAGATGCCCGGTCCACGTGGCATCATCACCTTTAGTGGAATCACAGAGCGCTCTTCACGCGCAGAGGAACACACGACGGCCCCAGCGGCCGGATTGTAAGCGGAATCCAATATCAAAAAACATAACTGGTCATTGCGACCACATACATGGTTAGACGAGTCTGGTAGCCCGAATAAAACTGAACCAGGGCACTGTATATGTACTCCCATAACGGATACCAGGGGCTGTAAATATTTAATGCAGCCCCACATCTGGCTCAACCTTACTGGCAGGCCAATATCTTAGACTTTTATTATCAATCGCATACTTACGTTGTTCTCTCCTACGAGTTTTCTTTTTCCACAGACAACATTCGCGCGATACCCTTCCAGGATATGGCACAACGGAGAAAAGGTGCAGATGTGCAGCAGGGCCCCGTTTAACAGGTTTCTTTTTAGATTAAGCCCTTGTGTAAACCTTTTCTACTGCCTCTTGTTGTTTAACCATCCCATGGGTTCCATACCCACAGAGGATACTACCGTAATTGGCATCTCGCCACGACAGATCAATCGCACGTACCTGGAACTTTAGGGTTTATAACAGGCTTTCTTCCGCCTATTTTCTTTTACAAAGACCGAATACCTTCGGGAGTGTTCGGCGTCACGAGTTTGGCCTTATATGCATCAGCTCCGAATCATGTCTTTGGTCAAATGTTGGGTTTGCCCGGCTCCTGGGTTTGCCGCCTTATGTTCCGTTATTATCGGCTAAGGCGGCCAAAGGAGAACTACTGTGATTGTGCCCTGGTTATTCCGGACGAGCACTTCAGTAGAGAAAGCCAAAAACTGACTGTCATGATACAGCGAGAGACTGTTCAACCACTCAAAGACTCACCGGAATCTTTAAGGATTCCTCCGCATTAACGAAGGGCCATTTCCCGGCCATGTACACACGCGCCCGTATTCGGATGCACGTGAATGTACCAGGGGCTACATAGTAGCCCCACCATTAGACCCCTATGGCTAAGCGGAAGTGTTACAGCTATATAGTCCGGTTGCCTAGTTCGACGTGCGATCACCTCCTTAATGGACCAAGACGTTGGATCAAGTGTGATTAAGCATATTGCTCGCGAACACCCCCACATTGTATGCATGGGGGCTGAAGCCAACGACTGCTAACTTTCGGACTACTCATATCTATATAAAAACGGCCGCAAAGGGGATACAATCATACTTCCTGGCAAAAAGTATAAATGTAGCCTCATAATCAAAATAAACATTCGTTTTTATAATGATTCGACTTATCACTCGAACAAGACATTCTTCGAGCACTGCGCCTCTATTAGGCGGGCACCTTCTGTGACCTGCGCCAAGTAGTGCTCGGCCGGATATTGGCCTCCCGCTGGATCCTGGGTCGCTATAATGGTGGCCTCCATGTCCGTCCAATAGGCTTTAACGCGGGCAAGGGCCATCCGCGCACCCTCTATGCACGCCAACCTCCTCATGGCGTCAATCCGAGACACGGCCCCATGGAATTGCTGCACCAGACCAAAGTAGCTGTCCAGCTTAGGCCCCTTCGGCCAAAGATGGTCTATTACAGACCGCGTTGCAAGCCCGGACAGCCTGTGGAGCTCCGCCACAGCAGCCACCTTCTCATTCAGTGGCAGCGGACGAGTGGGAGCATTGAACTGCGACCAGAAAAGCTTCTCAACTTCTTTATCACCTTGACCCTCGAAGAACTTAGCAGCGTCAGCTGTACTATTCACCAAGTCCGCATATGCGTCTGCAGAACTCCAGCGCCCAGCCAGGGGAGCATACTTCGGATCCAAAAACTTCGTCCGCAGTAAGTAGGAGCCCCCAGCCACGATTTTGTCGGCCTGTTGGAGCTCCTCCCGCATACTCCGGGCCTCGGTCCGCATCACCTTGGCGGCATTGAGTGCCTTGTCCAGCTCGGCCGAACTAGCCTTATTCTCCTTTTCAAGGAGTACATACCGGTCGGCGGCATTTTTCAACTCCCCAGCCATTTCGGCTATCTTTTCCTCGCTTTGGCGATGAGCAGCCTGTTTGGCTTTCAATTCTTCGGCCGACTTTAGGGCAGCCGCATTTCTAGCCTGAGCTTGTTCCTTGGCCTGAGCAAGTTCCGCCCTCAGGGCCTCCACGGCAGCAACACCATCTGCAGTACAAACACATTGCATTAATATTATACCCCTCTCGCATTTTCCTATGCATCATAATAAGGGAAGCAGAGCACATACCATGTGACTCTTCCAGCCGTTTGTTTACCAGCGTGATATCGGCATCAATAGATCCGATCGGCCGGACATTGAACTCTGCCGGACCCTTCTCATCGCCCCCCGTGGGAGCCAAACGCTCCGGGCTCAGGGCGACTGACGTGTTCGCTTTCGGCTTCGGCAGATCTGGACTCCTCCGTGACGACACCTCAGTGTCGCCCGCTTCACGAGGCGGAGAGGTGCGTGGGGTCTCACTCTCCATCATCTTCGGAGGAAGATCCCTCAAAGACGAACTCTGTTGAGAGGAGCTGCTCGCCGGACTGCAAAAGACGAAGTCCCGGTTATGAATCTCGGAGAAACACCATACCTTCGAATTAATGAATAACTTACAGCTCGGTGGAGGGCTGGCCCGTTGGTGGGCACGGCGCGGTGAGGGTGCATGTCGTGGTAGAGCCCCCTGGTGATACACTTTTTCCTTGTTTGGGCATCTCCGCCTCCAAGTCTTCAGAGGAGGCCCTCTTCCTCCCGTGCGGGGAGGAGGCTTTAACCTCCCCTTCCCGACTATCCTCCGTAGGAGAGGTAGCGGTTCCCCCGGTCTGGATGTGTAGTGTGTGAAGTTCGGCTTCACTGCCCTTTCCTTCGCCTTTCCCTGAGGGGATTTTGTTGTGCACCCGGCCCAGCATCTTGGCGACGGTTGGACCAAGCGAACCTTCAAGAAGTGGCGCCGGACACCTGATTCTCTCCGCCTTGTTGAGCCATTCCTGGCTACAGAGGGATTTTCAGAATAATAGTTATGATAAATATAAATGAAGTGTCCAGCTTTAAGGTTACTTACTTGGGCATCTAGGCGATTGCAGCTTAGGCCCGCATCCTCGATGGTGACCGGACACTTTACTTGTGGTCCAAAGAATAATTTACACATCCCTTCGAGCTTCAGGCCGAAGAAGTGCTTAATAGTCCATGGACCCTCCGGATTAAACTCCCACATCCGGAGAGGCCGACGTTTGCACGGCAACATCCGTCGGATTAGCATCACTTGCATTATGCTGACAAGATTTATGTCCCTCTCAATAAGCTCCCGGATGCGATTCTGCAGTTCTGGTACATCACCAATGGGCCCAAAATTTCGTACTACATCGGTCCAAGATGCTAACTGTGACGGAGGGCCCGAGCGGAACTCGGGGGCAGCTACCCACTTTGTGCCTCTGGGAGCTGTAGCATAAAACCACCTCCGTTGCCATACATCAGATACTTCTAGGAAAGAACCCTCTGGACATGGGGCATCGGCATTCCTGCTTATTATGGCACCTTCGCACTCCGCATGTCGCCCCTCGATCATCCTTGGCGTCACATTGAAGGTCTTGAGCCATAAGCCGAAGTGTGGGGTGACGTGGAGAAAAGCCTCGCACACAATAATAAACGACGAGATATGGAGGATAGCATCTGGAGCTAGATCATGAAAATCCAACCCATAGTAGAACATGAGCCCCCACACAAAGGGGTCGAGGGTGAGGTCCAGGCCTGGAGGAAGTGTGGGACGAACACAACACTCTCGTTGGGCTCCAGCGTAGGGATAACTTGCCCTGGAGCAGGAAGCCTATGCTGAATATCGGTGGTCCAGTATCCGACCTCCCTAAGCTTCATAATGTCCTCCTCTTGGATCGACGAGGGCACCCACCAACCTTTTGCATCGGATTCGGACATGTTGGAGGATCTGGGGTGTTGGAGCTTGGGTCTTGGGTGTTAGAACTCGAGGCGCGAGAAGGAGCAAGGGAGGTGGAAAAAAGGCGTAGGCCTTGACCCCTTTATAAAGGGGATGAATATCAAGAGTCCTCAGCGTGACTGCTTGAGACTTATCTAAAATACACAGAGTCATACCAACGGTCGCCGTGGGGTCACACACGCCCATATTGATGAAAGATCCCGTAATAAGAGGAACACGATCTCTGCTTTGGCAGGACGTGCCAATAAAACCGCCTCGCAACGCGAGTCGAGGTAGGGCGGGAAACGCCGATTCATATTGGACAAGGCCACGATGCAAGGGTACGACTTACAAGGATTGCCAGCAGAACGGATTTATGCTATGTTCCCTACAAAGGTGTGTGAAGATCATCTTGCAGATCTGGACACGGTCTACGTGTTCAACAATTACCTTGGAGTATTCGGAAACGGAACCCGCCTTGCAATGCCGAAGACAAGACTGCGCGTCGGACTTATCGTCATTGAAGCCTGGTTCAGGGGCTACTGAGGGAGTCCTAGATTAGGGGGTATCCGGACAGCCGGACTACATACATCGTCCGGACTATTGGAGCGTGAAGATACAAGACTCAAGACTCCGGCCCATGTCCGGATGGGACTCTCCTTTGTGTGGAAGACAAGCTTGGCGATCCGGATATTATATTTCCTTCCTTGTAACCGACTCCATGTAAACCCTAGCCTTCTCCGGTGTCTATATAAACTGGAGAGAATGGTCCTTAGAAGGCCGATCACAATTACAATCATACCATCATAGGCTAGCTCTTAGGTTTAGCCTCTATGATCTCGTGGTAGATCTACTCTTATACTACTCATATCTTCAATATTAATCAAGCAGGAAGTAGGGTTTTATCTCCATCGAGAGGGCCCAAACCTGGGTAAACATTGTGTCCCTTGCTTCCTGTTACCATCAGCCTAAGACGCACAGATTAGGACCCCCTACCCGAGATCCGCCGGTTTTGACACCGACAGTGACCTCGACCCCGACCCACGAGGCCCTGCTACAGCAGCCGTCAGCCTGCAGCCAGAGGCCGTCAAGCCCCGTGGCCGACAGCTCGCTGGCGAACAAGCGTGGAAGCTGGAGCAAGGTACTGGTGGGCTTCTCCGACCACACGACAAAGAGCACATCCACCGAGGGGAAGCGCGGCCGAGGAGGCCGGGCGACCATGTTGCGCCTTCCTCATCGCGGGGGCGGCTCCGTTCCCAGCAAGCCCCGCCACAAGAAGAAGCGCCGCCACGGCTACCAAGAGAGACACCAGCCCCCGGAGAAGTGCGCCTGCGCCCCTTGGAAGCTGCTGCCGGGGTCGCTGAGGGAGTCCTGGATTCGGGGGTATCCGGACAGCCGGACTATATTCATCGTCGGACTATAGAAGCGTCAAGATACAAGACTCAAGACTTCGTCCCGTGTCCGGATAGGACTCTCCTTTGCGTGGAAGACAAGCTTGGCGATTCGGATATTATGTTTCCTTCCTTGTAACCGACTCCATGTAAACCCTAGCTCTCCAGTGTCTATATAAACCGGAGAGGATGGTCCTTAGAAGGCCGATCACAATTACAATCATACCATCATAGGCTAGCTCTTAGGGTTTGGCCTCTACGATCTCGTGGTAGATCTACTCTTGTACTGCTCATATCTTCAATATTAATCAAGCAGGAAGTAGGGTTTTACCTCCATCGAGGGCGCCCGAACCTGGGTAAACATTGTGTCCCTTGCTTCATGTTACCATCAGCCTAAGACGCATAGATCGGGACCCCCTACCGGAGATCCGCCGGTTTTGACACTGACTTGGTGCTTTCATTGAGAGTTCCTCTGTGTCGTCTCTTCGAGGCTTGATGGCGTCTTCAATCGTCAACAACACGGTCTAGGGTGAGACTTTTCTCCCCGGACAGATCTCTGTGTTCAGCGATTTCGCACTGCGGGCCGATTCGCTTGGCCATCTGGAGTAGATCGACAGTTACGCCCCTGGCCACCAGATCAGGTTCGGAAACTTGAACTACACGCGGATGTTCGCGGAGATTTGATCTCCGACGGACTTGGCCCTGCGCCGGGAGCGCAGGACAGTCACGGCGAGCACGGCCTAGACCTGATGTCGGACAATGCTCAGGACATCATCCCTGCAGCAGCCCCGGATCTAAATCCGGAGAAGATTGTGTTGCCAAGGACGGAGGGGTGGACCCCGCCTCGCAGGACGCACACTCATCAGCGGTGGAGCCGAACACAAGTCTCATCTCTGTGGAGGCCTGTAACCCCGGACCCCCGGACTCGTATCCAGTTGTTGGTTCCGGTCCGCATACCCTCGAGCCAGCCAAACCAGGTTGGGCTCCGGTAATGGAGTTTACTGCTGCGGACATCTTTCAGCACTCGCCCTTTGGCGACATGTTGAACTCATCGAAGTCTCTCTCTTTACCAGAAGGCTCTGGGCCAAACTATGTTCGGCTTGAGTGGGAAGCAGGCGACGAAGAAATTCGCTGCCCACCCACCACCCACTTCATTGCTACGATCGATGATTTAACCGACGTTCTTAACTTCGACTCCGAAGACATCGATGGTATGGACGGCGATGCAGGAGAAGCTTCAGAATCTCTGGGGCGCGGGACTACTACCTTGTCACACGACATATACATGGTAGATACACCCAAGAAGGATGACAGCGATAATCCGGAAGATAAAACACCCGGACAAAAGCCAAAACGGCGGCGCAGGCGCTGCTCAAAGTCCAGCAACAGTAAAAACAGCGACAAGAGCGCAAGAAGGGCTGACATACCAGAAGGCAGTAATGACCACACGGACCCAGCGATTGAGCAGGTTGAGGTAGGTCACGCCAAACCAAGTTCGGAACAAACATCCGATCACAATGATCCGGAGGGACGAGCTCATGAAATCGCCCCAGAACAGGAAGACAGTCCAGACAACGATGCATTCATCATCCCGGACGAACAAGTGGAACGAGACAACCTCCACAGAAAGCTTATGGCCACTGCAAGAAGTCTAAAAAAGCAGAAGCAATGGCTCAAGGCCGCACAGGAAAAGCTAAGTCGCAGATGGAATAAAGTGCTAGACACTGAAGAAAGATATGGCGACGATCACCATACGAAAAGCTATCCGAAGCGCAAGCTACTGCCAGAATTCGACGACGAGGCCGTTCCACCAAAGAATAACACGACCGGGAGACCAGACGTACCGCTCCACAACCGCCACAGAACGGCCACAGACGCTGCGCACGATCTACGTGAGCATCTGAATAAGAAAGCCGGTGCAGCCAGGTCCATCTATGGATCTAAAAGACACACCCCGGCAAGGGACTATGGTCACCCAAACGCTCATACAAGCCAAATACCAGTTTGGAATTAACTCCGGACACAGCAACAGCCGACTGCATGCCACAGCACGTCCAGATACAGAAGGGCTGCTCACCCCCTGTGCTTCACCAAAGAAGTACTGGACCATGAATTCCCACAAGGCTTCAAACCTGTGAACATAGAAGCATACGACGGCACGACAGACCCAGGGGTCTGGATTGAGGATTTTATCCTGCATATCCACATGGCTTGTGGAGATGACCTCCACGCCATCAAATACCTTCCCATAAAATTGAAGGGACCAGCTAGACACTGGTTGAAAAGCCTCCCCAAAAACTCAATTGGGAGTTGGGAGGAACTCGAAGATGCTTTCAGGGCCAATTTTCAAGGGACTTATGTCCGGCCTCCGGATGCAGACAACCTAAGTCACATAATCCAACAGCCCGAAGAGTCCGCCCGCAAGCTTTGGAATAGATTCCTCACTAAGAAGAATCAAATTGTCGATTGTCCGGACATCGAAGCCTTAGCGGCATTCAAACACAGCATCCGTGACGAATGGCTCGCCCGACACCTCAGCCAAGAAAAGCCAAGGACAATGGCAGCCTTAACAAGCCTTATGACCCGCTTTTGCACGGGTGAAGATAGCTAGCTGGCCCGTAAAGGCACTAGCGACCCTGGCACATCCGAAATAAGGGCTGGCAACGGGAAGCCACGGTGTAATAAAAGCAAACGCTAAAACAAGGAAGAGAGCCCGGATAACACGACGGTCAACGCCAGATTCAGGGGCTCTCGACCTGATCAGCAAAAGAAGCCATTTAAAAGGCAGTAAAGAGGGACCGTCCAGTCTGAATAGAGTTATGGATAGACTATGCCAAATTCATGGCACCCCGGAGAAACCTGCGAACCACACCCGTAGAGAGTGCTGGGTCTTCAAACAGGCCGGCAAATTAAATGCCGAATACAAAGGGAGGGAAACACCAAGTGAAGACAAGGATGAACCTCGCCAGCCGAACACTGGGGGACATAAAAAATTCCTGCCAGAGGTTAAGACAGTAAACATGATCCACGCGACTCACACATTCATAAGAAGGCAAAAACGCGCGCTCAGAGACACACACGATGAAAAGCCCACCGTACCCATATCTGACTACTAGTATTTGGCGCGGAGGATCACAGGCATTGGTGCTTGACCCAATAATCGATGGATACTGTCTCACCCGTGTCCTAATGTACGGCGGCAGTAGTCTCAATTTAATATACGAGGACACTGTTCACAGAATGGGGATAAACCCATCCAGAAAGCAAAACCGCCTTTGAAGGGGTGATACCAGGCGTTGAAGCCTACGGTGGGGGATCCATTGTGCTAGAAGTAACATTCGGCTCCCCAGGCAACTCCAGAAGCGAAGAATTGCTCTTCACCATCGCACCCTTCCAAAGCAGTTATCATGCATTGCTAGGAAGAATGGCCTTCGCCCGCTTCAACGCACTGCCACACTATGGCTACCTTACACTCAAGATGCCCAGTCCACGTGGTGTCATCACCGTTAGCAGAATCACAGAGCGCTTTTCACGCGCAGAGGAACACGCGACGGCCCTGGCGGCCGGACCGTAAGCGGCCTCCAAATATCATATACATGACTGGTCATTAAGACCACAGACACGGTTAGACGAGTCCGGTAGCCTGGATAAAATTCAACTGGGCACCGTATATGTAATCCCATAACGGAAACCAAGGGTTGTAAATATTTAACACAGCCCCACACTTGCCTCGCCATTATTGACAGGACAAAATCTTACACTTCTATTATCGATCGCATACTTACGTTGCACTCTCCTACGAGTTTTCCTTTTTTTACAGACAACGTTCGCGCGATACCCTTCCAGGATACGGCACAATGAAGACAAAGGCGCAGACGTGCAGCAGGGCCCCGTTCAACTCGTTTCTTTTTAGATTAAGCCCCTGTGTAAACCTTTTCTACTGCCTCTTGTTGTTCAACCATCCCATGGGTTCTATACCCACAGAGGATACTGCCGTTATTGGCATTTGGCCACGGCAGACTAAATTGCACGTACCTAGAAATTAAGGGCTTGTAATAGGCTCTCGTCAGCCTATTTTCTTTTACAAAGACCGAATACCCTCGGGAGTGTTCGGCGTCACGAGTTTGGACGTATATGCATCAGCTCTGAATCATGTCTTTGGTCAAATGTTGGGCTTTCCCGGCTCCTGGGTTTGCCGCCTTACGTTCCGTTATCACTGGCTAAGGCAGGCCAAAGGAGAACTACTGCAATTGTGCCCTGGTTATTCCGGATGAGTGCCTCAGTAGAGAAAGCCGAAAACTAACTGTCATGATACATCGAGAGACTGTTCAACCACTCGAAGACTCACCGGAATCTCTAAAGATTCCTCCGCATTAACGAAGGGCCGTTTCCCGGCCATGTACACACGCACCTGTATTCGGACGCACGCGCATGTACCAGGGGCTACATAGTAGCCCCACCATTAGACTCCCATGGCTAAGCGAAAGTGTTGCAGCTATATAGTCCGGTTGCCTAGTTCGGCGTGCGATCACCTCCTTAACGGACCAAGACGTTGGATCAAGTGTGATTATGCATATTTTTCGCGAACACCCCCGCATTGTATGCGTGGGGGCTGAAGCCAATGACTGCTATCTTTCGGACTACCTATACATATAAAAACGGCCGTACAGGGGACACAATCATATTCTCAGGCAAAAAGTATAAATATAGCCTTGTATTCAAAATAAACATCGTTTTTTACAATGATTCGACTTATCACTCGAACAAGACATTCTTCGAGCACTACGCCTCTATTAGGCGGGCATCTTCTGTGACTTGCACCAAGTAGTGCTCGGCCGGATATTGGCCTCCCGCCGGATCCTGGGTCACTATTACAGTGGCCTCCATATCCGTCCAATAGGCTTTAACGCGGGCTAGAGCCATCCGCGCACCCTCTATGCATGCCGACCTCCTCATGGCGTCAATCCGAGACACGGCTCCAAGGAATTGCTGCACCAAACCAAAATAGATGTTCGGCTTAGGCCCCTTCGGCCAAAGATGGTCTACTACAGACCGCATTGCAAGCCCGGACAGCCTGTGGAGCTCCGCCATAGCAGCCACCTTCTCATTCAGCGGCAGCGGGCGAGTGGGAGCATTGAACTGTGACCAGAAAAGCTTCTCCACTTCTTCATCGCCTTGACCCTCGAAGAACTTGACAGCGTCAGCTGTACTATTCGCCAAGTCCGCATATGCGTCTGCAGGACTCAAGCGCCCAGCCAAAGGAGCATACTTCAGATCCAAGAACTTCGTCCGTAGTAAGTATGAGCCCCCAGCCACGATTTTGTCGGCCTGTTGGAGCTCCTCCCGCATACTATGGATCTCAGTCTGCATCTCCTTGGCGGCATTAAGTGCCTTGTCCAGCTCGGCCGAACTAGCCTTATTAACCTTTTTGAGGAGTGCATACCGGTTGGCAGCATTTTTTAACTCCCCGGCCATTTCGGCTATCTTTTCCTCGCTTCGGCGAGGAGCAGCCTGTTCGGCTCTCAATTCTTCGGCCGCCTTTAGGGCAGCCGCATTGCTAGCCCAAACTTGTTCCTTGGCTCGAGCAAGTTCCGCCCTCAGGGCCTCCACGGCAGCAGCACCATCTGCAGTGCAAACACATTGCATTAATATTATGCACCTCTTGCATTTTCCCATACATCATAATAAGGGAATCCGATCACATACCCTGTGACTCCTCCAGCCGTTTATTTACCAGCATCGGCATCAATGGATCCGATCTGCCCCCTTAGTTCGGCAACTTCAACAGACTCGTCGGCTGCCGGATCCTTGTATACCTGCACACATGTACGGCGCAGCCATTAGTATATGATCCCCCGTTTGCCGCCTATGGCGCGCAACCAGAGTCTCAGGGGCTACTATCTATAGGGAGCACACCTAGCGCGCGCTTCATAACCAAACAATTGTGCATTTTTCACTACATACCTCAATGCCTTTGAGCAGGCTTGTAAATGCCTCATTCAAACCGCTGGTGGCGGATGAAATCTTCGTGAGCACCATGCTCATTAAAGAGCGGTGCTCCTCCGAGAGCGCGGCTCGCTCCAGAAGGCCCGTCAGTACGTCCGGCCGGACACTGAACTGTGCCGGACCCTTCTCATCGCCCCCCGTGGGAGCCAAACGCTCCGAGATAAGGGTGACTGACGTGTTCGCTGCCGGCTTTGGCAGATCCGGACTCCTCCGTGACGACACCTCTGTGTCGCCCGCTTCATGAGGCAGAGAGGTGGGTGGGCTCTCACTCTCCATCATCTTCGGACGAAGGTCCCCCGAAGACGAACTCTGTTGAGAGGAGCTGCTCGCCGGACTACAAAAGACGAAGTCCTGGTTATGGATCTCGGAGTGACATCACACCTTCGAATTAATGAATAACTTACGGCTCGGTGGAGGGCTGGCCCGTTGGTGGGCATGACGCGGTGAGGGTGCCTGTCGCGGCAGAGCCCCCTGGTGATGCTTTCTTCCCTTGCTTGGGCGTCTCCGCCTCCAAATCTTCGAAGGCGGCCCTCTTCTTCCCACGTGGGGAGGAGGCTTTGACCTCCCCTTCCCGGCTATCCTCCATAGGATGGGTAGCGATTTCCCCGGTCTGGACGCGTAGCACGTGAAGTTCGGCTGCATTGCCCTTTCCTTCGCCTTTCCCTGAAGGGATTTTGCTGAGCGCCCGGCCTAGCATCTTTGCAATGGTTGGACCAGGCGAGCCTTCAGGAAATGGCACCGGAAACCTGATTCTCTCCGCCTTGTTGAGCCATTCCTGGCCACGAAAGGATTTTCAGAATAATAGTTATGATAAATATACATGAAGTGTTCGGCTTTAGGGTTACTTACTTGGGCATCTAGGCGATTGCAGCTTAGGCCCGCATCCTCGGTGGTGTCTGGACACTTTACTTGAGGTCCGAAGAATAATTTACACATTCCTTCGAGCTTCATGCCGAAGAAGTGCTTAATAGTCCACGGACCCTCCGGATTAAACTCCCACATCCGGAGAGGCCGACGTTTGCACGGCAACATCCGCCGGATTAGCATCACTTGCATTATGCTGACAAGATTTATGTCCCTCTCAATAAGCTCCCGGATACAATTCTGCAGTTCTGGTACATCACCAGCAGGCCCATAATTCCGTCCTACGCCGGTCCAAGACTCTAACTGTGGCGGAGGGCCTGAGCGGTACTCGGGGGCAGCTACCCACTTTGTGCCTCTGGGAGCTGTGACATACAACCACCTCCATTGCCACACATCGGATACTTCCGGAAAGGAACCCTCTGGCCATGGGGCATCGGCATTCTTGCTTATTATGGCACCTCTGCACTCTGCATGTCGCCCCTCGATCATCTTCGGCTTCACATTCAAGGTCTTAAGCCATAAGCCGAAGTGTGGGTTGACGTGGAGAAAAGCCTCGCACACGATAATGAACGACGAGATATGGAGGACGGCGTCTGGAACCAGATCATGGAAATCCAAGCCATAGTAGAACATGAGCCCCCTCACAAAGGGGTCGAGGGTGAGGCCTAGGCGTCGGAGGAAGTAAGGGACAAACACGACGCTCTCATTGGGCTCCGGCGTGGGGATAACTTGCCCCGGAGCAGGAAGACTGTGCTGGATATCGGCGGTCAGGTATCCGACCTCTCTAAGCTTCGCAATGTCCTCCTCTTGAATCAAGGAGGCCACCCATCGGCCTGTTGCGTCGGATCCAGACATACTGGGGGATTTGGGGTGTTGGAGCTTGGGTTTTGAGTGCTGGAGCTCGAGGTGCGAGAAGGGGCAGGAGAGGTGGAGAAGAGGCGTAGGCCTTGACCCCTTTATAAAAGGGATGAATACCAAGAGTCCTCAGCGTGACCGCTTGAGACTTATCTAAAATACACAGAATCATGCCAACGGTCGTCGTGGGGTCACATATGCCCACATTGATGAAGATCCCATATTAACAGGAACACGGTCTCTGCTTTGGCAGGACGCGCCAATAAAACCGCCTCGCAACGCGATGCCGGTCCATGTTGGACCAGGCCACGATGCAAGGGCACGACTTATGAAAATTGCCAGCAGAATGGATTTATGCTATGTTCCCTACTATGGTGTGTGAAGACCATCTTGCAGATCTGGACACGGTCTACGTGTTTGATAATAACCTTGGAGTATTCAAAAGGAGGAACCCGCCCTGCAATGCCGTAGACAAGACTGCGCGCCGGACTCATCGTCATTGAAGCCTGGTTCAGGGGCTACTGAGGTAGTCCTGGATTCGGGGGTATCCGGACAGCCGGACTATATTCATCGTCCGAACTATAGAAGCGTCAAGATACAAGACTCAAGACTTCGGCCCGTGTCCGGATAGGACTCTCCTTTGCGTGGAAGACAAGCTTGGCGATTCGGATATTATGTTTCCTTCCTTGTAACCGACTCCATGTAAACCCTAGCTCTCCGGTGTCTATATAAACCGGAGAGGATGGTCCTTAGAAGGCCGATCACAATTACAATCATACCATCATAGGCTAGCTCTTAGGGTTTGGCCTCTACGATCTCGTGGTAGATCTACTCTTGTACTACTCATATCTTCAATATTAATCAAGCAGGAAGTAGGGTTTTACCTCCATCGAGAGGGCCAGAACCTGGGTAAACATTGTGTCCCTTGCTTCCTGTTACCATCAGCCTAAGACGCATAGATCGAGACCCCCTACCCGAGATCCGCCTGTTTTGACACCGACAGTCGCAGTGTGCTTGCGGGGACGATCGCGGCCCCTCTTGGGCGGCGGCAAAACTGGCCCTTCCTTGGGGACCTTCCACTTCTCGGCGGCAGTGAACCTCCTCATCGACGCCATGGGCTCTGCAACTACAGCAAGACGGAGAGGAAGAAGGAACGGGCAGCGAGAATATGAAGATAGAGATGAGCGAGGGGGGCTCTACCCCTCCCCCCTCATTTATAGCCAGAGGAAGGCCAACCGCCGGCCTCCACGATCCCGTGCAATGATGGTTTTCTCTGCATGCAGCAGCGACTCGTCAAGTCAAACGGTTGTTGAGGCTACATGGGGAAGCGAAGACACCCACGTCCCATCAATCTCCACGCGTCACCCAAGGCCGCAGGCGGTTAGGGCCCGCGGCGCTCCACACTTGCTCTTTGGCTTCGCCTCGAAGCCAAGTTCGAGCGCGCCTTGGGCCCGGGGGCCACTTCGGTGTTCTGGGAACGGGGGTACCTAGACTTGCCTGCTGCAGCTCACGGCATGCCTCCATCGACGGCCTGGCTTGGCCCAACTTCAACACCGATAAATCAAGACCCTCGCGAGGGGCCAAGCCTCACGAGGCGGACGACACCAAGACCTCTAAGGGGAGTAGCCTCCTCAGGCTAGCTCCCGAGGAGCGAAGATTTCTATGCAAGGCTCACCTAGTGAGGTTCGGATGACGTGAGCCATGACGACCAAGGCCAGGCGGGCGCTAGCGGGTGCAGTGTACCAGTTTCCTCTTTGGTGCAAAGGAGGCAAGCGCAAGCGCAGAGTCCCAAGGAAGCAGCCAAAAGTTTCTATTCCCATGCAACAAGACCAAGACTGCTAGGACGGCAGGACGGAGGTCATCATCGAGCCCACCATGGTGTCATGACCAGACGCTTTTGCACGCTAAGACCACTTTTGTCAGGATAGGATGTACTAGTTGTCTCCTTAAATTTGGTCGTTGTGGGATCCCGTCCCGCCTTCATTCGGGAAGAGGACCAAGGCCACTATAAATAGGACCTAGCCACCACCGTAGCAAGGGGGTGAAGGGAGAGGACCGATCAAGTCGGTCGAATCCATTCCACCCTCACCAGCTCACTTGAGCTCAAGAACACACCTCCTGAGGTTGTTCTCCAATGTACTAGTTCATCCTCAGCCCCTCGAGGCAAATCCACCACAAAGCAGGAGTAGGGTTTTACACCCCAAGGTGGCCTGAACCTGGGTAAACTGCTGTGTCCACTTTCCTTCGAGTTCGTCATGCTAGGCTGTGAGATTTGCGAGCACGCAGACAGGGGAGGTTGAGATCTCTGCACGCACCCCAGAGTTTGAACCTCTCAAGGGTTTGCGGAACCTGAAATCCGATAGTTTGACATTTAAATAAAATAGATTGAAATTTTTATAATGTATATTTAAAATATTGCCCTAGCCCCTATTTTAATTGTTTTAGGGAAAACACTTTATAAAATGTCTATTTCACCATGAAAATTATCTAGGGATTATTTTCAACACTATGAACACTTTTTTTCATGTTTGTGAATTTCTTTATTTCACTTATAGTTTGAAATTGATTTCAAAGTGGAATTTGAAATGAGATATGGATCAAAGATGACTAAGACTAATTAACCAAGATAGCGTAGCCTAATGATGATGATCACTGTATCTCATTACATAGGGGTGTTACTGAAGGAAATATGCCCCCTAGGCAATAATAAAGTTGTTATTTATATTTCCTTATATCATGATAAATGTTTATTATTCATGCTAGAATTGTATTAACCGGAAACTTAGTACATGTGTGAATACATAGACAAAACATAGTGTGAATACATAGACAAAACATAGACAAAACTTAGTACATATTTCCTCTACTAGACTAGCTCATGAATCAAAGATTGTTATGTTTCCTAACCATGTACATGTGTTTTCATTTGATGAACGGGATCACATCATTAGGAGAATGATGTGATGGACAAGACCCATCCATTAGCTTAGTATTATGATAGTTACAGTTTCACTGCTACTGCTTTCTTCATGACTTATACATGTCCCTCGGACTATGAGATTATGTAACTCCTGAATACCGGAGGAACACCTTGTGTGCTCTCAAACATCGCAACGTAACAGGGTGATTATAAAGATCCTCTACAGGTGTCTCCGAAGGTGTTTGTTGGGTTGGCATAGATCGAGATTAGGATTTGTCACTCCGTGTATCGGAGAGGTATCTCTGGGCCCTCTCGGTAACGCTGATCACTATAAGCCTTGAAAGCAATGTGACTAATGAGTTAGTTGCAGGATGAAGCATTACGAAACGAGTAAAGAGACTTGCCGATAATGAGATTGAACTAGGTACGATGATACCGACGATTGAATCTCGGGCAAGTAACATAACGATGACAAAGAGAACAATGTATATTGTTATACGGTTTGACCGACAAAGATCTTCATAGAATATGTAGGAGCCAATATGAGCATCCAGGCTCCGCTATTGGTTATTGATCGGAGATGTGTCTCGATCTTGTCTACATAGTTCTCGAACCCGTAGACTCCGCGCGCTTAACGTTCAATGACGATTTGTATTATGAGTTATGTGTTTTTGATGACCAAAGTTTGTTCGGAGTCCCGGATGAGATCACGGACATGACGAGGAGTCTCGAAATGGCTGAGACATAAAGATTGATATATTGGAAGGTTATGTCCGGACAACGGGAAGTTTTCGGAAAGGTTCGGGAATTTTTCGTAGTACCGAGAGGTTACCGGAACCCCCAGGGGATTAATGGGCCTTCATGGGCCCTAGTGGAAGAGAGGAGGCAGTGGCTAGGTGGAGGCACGTGCCCCCCAAGCCCAAACCGAATTGGACTAGGGGAGGGGGCACGGCCCCCCTTTCCTCTTTCTCCTCCACCTCTTTCCCTCCCCCCCTCTTGGAAAAGGAAGGGGACTCCAACTAGGATTGGGAATCCTAGTTGGACTCCCCCTATAGGCGCGCCCCTCCTAGGCGCCGGCCTCCTCCCTTCCTCCTTTATATACGGGGGCAGGGGGCACCCAAAAAGACAACAGACAATCTCTTAGCCATGTGCGGTGCCCCCCTCCACAGTTTAACACCTTGGTCATATCGTCGTAGTGCTTAGCCGAAGCACTACATCGGTAACATCATCAATATCCTTGCCACGCCACCATGCTGACGAAACTCTCCCTCGTCCTCAGTTGGATCAAGAGCTTGAGGGACATCATCGTGATGAACGTGTGATGAACACAGAGGTTTCGTACGTTCGATACTTGGATCGGTTGGATCGTGAAGATGTTCGACTACATCAACCGCGTTATTAAATGCTTCCGCTTTCGATCTACGAGGGTACATGGACACACTCTCCCATCTCGTTGCTATGCATCTCCTAGATAGATCTTGCGTGATCGTAGGAATTTTTTTGAATTACTACGTTCCCAACAGTGGCATCCGAGCCAGGTCTATGCGTAGATGTTATTTGCATGAGTAGAACACAAAGAGTTGTGGGCGATAATAGTCATACTGCTTACCACCAACGTCTTACTTTGATTCGGCGGTATTGTTGGATGAAGCGGCCCGTACCGACATTACATGAGCGCGTTCATGAGACTGGTTCTACCGACGTGCTTTGCACATAGGTGGCTGGCGGGTGTCTATTTCTCCAATTTAAGTTGAATCAGGTTTGACTACGACCGGTCCTTGTTGAAGGTTAAAACATCACACTTGACGAAAAATTGTTCTGGTTTTGATGCGTAGGTAAGAACGGTTCTTGCTAGAAGCCCGTAGAAGCCACGTAAAACTTGCAACAACAAAGTAGAGGACGTCTAACTTGTTTTTGCAGGGCTTGTTA
Source organism: Triticum aestivum (assembly GCF_018294505.1). Taxonomy (NCBI): domain Eukaryota; kingdom Viridiplantae; phylum Streptophyta; class Magnoliopsida; order Poales; family Poaceae; genus Triticum; species Triticum aestivum. Next base: position 534,385,411 of record NC_057801.1, on the reverse strand, counting down.
TGATGTGATATGGTCAAGACATGATGTGGTATAAATTGTTGTATGAGATGATCATGTTTTGTAACAGAGTTATCGGCAACTGGCAGGAGACATATGGTTGTCGCTTTATCGTATGAAATGCAATCGCCATGTAACTGCCTTACTTTATCACTAAGCGGTAGCAATAGTCGTAGTAGCAATAGTTGGCGAGATGACAACGATGCTACGATGGAGATCAAGGTGTCAAGCCGGTGGCAATGGAGATCATGACGATGCTTCGGTGATGGAGATCATGAGCACAAGATGATGATGGCCATATCATGTCACATATTTTGATTGCATGTGATGTTTATCTTTTATGCATCTTATTTTTCTTAGTACGGCGGTAGCATTATAAGATGATCCCTTACTAAATTTCCAGGTATAAGTTTTCTCCATGAGTATGCACCATTGCTACAGTTCGTCGTGCCGAGACACCATGTGATGATCGGGTGTGATAAGCTCTACGTTCACATACAATGGGTGCAAGCCAGTTTTGCATGTGTAGAATACTCGGGTTAAACTTGACGAGCCTAGCATATGTAGATATGGCCTAGGAACACTGAGACCGAAAGGTCGAACGTGAATCATATAGTAGATATGATCAACATAGTGATGTTCACCATTGAAAACTACTCCATCTCATGTGATGATCGGACATGGTTTAGTTGATTTGGGTCACGCGATCATTTAGATGACTAGAGGGATGTCTATCTAAGTGGGAGTTCTTAAGTAATATGATTAAATTGAACTTTAATTTATCATGAACTTAGTCCTGATAGTTTTTGCATGTCTATGTTCTTGTAGATCAATGGCCCATGCTACTGTTCCCTTGAATTTTAATGCGTTCCTAGAGAAAGCTAAATTGAAAGAAGATGGTAGCAATTGCACGGACTGGGTCCATAATTGAGGATTATCCTCATTGCTGCACAGAAGAATTATGTCCTAGAAGCACCGCTAGTTGTACCACCTGCGCCAGCAACTGCTGACTTGTGAATGCCTGGCAGACGCGTGTTGATGACTACTTGATAGTTCAGTGTGCCATGCTTTACGGCTTAGAATCGGGACTTCAAAGACGTTTTGAACGTCATGGAGCATATGAGATGTTCCAAGAGTTGAAGTTAATATTTCAAGCAAATGCCCGAGTTGAGAGATATGAAGTCTCCAACAAGTTCTATAGTTGAAAAATGGAGGAGAATAGTTCTGTCAGTGAACACATACTCAGAATGTCTGGGTACCATAACCACTTGACTCAGCTGGGAGATAATCTTCCTGATGATAGTGTTATTGACAGAGTTCTTCAATCACTGCCACCAAGCTATAAAGGCTTCGTGATGACCTATAATATGCAAGGGATGACGAAAACGATTCCCGAGCTCTTTGCAATGCTAAAGGCTGCGGGGGTAGAAATCAAGAAGGAGCATCAAGTGTTGATGGTAAACAAGACCACTAGTTTCAAGAAAAAAGGCAAAGGGAAGAAGGGGAACTTAAATAAGAATATCAAGCAAGTTTCTACTCCCGGGAAGAAGCCCAAGTCTGGACCTAAGCCTAAAACTGAGTGCTTCTACTGCAAAGGGACTGGTCATTGGAAGCGGAACTGCCCCAAGTATTTGGCGGATAAGAAGGATGGAAAAGTGAAAGGTATATTTGATATACATGTTATTGGTGTGTACCTTACTAATGCTCGTAGTAGCGCCTAGGTATTTGATACTGGTTCTGTTGCTCATATTTGCAACTCGAAACAGGGGCTATGGATTAAACGAAGATTGGCTAAAGACGAGGTGACGATGTGCATCGGAAATGGTTCCAAGGTCGATGTGATCACCGTCGGCACGCTACCTCTACATCTACCTTCGGGATTAGTTTTAGACCTGAATAATTGTTATTTGGTGCCAGTGTTGAGCATGGACATTATATCTGGATCTTGTTTGAGGTGAGATGGTTATTCATTTAAATCAGAGAATAATGGTTGTTCTATTTATATGAGTAATATCTTTTATGGTCATGCACCCTTGTTGAGTGGTCTATTTTTATTGAATCTCGATTTTGGAGATACACATGTTCATAATATTGAAGCCAAAAGATGCAAAGTTGATAATGATAGTGCAACTTATTTATGGCACTGCCGTTTGGGTCATATTGGTGTAAAGCGCATGAAGAAACTCCATACTGATGGGCTTTTGGAATCACTTGATTACGAATCACTTGGTGCTTGTGAACCATGCCTCATGGGCTAGATGACTAAAACTCTGTTCTCCAGAACAATGGAGTGAGCTACTGACTTATTGGAAATAATACATACTGATGTATGTGGTCCAATGAGTGTTGAGGCTTGTGGTGGGTATCATTATATTCTTACCTTCACAGATGATTTGAGCAGATATGGGTATATCTACTTAATGAAACATAAGTCTGAAACATTTGAAAAGTACAAAGAATTTCACAGTGGAGTGGAGAATCGTCGTAACAAGAAAATAAAGTTTCTACAGTCTGAGCGTGGACGCGAATATTTGAGTTACGAGTTTGATCTTCATTTGAAACAATGTGGAATAGTTTCACAACTCTCGCCACGACCACAGTGTAATGGTGTGTCCGAACATCGTATCCGTACTTTATTGGATATGGTGCGATCTATGATGTCTCTTACTGATTTACCGCTATCATTTTGGGGTTATGCTTTAAATAGGGCACCATCAAAATCTGTTGAGATGACGCCTTATGAACTGTGGTTTGGCAAGAAACCAAAGTTGTCGTTTCTTAAAGTTTGGGGCTGCGATGCTTATGTGAAAAAGCTTCCTGATAAGCTCAAACCCAAATCAGAGAAATGTGTCTTCATAGGATACCCAAAGGAAACTGTTGGGTACACCTTCTATGACAGATCCGAAGGCAAAATATTCGTTGCTAAGAATGGATCCTTTCTAGAGGAGTTTCTCTCGAAAGAAGTGAGTGGGAGGTAAGTAGAACTTGATGAGGTAATTGTTCCTTCTCCCAAATTGGAAAGCAGTTCATCACAGACATCAGTTCTAGTGATTCCTACACCAATTAGTGAGGAAGCTAATAATGATGATCATGAAACTTTAGATCAAGTTACTACTGAACCTTGTAAGTCTTCCAGAGTACGGTCCGCACCAGAGTGGTACGCTAATCCTGTTTTGGAAGTCATGTTACTAGACCATGATGAACCTACGAACTATGAGGAAGCGATGATGAGCCTAGATTCCGCGAAATGGCTTGAGGCCATGAAATCTGAGATGTGATCCATGTATGAGAACAAAGTGTGGACTTTGATGGATTTGCCCGATGATCGGCAAGCCATAGAAAATAAATAGATCTTCAAGAAGAAGACTGACACTAACTATAATGTTACTGTCTACAAAGCTCGACTTGTTGCAAAAGGTTTTCGACAAGTTCAAGGAGTTGACTACGATGAGACCTTCTCACCCGTAGCGATGCTTAAGTCTACCCGAATCATGTTAGCAATTGCCGCATTTTATGATTATGAAATTTGATAGATGGATGTCAAAACTGCATTCCTTAATGGTTTTCTTGAGGAAGAGTTGTATATGATGCAACCAGAAGGTTTTGTCAATCCAAAGGTGCTAACAAAGTGTGCAAGCTCCAGAGGTCCATTTATGGACTGGTGCAAGCCTCTCGGAGTTGGAATAAACGCTTTGATAGTGTGATCAAAGCATATGGTTTTATACAGACTTTCGGAGAAGCCTGTATTTACAAGAAAGTGAGTGGGAGCTCTGTAGCATTTCTGATATTATATGTGGACGACATATTGTTGATTGGAAATGATATAGAATTTCTAGATAGCATAAAAGGATACTTGAATAAGAGTTTTTCAATGAAAGACCTCAGTGAAGCTGCTTAAATATTGGGCATCAAGATCTATAGAGATAGATCAAGATGCTTAATTGGACTTTCACAAAGCACATACCTTGATAACGTTTTGAAGAAGTTCAAAATGGATCAGTCAAAGAAAGGGTTCTTGCCTGTGTTACAAGGTGTGAGGTTGAGTCAGACTCAATGCCCGACCACTACAGAAGATAGAGAGAAAATGAAAGTCCTTCCCTATGCTTCACCCATAGGTTCTATCATGTATGCAATGTTGTGTACCAGACCTGATATGTGCCTTGCTATAAGTATAGCAGGGAGGTACTACAGTAATCCAGGAGTGGAGCACTGGACAATGGCCAAGAACATCCTGAAATACCTGAAAAGGACTAAGGATATGTTTCTCATTTATGGAGGTGACAAAGAGCTCGTCGTAAATGGTTATGTCAATGCAAGCTTTGACACTGATCCGGATGACTCTAAGTCGTAATCCGGATACATGTTTATATTGAATGGTGGAGCTGTCAGTTGGTGCAGTTCCAAATAGAGCATCGTGGCGGGATCTACATGTGAAGCAGAGTACATAGCTGCTTCAGAAGCAGCAAATGAAGGAGTCTGGATGAAGGAATTCATACCCGATCTAGGTGTTATACCTAGTGCATCGGGTCCAATGAATTTTTTTTGTGACAATACTGGTGCAATTGCCTTGGCAAAGGAATCCAAATTTCACAAGAGAACCAAACACATCAAGAGACGCTTCAATTCCATCTGTCATCAAGTGTCAGAGGGAGACATAGAGATTTGCAAAATACATATGGATCTGAATGTTGTAGACCCGTTGACTAAGCCTCTTCCACGAGCAAAACATGATCATCACCAAGACTCCATGGGTGTTAAAATCATTACTGTGTAATCTAGATTATTGACTCTAGTGCAAGTGGGAGACTAAAGGAAATATGCCCTAGAGGCAATAATAAGTTGTTATTTATATTTCCTCATATCATGATAAATGTTTATTATTCATGCTAGAAATGTATTAACCGGAAACTTAGTACATGTGTGAATACATAGACAAGACATAGTGTCCCTAGTATGCCTCTACTAGACTATCTCGTTAATCAAAGATGGTTATGTTTCCTAACCATGGACATGTGTTGTCATTTGATGAACGGGATCACATCATTAGGATAATGATGTGATGGACAAGACCCATCCGTTAGCTTAGCATTATGATCATTACAGTTTCATTGCTACTGCTTTCTTCATGACTTATACATGTTCCACGGACTATGAGATTATGCAACTCCCGAATACCGTAGGAACACCTTGTGTGCTATCAAACGTCACAACGTAATTGGGTGATTATAAAGATGCTCTATAGGTGTCTCTGAAGGTGTTTGTTCGGTTGGCATAGAATAGGATTTGTCACTCCGTGTAACGGAGAGGTATCTCTAGGCCCTCTCGGTAATGCTCATCACTATAAGCCTTGCAAGCAATGTGACTAATGACTTAGTTGTGGGATGAAGCATTACGAAATGAGAAAAGAGACTTGCCAATAATGAGATTGAACTAGGTATGATGATACCGTCGATCGAATCACTGGCAAGTAACATACCGATGACAAAGGGAACAACGTATGTTATTATGCGGTTTGACCAATAAAGATCTTCGTAGAATATGTAGGAGCCAATATGAGCATCCAGGTTCCACTATTGGTTATTGATCGGAGATGTGTCTCGATCATGTCTACATAGTTCTCGAACCTGTAGGGTCTGCACGCTTAATGTTCGATGACGATTTGTATTATGAGTTATGTGTTTTTGATGACCGAAATTTGTTCGAAGTGCTAGATGAGATCACGGACGTGACGAGGAATCTCGAAATGATCGAGTCATAAAGATTGATATATTGGAAGGTTATGTTCGGACACTGAAAAGGTTTTGAAAAGGTTTGGGCATTTTTTAGAGTACCGGGAGGTTACCAGAACCCCCCGGGAGATTTATGGGCCTTCATGGGCCCTAGTGAAAGAGAGGAGGTAGCGGCCAGGTGGAGGCGCGCGCCCCCTAGCCCAAACCGAATTGGACTAGAGGAGGGGCACGGCCCCCCTTTCCTCTTTCTCCTCCACCTCTTTCCCTCTTTCCCTCTCTCCCCCTCTTGGAAAAGTAAGGGGACTCCAACTAGGATTGGGAATCCTAGTTGGACTCCCCCTATAGGTGCGCCCCTCTTAGGACGCCGGCCTCCTCCCTCTCTCCTTTATATATGGGAGAAGGGGGCACCCAAAAGGACAACAAACAATCTCTTAGCCGTGTGTGGTGCCCCCCTCCACAGTTTAACACCTCGGTCATATCGTCGTAGTGCTTAGGCGAAGCCCTGCGTCGGTAACATCATCAACACCATTGCCACGCTGTCGTGCTGAAGGAACTCTCCCTCGTCCTCAACTGGATCAAGAGCTCAAGGGACACCATCGTGCTGAACGTATGCTGAACACGGAGGTGCCATACGTTTGGTACTTGGACCGGTTGGATCGTGAGGACGTTCGACTACATCAACCACGTTACTAAACGCTTCTGCTTTCGGTCTATGAGGGTACATGGACACACTCTCCCATCTTGTTGCTATGCATCTCCTAGATAGATCTTGCGTGATCGTAGGAATTTTTTGATTTACTATGTTCCCAACAGTTACAATCAGCTAGAGATGAGTTTAGATCTTTGGTCAAGTTTGTGGTGGGTGATGGTGCCTCTACGTGGTTTTAGCTTGATTGTTGTTGTGCTGATGGCCTCCTGGCAGTGTCCTTCTGTGTTTTGTTCTCTTAGGCCTTGTACAATGCAAGGTGCTTAGGGGAGGTGCTTAGAGAAATAAACTAGACTTTCCTCAAGCACCGGTGCTTATTTGTACATGATAGACGCTTAACTAAGCGTCTCTCCTATAGAAATAAGCACCATTGCTTCAGAAAAACTCGGTTTATTGTTCTAAGCATCTCCCATTGTACAAGGCCTTAGTGCTCCAATGCTAAGATCTCCATCTTGGAGCTCTCACGGATTGGGTGGGATTTGGGGTTTTCGGCGCTCCTTGTCTTCCGCAGAGTTGGTTGACTGGAATCGACTTGATGCTAGTTTCCCTTTGCTCTCAGAGACTAAGGACACTATGACCTGACCACACTCGTCTTCTGGGAAATTCTCTGTCAAATCGTTGTATCCCAAACTTATCCAGGGATCCGCTACCGCCAGATATCAGGCCATCTAGTCTGCTAGGGTGCCATTTAAGGTGAAATTTTTCATGTGGCAAACCATTAGGGCCAGACTTGCAGCGACCGGTCAAATTAAGAAGCAGCATGTACCATGCTCTGATCTGTGTGCCCATTGTGGTTGCCTTGAGGACACTGACCATATCCTTTTTAGATGTGACTTGACTTCCTTTTCTGGTGTTGCATTAGCTCCAGTATGACCGTTCAGTGGACTCCTCTCTCTTTTCATGAGCCCAAGGTCCTAGACGGGAGCTTCTTTGGGAAAGTTAAGCGTATCTTCTAGTTTGGGTTTTCGGCATGTGTTGGGTGATGTGGACCACTAGGAACAAATTTATGACTGAGCACATTTTTTCTAACAAATTGTTAACCCATTATTCAAACTTGTTTCTCTCCTACAGTTATGAAAATCATTGATTAAGGAGCAAGACAAGGAGGCCACGGAGCTGCTAATCACTCGTGTGAGGGTGCTGGCGATCCCTATCTGCCACTCGAATCATGCTTTGGTCTCGTAGGCTTGGTGGCTTTTATCTGTTCTTGCTTGTCTGGGGCCTGCTCTAATTTTGGTGCTGCTAACTAAGGGTCGAATTTCGTGACTTGATGAAGAGGAAGCCGAGTATCTTTGGTCTTGAAGAGTCAGGCCAATCCAACTGCTTGCTCCTACCCAACTCAGTCTCAGAGACGCTGCTCTTAGGAAGCAGTGCTCAAGCATCTTGGTTCAAATCCGAGTGGCGGCATTCTTGAAAAAGAATACAATAGATTAGAAATCAATTCAAAATTTACAATTTTGTAATGGGACCTTCCTCTTATGCTATTTGCAACTTTAGGACATATATTAACTTATATCTCTTTCTCAACGATTTAAATTGTGATTACGATTCATTTGACGGTAACTCCACCCGTATTGTTTACTTTCATGGGGCTTTGTTGTGCTTTGGATCTTATCAGGTGGCAACCACCTTTGGTTCTAGACTCTCGCACTTCCCCTGGCTGTGGCACTTTCACCGCTGCCTACTCCTACTATTGGGTTGGTTGTGGTCAAAGCCCGAAGAAAGAGCACAAAAACTAATGAAAGTGTTAGCATTGGACTCGAAATTCATATTGTGCTAGCTGACAAAGAAAAAACATAATATAACAGAGAAATATTGGTTCTGACTGGTTGGTAAAAGAACTCTAAATCCTTTGAGTGGTTCAATTCCACAACAGAACAAAGAATGAAATGAATGAATCTTTTATCTTTGTCGTAGGTAGGGCCCTACGTGCCTATTTGCTTGTGCTACTGCTGCATGGGCGTGTCTAAACTTCATTTCTATTTATTTGGTCTGGTGGCCGGTGGATTACTATGGAAGCTTTCGTGAACTGTGATTGGTGTCGTTTCACTTTATCTATAAAGTCATGCACAAGCCTTTGTCTAGAAAATATACATAAAATGCCACCCTGGTCGTTCGCAAATGCCAGCCTAGCTGGCGACCGTCCGCTAGCTAGTGAGGTCCTAATACTATGTACGTGTAGCGTCTTTGGAGACTTGGACGCCGCCTAGCTGGACTCTTAGAGCAACTCCACTGCAGCGACCCAAATGGACATGCAGTTTGTCCGCTTTTTGTCCATTTGAGTCGGCTGTGCGGACATGTATGCCCGTTTTTTCGTTTGGGTCAGCCGGTGCACCCAACGGTAGTCGACCCATTCTTCACATGTCTGCCCTGACATTTCCTCAAACATGTAGTAGGTAGGGGAGCTCGCAGCGCGCGTGGAGACCGGCGGGTGAGCACGAACCCCATGGAGGGGGCGGCATGACAAGCGTGACGACTGAGGGAGTCCTGGACTGGGGGGTGTCCGGATAGCCGAACTATCATCATCGGCCAGACTCCAAGACTATGAAGATACAAGATTGAAGACTTCGTCCCGTGTCGTGATGGGACTTTCCTTGGCGTGGAAGGCAAGCTTGGCGATACGAATATGTAGATCTCCTACCATTGTAACCGACTCTGTGTAACCCTAGCCCTCTCCGGTGTCTATATAAACCGGATGGCTTTAGTCCGTAGGACGAACAACAATCATACCATAGGCTAGCTTCTAGGGTTTAGCCTCCTTGATCTCGTGGTAGATCTACTCTTGTAATACCCACATCATCAATATCAATCAAGCAGGACGTAGGGTTTTACCTCCATCAAGAGGGCCCGAACCTGGGTAAAACATCGTGTCCCTTGTCTCCTGTTACCATCCGCCTAGATGCACAGTTCGGGACCCCCTACCCGAGATCCGCCGGTTTTGACACCGACATTGGTGCTTTCATTGAGAGTTCATCTGTGTCATCACCGATAGGCTCAATGGCTTCTTTGATCATCAACAACGACGCAGTCCAGGGTGAGACCTTCCTCCCCAGATAGATCTTCGTATTCGGTGGCTTTGCACTACGGGCCAATTCGCTTGGCCATTTGGAGCAGATCGAAAGCTATGCCCCTGGCCATCAGGTCAGATTTGGAAGTTTGAACTTCACGGTTGACATCCGCGGGAACTTGATCTTCGATGGATTCGAGCCACAGCCGAGCATGCCGCACTGTCACGACGGGCATGACTTAGCTCTGCAGCCGGACAGTAACCTGGAGGCCGCACACGAGTCCGCTCCGATCTTCAATTCGGAGCCGGCTGCGCAGATCGAGGACGGGTGGCTAGACACCGCCTCGGGGGCTGCAACCTCTACGGCGATAGAGCTGAACACTGACCTTGTCCCTCATGAAGCTCGTGACTCCGAGGTGCCAGACTCCTCGCCGAACTCCAAACCTCCCGCGCCCCCTCCAATCGAATCCGATTGGGCGCCGGTCATGGAGTTCACCGCCGCGGACATCTTTCAACACTCACCTTTCGGCGACATCTTGAATTCGCTAAAGTATCTCTCATTATCAAGAGAGCCCTGGCCGGACTGCAGTCAGGACGGTTGGGATGCGGACGACGAAGAAATTCAAAGCCCACCCACCACCCACTTAGTAGCCACTGTCAACGATCTAACCGACATGCTAGACTTCGACTCCGAAGACATCGACGGTATGGACGACGATGCCGGAGAGGACCAAGAACCAGCGCCTACTGGGCACTGGAAAGCCACCTCATCATATGACATATACATGGTGGATATCCCAAAGGATGGGAATGGCGAAGGAACAGCGGAGGATGACCCCTCCAAGAAACAGCCCAAGCGCCGGCGTCAGCGGCGCCGCTCTAAATCCCGCCACAGCAAGAATGGAGATTCCGACACCGGAGATAATAACACCCCAGACAGTGCCGAAGACAACCCCCTCCAGCAAGATTCAGCGCAGGAGGACGGAGACGCCAGCCCTCATGAGAAAGCAGCAGACGAAGAAGTAGAGGGTTACATGCCTCCCTCCGGAGACGAGGCAAGCCTCGACGACGACGAATTCGTCGTGCCTGAGGATCCCGTCGGACAAGAGCATTTTAAATGCAGGCTTATGGCCACGGCAAACAGCCTCAAGAAAAAGCAGCAGCAGCTTAGAGCTGATCAAGATCTACTAGCCGACAGATGGACTGAAGTCCTTGCGGCCGAAGAGCATGAGCTCAACCGCCCCTCCAAAAGCTACCCTAAACACAAGCTGCTCCCCCGATTAGAGGAGGAGGCATATGAACCTGCATCACCAGCAGACAATACGGCTGACCGACCACCCCGTGGCCGCGACAGAGAGGCCTCTAGGCCCTCCACCAGAATCGTACCCCGGCATCGCTCGAAAAGCACAAGGCCACAGGGGAATGCTCCGGACTTGCTAGATATATTTGAGGATAAGGCAAGACAATCAAGATCGATCTATGGATCGCGTGGGCGCCCCATGATATGCGACGACAACCGTCACGCTGGACACAGTAAGTCCGGCCGGGCCGAACAAAATATACAAAGCTCTTTTGAACTCCTTCGTGATATCGCCCAATACAGAGGCGCCACACACCCACTATGCTTCACAGACGAAGTAATGGATCATCAAATCCCCGAAGGGTTTAAACCCGTGAACATTGAATCTTATGATGGCACAACAGACCCCGCGGTTTGGATCGAGGACTATCTCCTTCATATCCACATGGCCCGCGGTGATGATCTCCACGCCATCAAATATCTCCCACTCAAGCTTAAAGGACCAGCCCGGCATTGGCTTAACAGCTTGCCAGCAGAGTCAATTGGGAGTTGGGAAGACCTGGAAGCCGCATTCCTGGATAACTTCCAAGGCACGTACGTGCGACCACCAGACGCTGACGACCTAAGCCATATAATTCAGCAGCCAGACGAATCGGCCAAACAATTCTGGACATGGTTCTTAACCAAGAAAAATCAAATCATCGATTGCCCGGATGCGGAGGCCCTCGCGGCTTTCAAACATAACATCCGCGATGAGTGGCTTGCCCAGCACCTGGGACAGGAAAAGCCAAAATCCATGGCAGCCCTCACATCACTCATGACCCGCTTCTGCGCGGGTGAGGACAGCTGGCTAGCATGAAGCAACAACCTCAGTAAAAATTCTGGCAGTCCGGATATCAAGGACCGCAATGGCAGGCCGCATCGCAACAAAAACAAATGCCGCATTAACGGCGACAATAGTGAGGATACGGCAGTCAATGCCGGATTCAGAGGCTCTAAACCCGGTCAACAGAAAATGCCATTTAAAAGAACTACTCCGGGTCCGTCCAATTTGGACCGAATACTCGACCGCTCGTGCCAGATACACGGCACCCCCGAAAAGCCAGCTAACCACACCAACAGGGACTGTTGGGTATTCAAGCAGGCAGGCAAGTTAATTGCTGAAAACAACGACAAGGGGCTGCATAGCGATGACGAGGAAGAGACCCGACCGCCGAACAATAGAGGACAGAAGGGTTTCCCCCCACAAGTGCGGACGGTGAACATGATATACGCAACCCACATATCCAAAAGGGAGCGGAAGCATGCACTCAGGGATGTATACGCGATGGAGCCAGTTGCCCCGAAGTTCAATCCATGATCCTCCTGCCCAATCACTTTTAACCGAAGGGACCACCCCACCAGCATCCGCCACGGCGGATTTGCCGCATTTGTTTTAGACCCAATCGTTGATGGATTTCACCTCACCAGAGTCCTGATGGACGGCGGCAGCAGCCTGAACCTGCTTTATCAGGATACAGTGCGCAAAATGGGCATAGACCCCTCAAGGATTAAACCTACAAAGACGACCTTTAAAGGCGTCATACCAGGTGTAGAGGCCAATTGTACAGGCTCAGTTACACTGGAAGTGGTATTCGGATCCCCGGATAACTTCTGAAGTGAAGAGTTAATCTTCGACATAGTTCCGTTCCGCAGCGGCTATCATGCTCTGCTCGGACACACCGCGTTTGCAAAGTTCAACACGGTACCGCACTATGCATACCGTAAGCTCAAGATGCCAGGCCCTCGAGGAGTCATCACGGTCAAAGGAAACACCGAACGCTCTCTCCAAATGGAGGAACATACAGCGGCTCTCGCGGCAGAAGTACAGTGCGGCCTCTTAAGGCAATTCTCGAGTCCGGCCGTCAAGCGACCGGACACGGCTAAACGCGCCCGGAGTAACCTATAACAAGACCACCTGGCACGTTCTGAGCACGCGTAGCAATGCGGCCCCAACCCCAGCCCCTACAAAATTTCAAGACGGGTCCTTCGCGTACATTATATGCTCTGAAGATACCATGGGCATAGGGGGAGGGGCACGACCACGATAGGCCCAGAATGCGGCTTAACAAAACCAGGGGCTCTCAAGTGTGTCGTTCTTTTTTTTCTTCTTTTTTTACCCAAAGGACCCCGTTCATCAGAGGCCCTGTCCGGCAGTAGACCTACCGAACTCACGATGCAATAGCCAGGGAAGGAGAAAGGCTACGACGAATACCCAGGTGGTCTCCATTATGAGCATTAAATCTGTTTTATACACCATTCCGCAGCCTGCCCCTGGAGGGGGACATGTTTAATAGTCCCATCCCTTGCTTATCGCACCATTTGTATCGTTCTGCATTCACAGCAGTATTTCTTGAATAAACAATGCACATTTTTGCTTACAATTGCATTCCTTTCTTATACATATGTTCATTTATGACATGTTGCATCCGTACACTTTGGTATGGCTAAATACACCAGGGGCTTATGTTTCCCGCATCATGGTGCGATAAGTCCGAACACTTTCACAAGTGCGGCACCCCGAACTTATAGCATTATATGCATCGGCTCCAAATCATGTCTTGGGTCAATAGTTGGGTTTGCCCGGCTCCCATGTTTTGGTACCTTATGTTCCGTTGTATCGGCTAAAGTAGCACTGGGAGAACCACTGCGATTGCGCCCCAGTTGAGCTGGGCGAGCGCCTCAGTGGAGAAAGCTAAAACTGATCGTCATGATGAGGTGAGAGCCGGTCGCTGTTCGAGAGGTTTTTTCGAGTCCCTAAAGACTTATGCCGCTTAGAGCGAGGAACCGGCTTTGTCCGGCCCAGGCATGGATAGCGCCCCAAAGTCGGCCTTCCGAACACTAGGGGCTTCGCCGAAATTTAAAATTATAGAATTCTATGGCTAAGTGAGAGTGTTCAAGCATTATAAGTCCGGTTGCCTTGTTCGTTGTGTTGAGCGCCTCCCTAGATGGACCCAAAAATGGGAACAAGAGTGCTCAAATTTATCCCGAACACCCCAGCACTCATGGCATGGGGGCCGAAGCCGACGACTTGCCATCTCTCAGATTTGATAAACAGCCGCACAGAAGGTAATATTTTAAATTAACAAGCGTTGCTTAGCGCATATGAACAAAGTTTTCAGCGCACAGGATAACAAAATGCGAGTCTACTCAAATATTACATCTTTGGAGCACTCACCCGCAATAGTGCGGGCACCCTTCAGAACAGTCTTATAATACATCTCGGGAGTACGATACTCCTTGCCCAGCGGTGGCGCGTCCGTCACAAGCTTCTCAGCATCCATCTTGCCCCAGTGCACCTTTGCATGGGCAAGGGCCCGACGGGCACCTTCAATACAGGTGGAGTGCTTGATGACTTCAACCCATGGACACGCATCCACCAGCCGCTGCACCAGGCCGAAGTAGCTCCCAGGCACGGCCTCCTTAGGCCACAGCTGAACTATGAGGCCCCTCATGGCCTGTTCGGCCACCTTGTGGAGCTCGACCAGCTACTTCAGCTGGTCGCTAAGGGGCACCAGATGTCCGGCCTCAGCATACTGAGACCAGAAGACCTTCTCCGTCGAGCTCCCCTCCTCGGCCCGGTAGAAAGCGGCAGCATCGGACACGCTACGAGGAAGATGTATGAACGCTCCTGGAGAGCTCCGAATTCGGGTAAGTGATAGGTAATTCACACTCACATGCTTACTTTGCATGAAAAATGCCTTACCTGCTGCTATTTTCTTCAACGCCTCGATTTCTTGGAGGGCCTTGTAGGCTTCGGCCTTAGCATCTTTGGCACTCTCAAGAGCCGATGCAAGCTTAGACTCTCGAGTCTTCAAGTCACGCTCCAGGCTCTCATGTTTTTCCACGAGATCATGGAGCTCTTGATGTACCTCCGCCACCCGCGCCTCTTACTTCTCTCGCTCGGTGCGCTCCGCGGCCGCATTACGTTCGACCGCGGACACCGCCTCCTTCAGGGTCGCCACCTCGGTCGTGGCACCTGCAATACCCATGTTATCCTTGTCAATTTTCTTGCAACCAAATCCTTTTCTGTAAGGTACAATCTTAATACGGTGTTATTCACCTTCCTTGTCCTCGAGCTGCTTCTTGGCACGGCTGAGCTCGTTCTCGGACCGCTCGAGGCTTTGCTTTAAAGTATTAACCTCCGCAGTCAGTGCGGTAGAGGTCAGCAGCACAGCCTGCAACCCCATATTGACATATTTCATGACTCCTGCGTATATCTTTTTAGATCCTCAGTCCGGCTTTTCTTTCCAAATACCGAACCGAGCATTAGGGGCTACTGTCTATGCGGTACTATTCTACATATATCAAAATTCTTACCTTGAAGCCTGTTAGAAGGCTACTGCAGGCTTCGGTCAGCCTGCTCTTGGCGAGCTGAACCTTCTGAATCACCGCACTCATGAAGGTGCGGTGTTCCTCTTCGATGGAGGCGCCGTTGAGCGCCTCTAGCAAGCTATCCAGCGCCTTCGGTTGGACGGAGGCCGCTGGCATCATGGTCTTGCCCTTCTTACGAAGGGGCCGCCCGTCGGACTCCGGAGCCACTTCAGGTTCTGGTGCAGAGTCCGGCGCAAAGTCCGGGAGGTTGCCCTGCGGCACCTCCGGGGCCTCCCCCTCCTGGCGGGTCCCTTCCCGGGATCCCACCTCGGCATCGTCCGCATCATGGGGGGTGGAGGCAGTCGGAAGGGAATCCATATCCGACGCACCCAAGGACCTGCTCGACGAAGCGGGAAAATCATCCTTGGGCGGACTGCAGGGTTGTATGCGGCATTAGAAAGACACTATGTGGCGAAAAGAAAAACCATGAAGTTATTCGGGAGTCCGGATACTTACGATCTCGCCAGGGGCTTGGCCCTTGGAGGCCAATCCTCGTCATCAACACTGGCATTGGCGGAGCAGTCCGGGGGAAGAGTCTTTCCCTTCTTGGACCCTTCGGCCTCCCTCGTTGGGGAAGCCTTCCTTTTCTTCTCTCCCCCCGCTGGGGGAGAGGCCTTCTTCTTCTCCTCCTTGCCTTTGTGGGAGGAGTCTGCCTTGGAGTCATCGTCCGATGACACCTGAAAACGGGAACTCTTCCGAGTGCACGTGGCCTTCTTCTTGGCCTTCTTCTCCGGCACCACGTGGGGTGCCGGAGCCAGCAGCCCCGTTAAGCGGGCGTCCGCTAGGTCCTCTGGCAATGGGGCCGGACAGATAGTCTATTCAGCCTTCTTCAGCCAGTCCTGTCAAAGGAGAGGGAGTTTAGATCCCACATAGACTCAAACTATGGAAAACAAGTGTCCCATAAAGGGCAAAATCGCTTACCTCGCTAGCCGGACGCTGCGAGCTGAATCCGCGATCTTCGGTAGCGGATGCAGGGGCCTCGGCACCTTTAAACAGCACCCTCCAGACATCTTCGTACGTAGTGTCGAAGAGCCCACTCAAAGTATGGTGCTCCGCCGAATCGAACTCCCACATACTGAAGCCCCGTCGTTTGCACGGGAGAATCCGGCGGATAAGCATGACCTGGACTACGTTGACAAGCTTGAGCTTCTTGTTCACTAGCTTTTTGATGCAGGCTTGGAGTCCGGTCAGCTCCTCCGAATCACCCCATGTCCGGCCACTCTCTTTCCAGGAGGTGAGCCGTATGGGGATGCCAGATCTGAATTCGGGGGCCGCTGCCCATTCAGGGTCACGCGGCTCGATGATGTAGAACCACCCCGATTGCCACCCCTTAATGGTTTCCACGAAAGTGCCCTCAAGCCAAGTAACGTTGGGCATCTTGCCCACCATGGCGCCTCTGCACTCTGCTTGGCTACCCTTTACCACCTTCGGCTTGATACTGAAGGTCTTGAGCCACAAGCCGAAGTGGGGCTGGATGCAGAGGAAGGCCTCACACACGACGATAAACGCCGAGATATTGAGGATAAAATTCGGGTCCAGATCATGGAAATCCAGGCCGTAGTAGAACATGAGCCCCCGGACAAAGGGATGGAGTGGGAAGCCCAGTCCGCAGAGGAAATGGGGAAGAAATACTACCCTCTCGTGGGGCCTGGGGGTGGAGATGAGCTCTCCCTCGTCGGGGAGCCGGTGCGTGATGTCGCTGGATAGATATCCGGCGCCGCGCAGCTTCTGGATGTGCCCCTCTGTAACAGAGGAGGCCATCCACTTGCCTCCCGCTCCGGACATAGTTGGAGAAGGTTGAGGTGAGATGTGCGGACTTGGGCGCTGGAGCTCGAGTTCGCGGAGATGGATAAGCCAAGGAGGAAGAAGGTGCAGGTAAAAGGGTTGGATCTTTATCCCCTTATATGGCGGACGGAAACATGCGTCCCCACCGACCTGATAAAACTCGCTTATCTCCCAAGCACCGCAATCAATGGCGCGGTTGGGTTACCCACGTCTGTATTGATGGGAATCCCGGAATAAGGGGAACACGATCTCTGCTTCGACAAGATGTGCCAAGGAAACTGCTTCACTAAACACGCTGAGGTGGTACAATAAAAACGATTCGAGTAAAGGCTTGGTAGTGGTGTGACGTCACGCCACCAAATACGTCAGCAGATTGAACTTGTGTAATATTATTCTCTCTACGGTGGTATGTGGAATTTATTTTGCAGAGCCGGACACTATCCTGGTGTTCACAATCTTCTATAAATTATTCGGAGAAGGAACCCGCCTTGCAACGCCGAAGACAATATGCGAGTCGGACTCGTCATCATTGAAGCCTGGTTCAGGGGCTACTGAGGGAGTCCTGGACTGGGGGGTGTCCGGATAGCCGAACTATCATCATCGGCCGGACTCCAAGACTATGAAGATACAAGATTGAAGACTTCGTCCCGTGTCCGGATGGGACTTTCCTTGGCGTGGAAGGCAAGCTTGGCGATACGAATATGTAGATCTCCTACCATTGTAACCGACTCTATGTGACCCTAGCCCTCTCCGGTGTCTATATAAACCAGATGGCTTTAGTCCGTAGGACGAACAACAATCATACCATAGGCTAGCTTCTAGGGTTTAGCCTCCTTGATCTCGTGGTAGATCTACTCTTGTAATACCCACATCATCAATATCAATCAAGCAGGACGTAGGGTTTTACCTCCATCAAGAGGGCCCGAACCTGGGTAAAACATCATGTCCCTTGTCTCCTGTTACCATCCGCCTAGACGCACAGTTCGGGACCCCCTACCCGAGATCCGCCGATTTTGACACCGACAACGACCATGGCGCAGAGAGCACGAGGCCGGGCGCGATGCGGCCTGCGCAGTCACGGTCAGGGGAGGTCAGGCGCGGTCGGGTGATGTCGGGCACGGCCGGGCGAGGTGAGGCCCGGTGTGGCATGGTCGGGCGCGGTCGGGCGAGGTCAGACGCAGTCGGGTGCGGCGTGACCGGGCGCGGCCAGGCATGGCGAGTCGATGTCGAGCTGAGCGTCGCCTGTGGGGATGGGCGCCGGCAAGGAACGGGCGCCACGCGGTAGTAGCTCCGGCGAGGGATGGGCGCCGGACAGGGAGTAGCTCCTATGGGGACAGGCGCCGGCGTGGAGGAGCGCGGCGCCGGACGAGTGCCTGCTGCCTTCGCACCCGCAAGGACGTGCTCCTCTATCGCTCCTGCCGGAGGAAGCGCTGTCGTGCCGCTGGCTCGTGGGGCGGGAGTGTGGGTGGTGGGCCATGTGCTCATTGCTCGGGTTGGCCTGTGCCCGGTCGTGCGACCAGGAGCGGCAGTGGCGGCGCGGGGGATGGCGACGGAGGTGCAGGGGGTGACTGCTGGGTAGCATGGGGGACAGCAACCAGGAGCGACCGGGCGGAGGGGAGCATGAGAGAGAGAGAGAGAGACGTGGGCCAGAGAATAGATTAATAGACAGAGTTTTTTTGAAAGAACCGGTGTACCACCGGCATTCAAATATTAAGCAGGGAGAAGGTGGGGAAATATGTTCATGATCAAGTGATCATGGTGGGTTACAAGATGTGGGTGTGAGAACCCTGAATGACTGAAAACTCTAGCCTGGGTCGCCCAGTGGTGCCTCTAGGCATTTCGCCCCAGTTAGTATCCAGCCTTCTGTGTCTCTTCTGATCACGGTGATCACATTGCAAATCTGGTTTGATTCACGTCTGAAGGTGCGGTTGTTTCTTTCCCTCCGGATGTGCCATGTGACAAGGAGAATCATCGACTTGAGTCTCTCTCTGAGCCTTGGTCTTGCCTGTTGGAAAGGCTGTGCATTCTTTGAGCAGAGGAGGTGGTGTGGTCCGTGGTCATAGCGAGGCGCGCTAGCCTTTCACAGCCTGTCCAGGTTGATGTTTGTTGCCAGATTTCTTTAGTAACCGGGCAGTCGCAAAAGAGGTGAACAGAGGTCTCCAAAATTCTTGTGCATAGAGTGCAAAAATACCCATTCTTCCATCCTCTGCGCCGAAGCCTGTCATTGCACCAGAGGCGATTGTGAAGCAGTAACCATAAGAAAACTTTGATGTTTCCAGGTGCCCAAGTTTTCCATATGAGCTACTTATCTTCTGTCTTCAGAAGTTCGCTGAATTGTGCTTTGTATGCTGATTTTGCACTGTATTTGCTGGCGCTCTGAAGGTGCCATGATATCTTATCATCGACCTAGGGTTGCAGCGACACAGTTGTTGTCCGCAAAGCCCTCCAGAGGATGAGCAAATTGTCGACTAGATCTTCGTTTGGGTGCAGCCTGATGTCCTGAACCCACGCATCATTTGTGAGTGCCTCGGCCACGCACCTGTTCTTTCCTCTTGAGTGCTTGAACAAGTCTAGGAACAGAGTGGCAAGGTTTGGAGAGGTGATCCATGGTGACTGCTAGAAGGAAGCTAGCTTGCCATTGCCAAGGGTGACTGTGGTTGCATTATCAAATAGGGCTCTGACTGTTTTGTCACATGGGAGTTCAGACCCCTTCCATGGTCTGTCATCGTTTTGCCAAGCAAGCCACAACCATCTCAGGCTCAAGGCGCTGGAGAATTTCTGCAGGTCCTGAATACCAAGTCCTCCATTCTCAGTCGGTGCACATATGCGCTTCTAGGCAACCTTGCATTTGTCTCCGCTGAGCTCCTCCTCCTGCGCCCATAGAAACTTCTGACGAACTTTGTCAATCTCTTTGAGCAGTAGTTTGGGCGGCCGAAGAACAGAGAGTGCAAAAGTTGGGATTGCAGACAGGATGCTTCGGACAAGCACTCATCTCCCTGCGATGGACATCAGCCGGCCCTTCCAACCCGCTAGGTGAGCTCGGATACGATCTAGAATGAACGGAAAATGAACGAGCCTTGCTCTTCCGAGGCTTATTGGCAAGCCCAGGTACTTCATCGGGAATTCAGCGATCCGCCCACCAAAATTTTGCAGAACATCCTGGAGGTTGATTTTATCACATCTTATGGGTGTGACAGTGCATTTGTTGATGTTGAGGTGCAGGCATGATGCATCACCGAAGCAAGAAATGATGTCTAGAAGCTTGTTAATCTCTTCCCGGTCGGGGTTTGCGAAGATGACAACGTCATCAGTATACATGCTGGTGCACAGTTTCAGCTCTCTTCTTGGCAGTGGTGCAAGAATGCCATCCTCGGTAGCTTTTGTTATGAGGCGATGGAGGACGTCAATGGCTAGGATGAACAGCAGCGGAGACAGGGGGTCTCCTTGCCGTAGCCACCGCCGGTGAATCAGAGGTGCTCCTGGGTTGTCGTTCAGCAGGAAGGAGGATGAAGACGACCAGAGCAACAGGGAGATCCAGTCCCTCCAACGACTGCTAAAACCCAGTTGTTGGAGCAGCTCAAGAATGAATTCCCAGGATACCGAGTCAAATGCTCGAGCAATGTCCAGTTTGATCAGTAAAGTTGGTTTCTTTGTGTGGTGTAGTGATCGAACTGAGGGGTGGGTGGGTGGCAGATGGACCAGGCCCGGACATAAACGGACGAGGCGTGCGCAGAAAACGTCCACTTTGTGTCCGCCTCCGACCCAAATGTGACTCAAATATGAGACGGAAATTGGTCTGAGCGGACATAAAATGGACACAAAATGGAAATGGGTCCCGGACATAAAATGGACACAAAATAGAAATGGGTCACTGCGTTGGGCCGGCGCTTTTTTCTGTTTTAACTCAACCGGACACTGGCGGACGAATTGGGCCGGTCCATTGGAGTTGCTCTTATTTGATCCGTCAATTGATTGCTAAAAAATTACTAAAACATCATCGTCTCATTAGGAAGCTAATACCATCGCCGGCAAAGTGTTTAACACTATAGAGCATCATGGGCTGCTGCCTTTTAGCACTAATAATACTCTGATTATGTAAAAGTTGGAAGCGATATTGCGATAAGACCAGGAGTAAGATAAGCCGAGAAGACAGAAAGCCTTTACCGAAAAAGGCTTTCGCCCCACTTTATATATAAAGCAATGATCAACAAGAGCCCAAGTACAAACGCATCCCACCACAACACACGCACACACCCAAGGCGGGATACATAGGCGTTGAGCGCAGCAACACCACCCCTAGCACTACAGAGCAATCGGGGTCCTCCACTGTGAACACGCCACCGTGAAGAGATGAAGCCACATATGACGAACCGTGCGTTGCAAGGCGGCACCTTCAAGAAGGTTACCACACCAACGTGCCGCAAATGCCTGACCTGACGATCAGAGTTTCCCCTGGAGCAACACAATGGCTGATGAGAGCCGTGACGACGCCTTCAAGAAGGGAACGAGCTACGCCCCCGCCGGTCCGTCCGAGGATAGAGCAGGTTTTCACCCCGGCCAACATTCATCGCCACCGAACACCACACCCACGGCGACCACGCCACCCGCATGGCCATGGCCACCGGGCAGCACCGATCCACGAGCTCTTCCCTAGAGCACCGTGGAGCCACCACCAGGGCCACCGCCCCTGCCTCCAAGATCTAGATACCACCTCACCTGAGGCCCGCCGCTACCCCAACCAAAGAAACGAGCAGAAAGGACCCACCTTTCGCACCCCTGGGTGGCCCCCAGCAATGAGACCCAGAAGGCCGGCCAAAACTAACCTCCATCGACCCATCCAACAGCACCGAGCGCGAGACGAGGCTGGTCCTGCTGCCGGGCGCGAGACGGAGTTGGTCCTGTTGCTGGGCGCGAGACAGGGTCAGTCCTGCTGCCGAGCGCGAGACGGGGTCGGTCCTGCAGTCGGGCGCGAGACGAGCGTTGTCCTGCTGCCGGGCGCGAGACGGGTGATGGATCACAGCTGGGGGAGGACCTGCCCTTTGACGAAGGCAACGCCGAACGACGAGGGAGAGGGATCTCAAGTCGAAACGGACTGCCTACAAAGGAGCCGATGCTGAAAAACCAGCCTCCGCCGCCACAGCCGGCCTGCCAAACTGCCGTGATGCCGCTGCAGCACCGTGAAATGCCGCCGCAGCCCACAACCGGAGCAGAAGCCATGCCAGGCCGATGCCCCAACCCGCGCTGCCCACTAGAAACAAAGCGTCAGATCCGGCTGGCACGCTCCACCACCACCGCCACCAAGTCGCCGGCGTCGAGCGCCCACCAAAGGCATGGGCGGATCCCGGCCAACCCCGCGGCGGCCGGCAGCACCACCCCGCCTCGCGGGCACCGCAGCCGAGAGAGAGGAGCCACACTACCCACGGCCCGCGCCGTCAAAGATGACGCCCGAGAGATCTGGCCGAAGACCAGCCACGCCACCGCCACCATTGCATGCACCACCCGTCCCTGCGCCACCTGATGCACCGCGGCGCCCACCACGGTGGGAGCGGGCCGCCACGCGGCAGCGCTTGTCACCCGCATCGTGCCCAAGTCGGAGGGAGCCGCCCCGTGCCGGCCCTGTCCTGCAAGAGATCGAGGTCGCCCCGCCGCCGCCGGCTGCAGGTGAGCTTTGCCCGGCCGAGCCTAGGGCGATGGCGAGGAAGGAGAGGGAGGAAGGCTGGGGAACCCGGCGGCGGCGGGCTAGGGTTTCCTCCTAGCCGCCATGCGGGGGCGACACGGGAGGAGGAGGGGGGATAGCAAACCCGACAGAAAGCCTTTGTCGTTGTCGACACAGCAATCAATCAGTTAACCACTGAATTCCACAGTCATGATACGTGACGGAATCGTTTCTTTGATGGCAGTTATCCGTTTGACCATTTGCAAATATTTGTCTATTTCTTGATAACGTCCACGCTAGGGTGGTGGCACACCCCTGCTAACTAGCGGGGGAAGCAGCTCACACAACAGTGAAAAAAACGTTGATTTCCACCACTCCCTATTAGTTACTTCCTCCGTTTCAAATCTTAGTTCAATTATCATCTCGCATGTTACCATCGGCGTCAGGTAACAATGTCGAACTAACAATGTCGAAAATGCAGCAAGATTCACCGGTACTTCACGCTTACAACTCAACGGTATACAACTCTAGATTAGTTTCTCTAAGAAGAAATATCTTCAAATGGACATCTTTAAATCGACACAATTTTTTTCTTTTTTTTTGCGGTTTCAAAACTTGTATTACTCAATTACCAAATCGGTACAATTCGTCGCAGCCAGCTCCAAAATCTCTAGAGGGCCCGAACCAATCCAGATCATGGTTCTTCCTTGAACTCTACCAAAGATATCACTCGCCTTATTTTGGAGTAAATTGCAGAAAACCATCACTTTGAGGGCTAGGTTTTCAGAAAACACTAGCTTACGGTTTTTTGACAAATTGCACCATGTCTCTCGTAAACATTTTGCAAAAATCACTGATCGGCGGATAAGCCTCGTTTGAGCACGCTTATGACAGATGGGGCCCTTTTTTGCCTACGTGGCGTAACATTTTGTGCCAGATCAATTTTAATTTGAATTTACAAACTAGTTGAGGGAGTCCTGGATTAGGGGGTGTCCGGATGGCCGGACTATGACCTTTGGCCGGACTCCCGGACTATGAAGATACAAGATTGAGGACTCCGTCCCGTGTCCGGATGGGACTTTCCTTGGCGTGGAAGGTAAGCTTGGCGATACAATATGAAGATCTCCTCCCATTGTAACCGACTCTGTGTAACCTAGCCCTCTCCAGTGTCTATATAAACCGGAGAGTTTTTAGTCCGTAGGACGAACAACAATCATACCATAGGCTAGCTTCTAGGGTTTAGCCTCTCTGATCTCGTGGTAGATCCACTCTTGTACTACCCATATCATCAATATTAATCAAGCAGGAGTAGGGTTTTACCTCCATCGAGAGGGCTCGAACCTGGGTAAAAACATCGTGTCCCTTGTCTCCTGTTACCATCCGCCTAGACGCACAGTTCGGGACCCCCTACCCGAGATCCGCCGGTTTTGACACCGACATTGGTGCTTTCATTGAGAGTTCCTCTGTGTCGTCGCCTTTAGGCCCGATGGCTTCTTCGATCATCAATCACGACGCGGTCCAGGGTGAGACTTTTCTCCCCAGACAGACCTTCGTATTCGGCGGCTTCGCACTGCGGGCCAACTCGCTTGGCCATCTGGAGCAGATCAAAAGCTACGCCCCAGGCCATCAGGTCAAGTTCGGAAGTTTAAACTACACGACCGACATCCACGGGGACTTGATCTTCGACGGATTCGAGCCACGGCCGAGCACGCCGCACTATTACGATGGGCATGATAGAGCTCTGCCGCTGGACAGTGCCCAAAGCGTCGCTCAGGTGCCCGCTCCGACCATTAGCTCGGAGCTGACTGCGCTAGTCGGGGGTGGACGGTTGGATGCCACCCCAGGAGCCGCAATGACTACGGCGATAGATCCGAATACTAGCCTAGTCCTTTGCAAGGCTCGTGACTCCAAGATGCCGGACTCCGTTCCGGACTCCGAATCTTCCGCACCCCTTCCGATCGAACCCAATTGGGCTCCGATCATGGAGTTCACCACAGCGGACGTCTTTCAGCACTCGCCCTTTGGCGATATCCTGAATTCACTAAAGTCTCTCTCTTTGTCAGGAGAGCCCTGGCCGAACTATGGTCAGCATGGTTGGGATACGGACGACGAAGAAATTCGAGGCCCTCCCACCACCCACTTCGTAGCAACTGTCGACGATTTAACCGACATGCTCGACTTTGACTCCGAAGACATTGACGGTATGGACGCCGATGAAGGAGATGACCAGGAACCAGCACCTATAGGGAACTGGAAAGCCACCTCGTCATACGACATATATATAGTGGACACCCCTAAAGTAGGGGATGGCGAGGAAAAAACGGAGGATGACCCCTCCAAGAAGCAACCCAAGCGCCGACATCAGCGGTGCCGCTCTAAGTCCCGCCCAAGCAAAAACGGTGATTCCGGCACCGGAGATAACAACACGCCGGACAGTGCCGAAGATAACCCCCTCCAATAGGACTCAGTGCAGGAGGACGAAGGAGCCAGCCCTCATGAGAGTGCGGCCGACAGAGAGGTTGAGGACGACAACTATATGCCTCCCTCCGAAGACGAGGCAAGCCTCGACGATGATGAATTCGTCGTGCCAGAGGATCCCGTCAAACAAGAGCGTTTCAAACGCAGGCTTATGGCCACGGCAAGCAGCCTCAAGAAAAAACAGCAGCAGCTTAGAGCTGACCAAGACTTGCTAGCCGACAGATGGACCGAAGTCCTGGCGGCCGAAGAGTATAAACTCGAGCGCCCCTCCAAGAGCTACCCAAAGCGCAGGCTGCTACCCCAACTTGAGGAGGAAGCAACTAAACCTACATCACCAGCGTACGATGCGCCCGATCGGCCACCCCGTGGCCGCGACAGAGAGGCCTTCAGGCCCTTGACCCAAG
This sequence comes from Triticum aestivum, assembly GCF_018294505.1. NCBI lineage: Eukaryota > Viridiplantae > Streptophyta > Magnoliopsida > Poales > Poaceae > Triticum > Triticum aestivum. Next base: position 534,359,936 of record NC_057801.1, on the reverse strand, counting down.
CCGCACCCCGGCACCGCTCAAAACATACCAGATTACGGGAAGACGCAACCGACCTGCGAGACATATTGGAGAACAAGGCAAGGCAAGCAAGATCGATCTACGGATCGCATGGGCGCCCCGCTTCACATGACGCTAGCCGTCACGCCGGACAAGATAAGTACGGCCAGGACGAATACAACAGACCAAGCTCATCTGAGCTGCGTCGTGATATAGCCCAATACAGGGGCGCCGCACACCCACTATGCTTCACAGATGAAGTAATGGATCATCAAATCCCCGAGGGTTTTAAACCCGTGAACATCGAATCATACGATGGCACAACAGATCCTACGGTTTGGATCGAGGATTATCTCCTTCATATCCACATGGCCCATGGTGATGATCTACATGCCATCAAATACCTCCCGCTCAAACTTAAAGGACCAGCTCGACATTGGCTTAACAGCCTGCCAGTAGAGTCAATTAGTTGCTGGGAGGACCTAGAATCCGCATTCCTTGACAACTTCCAGGGCACTTATGTGCGACCACCAGACGCCAATGACCTAAGCCACATAATCCAGCAGCCGGAGAAATCTGCCAAGCAATTCTGGACACGGTTCCTAACTAAGAAAAATCAAATAGTCGACTGTCCGGACGGCGAGGCCCTTGCTGCCTTCAGGCACAACATCCGATACGAATGGCTTACCTGGCACCTAGGACAGGAAAAGCCAAAATCTATGGCAGCCCTCACGACACTCATGACCCGCTTCTGCGCGGGCAAAGACAGCTGGCTGGCTCGTAGCAATAACATAACCAAGAGCCCTGGTAATTCGGATATCAAGGACAACAATGGCCGGTCACGTCGCAACAAACACAAGCGCCGCATTAACGGTGACAATACTGAGGATACGGCAGTCAACGCCGGATTCAGAGGCGCTAAACCCGGTCAGCGGAAGAAGCCATTCAAAAGAAACCCTCCGGGCCCATCCAACTTAGACCGGATACTTGACCGCTCATGCCAGATACATGGCACCCCCGAACAACCAGCCAACCACACCAACAGGGATTGTTGGGTGTTCAAGCAGGCAGACAAGTTAAGTGCCGAAACCAGAGACAAGAGGTTGTGTAGCGATGACGAGGAGGAGCCCCGGCCACCGAACAACAGAGGACAAAAGGGATTCCCCCCGCAAGTGCGGACGGTGAACATGATATACGCAACCCACATCCCCAAAAGGGAGCGGAAGCATGCTCTCAAGGACGTCTATGCATTAGAGTCAGTCACCCCAAAGTTCAACCCATGGTCCTCCTGCCCAATCAGTTTTGATCGAAGGGACCACCCCACTAGCATCCGTCACGGCGGATTCGCCGCATTGGTCCTAGACCCAATTATCGACGGATTTCACCTCACCAGAGTCCTAATGGACGGTGGCAGCAGCCTGAACCTGCTTTATCAGGATACAGTGCGAAAAATGGGTATCGACCCCTCAAGGATTAAACCCACAAAGACAACCTTTAAAGGCGTCATACCAGGTGTAGAAGCCAGCTGTACAGGCTCGGTTACACTCGAAGTCGTCTTCGGATCCCCGGATAATTTCCGAAGCGAAGAGCTAATCTTCGACATAGTCCCATTCCGCAGTGGCTATCACGCCCTGCTCGGACGAACCGCATTTGCAAAATTCAATGCGGTGTCGCACTATTCATACCTCAAGCTCAAGATGCCAGGACCTCGCGGAGTCATCACGGTAAATGGAAACATCGAACGCTCTCTCCGAACGGAGGAGCACACGGCGGCCCTGGCGACGGAAGTACAGAGTAGCCTCTCAAGGCAATCCTCCAACCCAAGTGTCAAACGTCCGGACAACGTCAAGCGAGCCCGAAGTAACCTACAAAAAATCCGGCTGGCACGTTCCGAGCAAGCATAGCAGTGCGGCCCCAACCCCAGCCCTCGCCAGATGGTGATATCGGTACCACGCGTACATAATTACGCCTTAGAGATACCATGGGCATAAGGGGAGGGGCACAACTACGGCACGCCTAGAATGCGGCTCAACCGCACTAAGGGGCTCCCTATTCCGCCGTTTCCTTTTTATACACTTTCAGGACCCAACTATTCGGAAGGCCTGTCCGGCAACACACTCGCCGAACATACGATGCAACAGCCGGGGAGAGAACAAGCCGCGTCAAATGTCCAGGTGGTCTCTATAATGATCTTAATACCTGTTTTACTTAAAATCCCGCAGCTTGCCCCTGGAGGGGGACATGTGAAATAAACCCATCTCTTGCTTATCGCACTACTTGTATCGTTCTGCTTTTGCAGCAGCCCTTTTTTAATAAACAATACATAGCTCTTATCTATTATTGTACTGATTTATTTTTTATATATACAAATATGTTCAGTCATGACATTCTGCAACCGTACACTTTGGTACGGCCAATACACCAGGGGCTTAAGCACCCCATAACATGGTGTGAGAAGACCGAACACTCTCATGAGTGCGGCACCCCGAACTTATGGCACTATATGCATCGGCTCCGAATCATGTCTTTGGTCAATAGTTGGGTTTGCCCGGCTCCCATGTTTTGGTACCTTACGTTTCGCAATGTTGGCTAAGGTAGCGCTGGGAGAACTACTGCGATTGTGCCCTAGTTGAGCTGGGTTAACACCTCAGTAGAGAAAGCTAAAACTGACCGTCATGATAGTGCGAGAGACCGGTCGTTGTTCGCGAGGTTTTTTCGAGTCCTTGAAGACTTATGCCGCTTAGAGCGAGGAACCGGACTTATCCGGCCTAGGCGTGGATAGCGCCCCGAACTCGGTCTTCTGAATACTAGGGGCTTCGCCGAAATTTAAAATTATAGAATTCTATGGCCAAGTGAGAGTGATAAAGCATTATAAGTCCGACGGCCTAGTTCGTTGTTCTGAGCGCCTCCCTAGATGGACCCAAGAATGGGAACAAGAGCGCTCAGGTTTATCCCGAACACCCCAGCACTCGTGGCATGGGGGTCGAAGCCGATGACTTGCATCTCTCAGATTTGATAAACAGTCGCACAGAAGGTAATATTTTAAATTAACAAGCGTTGCTTAACGCATATGAACAAAGTTTTCAGCGTACAGGATAACAGATGCGAGTCTACTCAAAAATTACATATTTAGAGCATTCGTCCGCTATACGGCGAGCACCCTTCAGGACGCCCTTATAATACATCTCGGGCGTGCGATACTCCTTGCCCGACGGTGGCGCGTCCGTCAAAAGCTTCTCAGCGTCCAGCTTGCCCCAGTGCACTTTAGCACGGGCAAGGGCCCGACGGGCACCTTCGATACAAACGGAGCGCTTGACACGTCAATCCACGGACACGCGTCCACCAGCCGCCGCACCAGACCAAAGTAGCTCCCAGTCATGGCTTCTCCAGGCCACAGCCGAGCTATGAGGCCCTTCATGGCCTATTCGGCCCACTTGTGGAGCTCGACCAGCTGCTTCAGCTGATCGCTCAGGGGCACCTGATGTTCGGCCTCAGCATACTGAGACCAAAACACTTTTTCCGTCGAGCTCCCCTCTTCGGCTCGGTAGTATGCGGCGGCATCAGACACACTACGGGGCAGATCGGCGAACGCTCATGGAGAGCTCCGGATTCGGGTAAGTAGCAGATAATTAACTTTTATATTCTTGCTTTGCATAAAGAATACCTTACCTGCCGCTATCTTCTTCATCGCCTCGATCTCCTGGAGGGCCTTATGGGCTTCGGCCTTAGCGTTTTTGGCACTCTCAAGAGCCAGGGTGAGCTCGGACTCTCGAGTCTTCGAGTCACGCTCCAAACTCTCGTGTTTTTCCACGAGAGCCTGGAGCTCTTACCGCACCTCCGCCACCTGCGCCTCCTGCTTCTCTCGCTCGGTGTGCTCCAGGGCCGCACTATTTTCGGCCTTGGAGACCGTCTCCTTCAGGGTCGCCACCTCGGCTGTGGCCCCTACAACATTTAAGTTGGTCCTATCATTATTTGCAACAAAGTATTTCTATATACATTTATATGCAGTATTACATACCCTCCTTATCCTCGAGCTGCTTCTTGGCACGGCCGAGCTCGTTCTCGGACCGCTCAAGATTCTCCTTCAAGGCATTGACCTCCGCAGTCAGTGCGGCAGAGGTCAGGAGCACAGCCTGCATTCCCATATTGACATATTTTTATTACACTCCTGCGTATATCTTTTTAGATCCTCAACTCGGCTTTTCTTTCCGAACGCCGAACTGAGCATCAGGGGCTACTGTCTATGTGGTAACATTTTTTATATGTTTTTAACACATACCTCAAAGCCTGTTAACAGGCTTGTACAGGCTTCTGCCAGCCCGCTCTTGGCGGACTGAACCTTCTGAATCACCGCACTCATAACAGTGTGGTGTTCCTCATCGATGGAGGCGCCGTTAAGCACCTCCAGCAAATTGTCCGGCGCCTCCGGATGGACGGAGGTTGCCGGCGTCGTAGGCTTGCCCTTCTTATGAAGGCGCCGCCTATCGGACTCTGGAACCATTGATGGTTCCGGAGCAGTGTCCGACCCAGGGCCGGACTTAGATCCCTTGGGGGCCTTACCCCCTTTTGTCCTGGAGTCCGGGAGGTCGCCTTAAGGTGCCTCCAGGACCACCTCCTCCTGGTTTAGTCCCTTTTGGGACTCCACCTCGGCGTCGTCCGCAGGGAGAGGGGAGGAAGCCGTCGGAAGTGAAGCACTGTTCACATCCGACGAGTCCAAGGAACCGCTCTGTCAGGACCCCGACTCAATGCCACATCGATCTAGCATGTAACACCTCATATCACTTTGCGGCCTCACGCACGGTATTCCCACGGGTGTCGCCTTACCTTTGCCCGGGACCGTTTGCGCCTTTTGGCACACGTATATGACAGTGTCGCTAGCATCCATATGATAAGGAGCCCGGGCTGACATGGCTAGTCGTAAACCCAAAGCGGCACAGACTTATAGGGACAGGCATCCATGACCCAGCATCGAACGTGTCGGTCATCAGCGAGTGAATCCAGGCTGTAGCACTGGGCTAGCAGGACTCCGGTGAACCGGGCTGTAGCGGGCTAACAGGACTCCGGTATTCACCGCGTGACATTTCCCCGAAGGGACAGACACAGGAACGAAGAAGGACACATGCCGGCCAGCCTAAGTGTTCCGGAGCAGTAGCAAGCTACCATGGCTCAGTGGAAACACTAGGAGACATTTCCCGGTAAGAGAGGCTACTAAAGATAAACAACTAGATGGTCAGATCCCACACATACCAAGCATTTCAATAACATACACACAATATGCTCGATATGTGCAATACAACATGGCATCACAAAATGACTCTACGACTCAAGTAGTTTATTCAATAGGCTCCGAGGAGCGAGATATTACAAACATGGGTCTCATGGCCCAACACTCAGAGCATACAAGTCAAAGCACAAGCGGAAGCTATCATGTCTGAGTACAGACAACTATAAATGAAAAAAGGCTGAGAAGCCTGACTATCTATCAGATCCTGCCGAGGGCACAAGATCGTAGCTGAGGTAACAAGCTAAACGTCGAAGACCACGCGGAATTACTAGTGAGACTGAAGTCTCTCTGCAAAAACATAAAATAGGCAAACGTGAGTACAAATGTACCCAGCAAGACTTACATCAGAACTAACTACATATGCATCATTATCAACAAAGGGGATGGTGGAGTTTAACTGCAGCAAGCCAGCTTTGACTCGGTGGCTATCCTGAACTACGACTGCGAGTAACTCTTTTGAGGTGGCGCACACGAGTCCACATATTCACCATATCAATACACCACTATGGATCCGCTCCCGTCTCCCTACGAGAACGCCATCCATAGCACTCACGCTTATCTTGCGTATTTTAGAGTATCCACTTTCACTTGTCTATGAACTGATATAAGCAACCCAGAAGTCCTTTTCCGTGGACACGGCTATTCGAATAGATTAGGTTAACCCTGCAGGGGTGTACTTCTTCACACACGCTCTCACCACTTACCGCCGTTTACACGACATGTACTCGGCAACCTTCAAGCGGAAGCCCAACGTGGGTGTCGGCCACGGCCTGCCTAAACACTCAAGTCTCTAGTCCAGGTTTATCGCCTATTCGGGTTCCATCCATGAGGAGATCCGGCCGGAGTTTCGCTCACAGCCCCAAACGATGTGTACAGGGTTCCGTGACACCAAACGGGTGCCCGGTTTACCCGGCCACGTGCCTACCGCATCACAGCCCACCCCTACGGTCAGCGCTGTCCACGGCCTCCATCATACTACAAACACCAGAAACTACTTGCAACTCCTGGACAGAGGACAAGGGTGATTAAGAAGCCGAGAGGGTCCATTGGTTTCGGGCCCAATGCGTGGTAGTAGCTGAATCATGGATCACAAACACAGAACTCAGTTCCTGAGGACGGTTGCAATGAGACAACCCACCATGTACTCCTACATGGCCTCTCACCGCTACCTTTACCAAATCGTGTTCACACACTTAGCTCTCACACAGTAGGACATGTTCACACGCCTCTGATTCATCCCCGATGAATCAGACCTGACTCAACTCTAAGCAGTAGCAGGCATGACAAACAAACATGAATGAGTAGGCACATCAGGGCTCAAACAACTCCTACTCATGCTAGTGGGTTTCATCTAATTACTGTGGAATGATAGGTCATGCAAAGGATAAAGGGGTTCAGCTACCGCAGCATGTAACAGTTGAATCGGTGTTGTCCTAATGCAGTAAAAAAGAGCAGGAGCGAGAGAGTGGGATTGTATCGGAATGAACAAGGGGGTTTTGCTTGCCTGGCACTTCTGAAGATAACATTGAGTCTTCATCAGTGTCAACGATCACATCATCGGTATCGCGTCTATCGAGAGGGGACAAATACCGGCAACACAGAAAGGAACACAATCAATGCAATGCACAATATGATGCATGATCATGACATGGCAAAATGAATGTGTTTTGGGCTAATGCAATTAGCAACAGATTAAATGAAGTTGGTTTGAATATAAAATTCAAATTCAAACTCCATATGTGATTAAATAAATGTCATTCACTTCATTTGCTCTAAACAGTAGTGATAAGTTGTTCTAACATGCATGAAAATGGTACAGATGGATTCCTTGAATTTTTCTGATAATTTTTCATATATAAATTATTTAATTTGGAATTACGGTTAATTTTCTATGAATTTTGGAAGTTTTAGGCATTTTCTGAAATTTCCTGAATATTTAGAATTAAAATAATTCCAGAAAATGAATTATGGCGTCAGCATGACCTCATGCTTGCATCAGCAAGTCAACAGGGCTGCCCCGGGTCAAACCTGACGTGTGGGGTCCACACGTCAGTGACACAGGGACTAATCCCGCGTTGCCCCGGGCTTTGACCCACTACGGGGCCCACTGTCAGTGGCTGTGGGGGGTGTTTAGGGCGTCATTAGTGCTAATTAGGCGTGCCACGTCGACTTCGCCGGAGTTCGGCCGGCGACGACCCAAACTGCGGTGGGAGCTCGCCGGACTTGAGCTGCAGGCGGCGGCTGGACTCGCGGAGACCACCGGGGCGTAGCCCGTGCTCTTCCGCATCCAACGGAGCAGGAAGGAGCGGACGGGGTGCGCTGTACTCGCCGGAGTCGAGCTCGCGGCGGCGGCCGGAGCTCGGGCAACAGCGGAGATGGCGCTATGGTGCATGGGAGGAGGGGCTGGTGGGCGCTACGGGCTCCTGGGAGTTCTCTGAGCACAGCGGTGTGCTCGGATTCGAGCTGTGGTGGCTCTAGCCACGCCGGCGATGAGGCGCGGCGGCGGCGAGCTTCGGGCACGGCAGCGCTAGCGCTAGGGAGCGTGCGGAGCGACGGGAAAAAGGGGCGAACGGCAGAGGAGCTCACCGCGGTTCCGCAGGGTTGGTCAGTGGGCTCGGGGATGTCCTGTCGGCGGCGAATCGAACGGCGGCGAGCTTCGGTGGCCGGCGACGGAACGGCGATGGTGGCGGTGTTGCGGGGCTTCCGGAGGGCCGTGGGTCGGTGGCGAGGAAGGAGGGGGTCGAGGCAGAGCTCGCAAGCACAGCGAGGGGTCGAGGGGGAGACGGTGGCTGCGGTGGTGCTCGTCGGTGGCGGCGGGCGCATTCGGTGAGCGAGAGGGAGAGGCGAACAGGGGGGAAGAGGGGCACGGGGAGAGGG